>NC_137897.1:21830366-22430366 GCF_963455335.1 Martes martes
CAGAGAACCCAGGGCAGCTGGGTGGTCAGGAACCTGAATGAAGGCTTTAGGAGAAGGGAGTTGGGGGAAACTGGAGAGGGAGATGAACCATGACAGACTATGGACTCTGAAAAACAATCTGAGGGTTTTGAAGGGGCGGGGGGTGGGAAGTTGGGTGAGTCTGGTGGTAGGTATTATGGAGGGCACATATTGCATGGAGCACTGGGTGTAGTGCATAAACAATGAATTCTGGTACACTGAAAAGATATTAAAAAAATAAAAAAAATTATTTAAGAAAACAGAAAAGTTGCCAGAAGGTGAGAACGTGGAGAATCTGGGTGGAGGGTACCAGACAGTTTACATGGATAGGCTAGGAAATCTCTGAATCATCACAGCCAGCCCAAAGTTGTAGAGTGATACGAGTGGGTAGATCTGCTGGTTAAAAGAACCATAGGCAAGCCCAGCACCCTTTCTCACTCCCACCCCCACCAATCTCCCAACCCCCCCACCAAAAAATGCCCCTGACCAGTGTCAGACAATATAGCTCCCCTGTGTCACCCATTAAGTAATGTTACTGATGGAATCTGGAGAGCTACATCTCTCCACTACTCTAATCATTCCATGCATCCATGCCAGTGACCAAAGTTATGAGTGATCTTGATACCTGATGGAAAAGGCTATTTCTTCCCCTATGTACATGGCCCTTCTGCCACTGAGATTGAAGCTATGCAATCAAGTGGGCTTGGTGGTGATTCAGAATGTTTAAAATAGGCCAAGTATTACCAAGTATTACCAATGAGTGCAGTGCCCTTGGGCAATTGCAAGGAGGGAAAACTGGAGGGGGAATTCGTGGAGGCTAATTACCCCAGTGGCCCTTGGAATAAAGGGCTGAGTGTAGACACATGCCTTGAAAAACAACCCAGGTGTTATCCCCAGCTCTGGTTACCTCCTGTAGTTCCTGACTTCTTTGCACACCAGAGGGCAGATGTATTCTGGCTGTGTTTGGTGCTCTGTGTTGCTACCAGATACTGACTAGAGTAGGGGGTAGACTCACAATGCAAACGTTTACAGGGTGGATGGAAAACTACTGGAGATGGTACACTTTCTTGTTAAGCTGGGAATGATGGTTATATGTGAAGTCCAAAACTCTATAATTGCCACAACCCTGATTCGATTGAATTGAAATTTTAAAAAAATATTTAATAAAAAAATTAAAAACACGATTCTGGACTAACCATTCTCAAAATTATCACACAATCTACAGAAATTTTTATATCCACATCCTCAGGCCACTAGAGGGAAGGGTCCCAGACCCTAAGAAGTAACAGTTAAGATCCTGAGGGAGTTCTTTGGGAGCCATTCCACCCATAACAGAATGGACCTATATAGACTCATCCCCGCTATCAGCACTTCTAAGCCCATAACTCGCTGTTAGGTTCAGGGGCTCCTTCACTTCACTCTCTGGCAACTGGGAATGGAGGGTTGGAAGGTGGGATACCCGAGGACGAAGTCTTGGCTTGAGGCTCGCTGACTCAAATCACGAAAGAGTCAAGTCCCAGACCTCCCAGGAGACAACGAAAGACCTCTAAGTAAGTTTCGCCAGAGTCTTCCACCCCCACAAAACAGACTCCACCCCTCACCTCCAAAGGCCACACCCCTGCCCTCAGCCCCTATGGGAATAACCGGAAGTAGATTCCCCCCAACTTCCGTCTGTGGCTTCTCAGAGAAGTGAAAGTATTGTTCCGTCCGGATGGTGGTATCAGGCGAGCAGGAGAACTCTCGGGAAGAGTTCCAGTCCATCTGGAATTAGGGTAAACACCCTGAATGAGACTTGAGGGCACACACCCCCCCATTCCCCACGCCGTGCCTGGGGAATGTGCGCGTGGCCGTGCACACCAGAAAGTGGGGAGGGCGCCGGGAGGCGGCTGGCAGAATCCCGGAAGACCCTGGATAAGGATTACCTGACGTAGTGCCCTTAAATTCTCCCTTTCTGGACAGGGAGTGGATGGTATCAGATCAGGGGTTAGCACTGGGCCTTCCAGGAGCTAAGTTGAGGACCCTAAGTTCTGGTGGAACCACCTACAACAGATGAGAAAGGCTACTCAGAACCCGGGCCCCTCCAGTCAGGCCTGGGAGACCCCGGTGGGAGTGGCTGGATATAAGACACCCAGAATTCTGCCTCTGGTCTCAGGGAAATGAAAGAATTGGTGCGAAGGGGACTGTGTAAGTTAGAGGGAGAAGACCCAGGCTCTGTCAGGAGGTAGGATAAGGCCCTTCATGAGATATGAGGATACCCGCTATCCAGTAAGAGTTGGCTGCACAGTCGGGCCCTGCCATCAACAATAGTGAGTCTGGGGCAAGGAACATCTGCTATAGTACCTTCTAAATTCTTCCTTTGTAGATTCAAAGAGGAGATGGCATTGAGGTGGGGTTTCTGGCCTCGGTTCAGTGAATAGAAGAGTCTGAGGTCCTAACATAAGTAAAGGTGAGGACACTGAGTGAGGTCCGAGTGACCTCCCACTCCAAAAAAGATGGGTTTTCAGAGTCCTGATACTGTTCTCAGCCTAGGGAGGGCCAAGGTGAGAGTGGTTGGATGCAAAGCATCCTGAATTACAAAATCTGGCATTTCAAAGTGAATGGCTTCATGTGAGAAGGGCTGCTTTAGGTTTTCAGGTTTCAGGTTCTAGGTCCTGCCAGGAGGTAGTGCAAAAACTGTGAGTAAAGTTTGAGGGGACCCCCTGTACCTCAAAAGGTAAGGGGTCACACAGATTTCTGACAGGCCCTGGGCAGGAATTGTCTGATGAGGCATCCATTGAATTCTCCTTGTGAGAACTTAGAGAGGTGAGGGCATTGGACTGGAGCATCAGCATCAGAAAAGGAGAAAGAGTTTACAGGTTCTAACAAGAGTAATGAGAAAGACCTTGACTGAATTCTGAGAAAACCACTGACTTCATATCAAAGCAGGTCTGCACAGAGTGCCAACCATGCTATAAGCCCTGAAGGTATCAGGCAGATATGTCAGACTAAGGGCTCCCTAATGACCTCTTCAGTAATTTTTTTTAAAGATTTTATTTATTTATTTGACAGACAGAGATCACAAGTAGGCAGAGAGGCAGGCAGAGAGAGAGAGGAGGAAGCAGGCTCCCCGCCCAGCAGAGAGCCCGATGCGTGGCCCAATCCCAGGACCCTGGGATCATGACCTGAGCCGAAGGCAGAGGCTTTAACCCACTGAGCCATCCAGGTGCCCCCTCTTCAGTAATTTTTTTTTTTTGATGAGCACAGGGTTTTATTTTATTTTTTTTAAATTTTTTATTTATTTTCAGCGTAACAGTATTCATTGTTTTTTCACCATACCCAGTGCTCCATGCAATCCGTGCCCTCCCTAATACCCACCACCTGGTTCCCCCAACCTCCCACCCCCCACCCCTTCAAAACCCTCAGGTTGTTTTTCAGAGTCCATAGTCTCTCATGGTTCACCTCCCCTTCCAATTTCCCTCAACTCCCTTCTCTCCATCTACCCTTGTCCTCCATATTATTTGCTATGCTCCACAAATAAGTGAAGCCATATGATACTTGACTCTGCTTGACTTATTCCAGTAATTTTTAAAAATATAAGGGCCTTGTCTTAAAATGTGGTCTCACACCAGGAGAGGGAAGAGTACCAAGCCCTACCAGAAGATGAGGTGAGGACCCTGAGTGAACGGTAAGGACCCTAATTACCCCAGGATGGAGAGAGTCCTTCTGAGCTCTTCCCTTATTGTCATCCTTGAGAAGATATGGTCAGTTGAAGTCTCCCTCAATTTCTCCTCTGGAATCAAAGGGAGATGAAGTATTGAAATGAGGTCAGCATGAAAGCAATAAAGGGAAACCAGAAGCGGCCAGAAGCCAAAATGATAGCCCTGAAAGTGAAATGAGAGAAACACACCTACCCCAAACAGAGGGGCCTCCATAGAACCTGGATATTCTAGGCCTTGCTGTCACCCTAGAAAGCCCTAGTCAGATCAGGCAGGTAGCAGTTTAAGGTGAACTCTAGTTACTTTCACAAGGTTCTCAGGAAACAAGCTGAGAAGAGAAAATGAACATTGTGAATTCCTTGAGCAGTGCACGTAAGAAAACCTGCAGAGGTAGTCATTAATAAAACCAAGACAGCATCTCCCTGTGAATGGGCACACACCATCTTACCCTCTTTCTTCCAGATCACTGGTTCACCTGTCCACATCTCTGCTGCACCTGAACAAAGTCATCATGCCTCGGGGTCAGAAGAGTAAGCTCCGGGCCCGTGAGAGACGTCACCAGGCCCGAGAAGGTTCACAGGATCTGGTAAGTGCTCAAGCCCCTGCTCAGTTGCACTCCTCTTCCTCCCCTCATTTGGAAGACATTCCTTTAGAGCTCACTAGCTGAATCATTTGCAATCCCCAGGGTCCTCGGACAGCCACATTCACCGCCACTACTGCTGCAGCTGTGTCATACATGAGATCAGATGAAGGCACCAACGAAGTACAGGAAAGGCCAAGATCTTTCCAGTATCCAACAGCCACTGAGCCCTTCCATAGAAGCCCTCTGGGGGAGAAGGTGTTTATATTGGTATACTACCTGCTATATAAGTATCAAACCAAAGAGCCCATTACCAAGGCAGATATGCTTAGAAATGTAATTCAGATCTATAGGAATTACTTCCATGTGATCCTCAGGAAAGCCTCTGAGCACTTAGAGTTGGTCTTTGGCCTTGACATGAAGGAGGTGGATCCCAATAGGCACATCTATGTGCTCGTCAACAAGCTGGAACCAAGCTATGATGGGAGGCTGAGTAATGAGAGTATTGTGCCTGAGACCGGTCTGTTGATGACCGTTCTGGGTGTGATCTTCACAAAGGGCAACTGTGCCACTGAGGAGCAAGTCTGGGAAGTGCTGAATATGATGGGGTTATATCCTGGGAGGAAGCACTTCATCTATGGGGATCCCAGGAAGCTCATCACCAGAGATTTGGTGAAAGAAAATTACCTGGAGTACAGGCAGGTGGTCAACAGTGATCCTCCACGCTATGAGTTCCTGTGGGGTCCCAGAGCCCATGCTGAGACCAGCAAGATGAGAGTTCTTGAGTTTTTGGCCAAGATCCATGATACCATCCCCTCTGCCTTCCCATCCTATTATGAAGAGGCTTTGAGGGATGAGGAAGAACGAGCCCAAGCCAGAGCTGCAGCCAAGGCTCTTATTGCTGCCAGGGCTAATGCACGCTCCAGGGCCATGGCCAGTGCCCATTCCAGGGCCATGGCTAGCAGCTCCTCCCACCCCTAGTAAAATGTAAGACAGATTCTTCATTTTGTTGTTAAAAAAAAAAAAAATACATGTTCTCGTTAGTGGAAGGTCAGGGTGGGGCAGAGAAAACAGACTGTATAACATGTTTATGTTCCCATTCTTAATTTTTAATTGTTTTTTCTTTTGATAGAAGGTTTATTAGCTTCAAAAATCCAAGGTTATGAATGACATTTTCAAATTTTGTGCTATATATGAGATTTAAGAGTAAGAGATTATTATTTTGTAAACCAAATTGGGGAATTCCTCATGTTATTTACTGATTTCGACTATGATAACATGTCAGTGGATTAGGCATTCCCTTGGAAATGTAAAAGAATTCAGCAGTAAAATACTTGGGGTCAAGAAATAGAGAAAAAAGTAAAAGATGGCCAAATATTGCATTTTATTTTCACTTTTAGTTTGTTTAAAACTAAATGATATTGCCTGTATACATATACATATAGATTATTTAAGAATGTAGGATTAATTATAGTACAATAAATTAGACCTCTTGCACACTGTCTCATTTATTTCTCAGACATTCCTTCAGCATCTTTGGGAGGCTTCCTGCTAGTACTGGGAGTGTCAGAATAAACAAGACCCACCCACTGTGCCCATAGAGTTTTAGAGTATAGAAACAGCTGTCAAGTAAGAAAGAGAATGGGATACACCCTAAGACCTAAGGACACGTGAAAAGAAGGAGAGGACATGGGAAGATCCAGATGTGAGAAGTCAAGTGTAAGCACCCCGAGGCTAGTGGGTCTGGGGCCTTGGAAAACTGCAAGTCCTTTGGTATGAGTCAGTTTTACCTGAAGCTGGGTGGTGGATCAGATGAAGCTGCTGTGGGAGTGAGGCAAGGGCCAGACCCTCAGAAGCTGTGTCCAGAGTTAAGAGGCTAAAGCCTGGGATGGGGATGCTTAGCTCAGTCAGTTAACCCTCTGACTTTGCAGCTCAGGTCATGATCCCAGGAGCCTGGGATGGAGCCCCATATCAGGTTCCCTGCTCAGTGGGAAGACTACTTCTCCCTCTCTCTCTGCTCAGCTACACTCCACTCATGCTCTCTCTCCCTCACTCTCTCTCTCAAATGAAATATTAAAAAAAAAATAAAGCCTGGGATGGAAAACTACTTCTAGAAATTACTTTTTAAGGCCACGAATTAGCCAGAAATGGGACAGAAATGAAAGGTGCCCTGTGCTCTTGTCTCAGTATAGGTGAACACAGTGCACAAACTAGATATTTTATGTAGATCGTTTCCAGGGAGTCTCTGAGAAATAAGGGTAATTAATAACGCCTTAACCTGTGATGCTCAGAAGCCATTTTGCTGGCAATCTTTGACTTGTACTGTTAAAGACAGAGCTCACTCTTAACTTTTTTTTTTTTTAGAGCTCACTCTTTTAATAGGGTATTTAAATTAGGTTATCTTGAGTGTAAATTGGTAAACTCAAAAAAAAAAAAAAAAGAGAGATAGATGTTTCGATGAGAGTGAACCAGGTAGTCCTTGACACATTTTCTATGAACGTTCTATGCATCCAGCGGGGGAAGATTTTCCCAGCTCACAATAAAAAATCCTCAAAATGTTCCTTAGCAGGTAACTTACTTTTATTTGGTTGAAAGTATCTTGGCTGATTTGGTGTGCTATGTATTAGAGCTTTGTATTGCTATGTATATTCCCTGACATATCCAGGATAAAAATACATTTTAAAATTCCAAGATAGGAGGTTGGTAGCATTTGATGTCAGAATTTTAATAGTAATAACTGGTAATTATAAAAAATCCAAAAAGCCATTCCTTGTACCAGGTGCCTTACATAAATTACATTCCAAAAGTTTTTGACCTCACAACGTATCACTGAGCCAGAGAGCAAGCTGACTACATTAAGCCCATTTTGCAGATGAGAAAACTGAGGCACACATATCTCAGAAATTTTCATGACTTCACATGTTTCAGAAAACACAACCCTGAGAATAAAGGCCTGGTCTGAATTCCTCTGGAGCCCACGCTGTTGCAGCCTGAAGCCAACCTTCTGTCTCTTAATTACTTTCTCTTCTCACTATTCCATGATGGCTCTCAGGCAATGAAAGAAAGACCCTGTGGCCGAAGTACTAAAAGCAGGTTTAAAGAAGGAAGGTGCAAATGAAATCAAGCACAGTTTGGGGGTTGTTCATGGGGTTCATTTTCCTAGGATCCTCCTGCCGCTCACCCCAGGGTCCCTTGAGAGCTGGCTCTGCCCTGGTTTCAGCACTTGTGTGGAGTCCCCAGTCCCGGCACTTTCCTGCATGACAGCTCCCTCCACTGGGACTTCCCCACTGGGCCTTTGTGTCCAAACTAGGATCTGACCTGCTGGCCAGCTCTCCTCTGTGTCCTCCTCTGGAGGGACCTGCTTCTGGTGGAAGAGACAGCTGCTGTCCCTCGGCCTCCCCTGACTCAGAGCATTCCAACTCCCTACAGCTCCCATCTCTCCCCCTGGCTCTTCCTCTCACAGCAACTGCCTTCCCCTATAATTCTGACAGTGAGGTTTAGACACTTCCCTACCCCTACCCCCTACCCTGGATACCTCCACCACATTCACAGAAGTCTGTTTTTTTTTTTAAATCTAATTTAATTTTTTTTCAGTGTTCCAAAATTCATTGCTTATGCACCACACCCAGTGCTCCATGCCTGCTGATAGGTAGACTCTAATTTGACACAGAATATAGTGGCTATAATATCTTGGAGCAAAAATATATTCATGAAGTTAGAGAGGAGATATTAAGAAGAAGATAAAATATAAATAAAGGAAAATTAAAGCTAATGAATTATTTGAGACTGGCCACTGAATTCACACACTGAACTGTAAGCTTCACTGAGTGGTCAAAAACCAAAGCCTCCCTCCTACACTGTAGATGAGGAAGGACGGGAAATCACTGTGTAGCAACCATCGGCAGATGACGGATTCTAACAGACCCTGTAGTTTTTCAGGAATTTAGAGTAGTTTTCTATGGCTGCTGTAACAAATCACCACAAATTTGCTGCTTTACAACAGCACGTTTATTATCTCGGTAGGTATTATCCACATTTCTGTGCGTGTAAAGGCTGGGATGGGTTTGCTAGTTTCTGTGCTCGGATTTTTGCAGCCCAGAGTCAAGCTTTCAGCTGGTAGGCCTCTCCTCGTGAGTTCTGGGAAGAATCTTCTTCCAAGATCATGCAGGTTGTTGGCAGGTGCAGTTCTTTGTGGAAATAATACTGAGGCCTTGTATTTTGTTTTTATTTTTATTTTTTTCTGACTGTCAGCCAAAGCTGACAGAGTTTTTCTAGGCCTCGAGTCCTGAGCCCATCTACTTCGAGTCAGCAATAAAATATTGCATCCTTCTCACCTTTGGAATCTCTCTAACTGCCCCTCCCCAACTCTGCTGCATGTCTTCTGTATCCAGTCAGAGAAAGTTCTCTGTTTATAAGGGCTCATGTCATTCGATTGGGCCCACTCTGATAATGCAGTGTAATCTCCTTATTTTAAAGTCGTTTTCATAACCTCACTACATCTACAAAGTATAACAACAAATTCACAGGTTTCAGAGATAAGGGTATGGGTATCTTCATGGAGCAATTACTCAGTCTACCACCAAGGTGGAAAATGTCTCCCGGGAGACATGCCAGCTTTGACAAGAAAAGAAAAACTAACTGGCCATCATTTTATTGATTTTTGCCTGTATGTGCTGCAGGGGAAAATCCTGGTTTTCAGTGTGCCCAAAGACACCTGTACAAGTGTTCAGTCACGTTCATCAAGTGGTGTATAGCAGAAACTCAAGTTATGATATGACCATGGAGCAAATGGAAGAAGAAAATTCTTACAGGATTGGGACTGTAGAGGTTATTGAAAAGGTCAGGGCAGGAAGGTGCTATATAGAGTGAAGAAGGATGATGCATCCCTGCTGAGATTTCCAGTGTCCTTTAGAAAAATGCTGTGATTCTGTATTTGAACACCTGTCACATAGTAGGCACTTTGAAAGATTTGGAGTGTTGCTAGGCAATTTTGGCCTTCTTGGAAACTTCTCCAAGAATGAAGAAGCCTTTTGTCATACAAATTCTAAGTGTTGTACTCTACTGATGACCTACTCTGTAACTGTTTATAGAGAGACTCTAAGTGTCTTCCACATCGTGTCTTTCTCCCCTTCATGGGCTCATGGGTACACTATATTGTCAACTGTATTTGTATTAGAAAAAGGTTTTGTGACTACCCTTGCCACTGAAATATGAACAGAAACAATGGTTGTCATTTGCAGACCAAGGCATTTGAGAGTCAGTATGCCACTTTTATGCTTTCTGTCCCATACAGCAGAATCAAGGAGATCCTGTGTTGAGAGGTTGATCCATGCTGTGTAAGCAGACTCTATCCTTGGGTCACCAGACAGGAAAGATCCTGTCAGCCCATCAGGCCTTATGTGTATGAGAAGTAAACTTTTGTAGAGTTAAGTCATTCAGATTTCAAGCTTCTTCCATTACATTAGATAGTGGTTACTTCATCTGAATATCACGCAGCTACTTTTTCTATTGTTAGCCTTTCTTAAATATACTAACTACAAAATAGTGCACATATTCTTTTTTTAGTTTAACAGAATTTATTTAGTTTTTTAAATTTTATTTTATTTTTTCAGTGTTCCAAGATTCGTTGTTTATGCACCACACCCAGTGCTCCATGCAGTGCACATATTCTTGGTGCTAAAGAAATTCTAAAAATATGGATAAATCAGAAAGCCCTTTCCTTACTACATCTTCCAAAATTCAGCACTCCCCAGAAGTAACCACAATTTTAAAATTTTGTATATATTATTTTAAAATATAGTCTGGGCTTTTTCTTACATAGACATACTAGAAAAAAACAATTTGAGGATTTTTTAATGTACGTGGATAATGGTACACATATTGTTTTTTCTCTTGCCCATGTCCCTAATAAAATGAATGCAGGATCTTTCTGTGAGAGCACATAGAGATCCACCTGACTCTTAACTAGGCCCCAAAATTCTAATGTGCAGATGTGCCACAATTAATTTAATCAGTCTCCTCCTGATGGACACATAAGTTGTTTTTCATTTGTTGCTATAACTAATAAAACTGATATCAACATTATTAAATATAAAATATTGGACAAATATGGATGTTCTCTTATAGGAAAGATAGAGAAGTGAACATTGGGTTAAAGTGGAAGTAGTGTGATGACTATAAATTATGAGTTTGTTAATATTCTGTTTCAATAATGCTGTACTATTTTATATTCTCACAGATTAATGTACATAAATATCCTAAACTCTCACAGGCATTCTAATCAATTTTAAATGCTGATCAATCTTTTGTGTCAAAATAAGTCCTCACCATTATTTTATTTGGAATTTCCATGTTTTCTAATTATATACTTCAAAAAATAACTCTTTAATAATAGTAAGCACAATTTTTTGCCAGGTATCTTGAGTACTGGGGTATCTGTGAGTAAGTGTTTTAAAATTCTGTCTATGAAATTTTTTCCACTTACTATAAGAAGCAAGGATTTGGTCAGAATGACTAGGCCTCAGAAAAGAGTCTAGACAGGATGTCGTCAGCTAGTGAGGAGTATCAGGAGGTCTGAAGGGTAAAGAAATTTCTAGAGCCCCTGAGAGAGACCACATACTAAACAAAACCCAGACAGCCTAGGGCAGGCTGGCAGTCTGGGTTTTGAATTTACAGCTCAGTGTATAATGGAAAGGGGACCAGAAGGAGAAAGCATGTGGAATCTTGGAGGGTCCTGGACAACTTCCAGGAAAAGGCTTGGAATATCTATGTATCTTTATTACCAGCCTAAGGTTGCACAGCTATCTGAGTGGGTGGATCTTTAGGATGAAAGAACCAGAGGCATACTTGATACCCCTCTGTGCCTTAGAATCCCTCCTGCCCGCTCTCAGTCAGAATATAGTTAGTTCCCATGCATCACCCAGTGATAATATTAATGAATTTTGGGAAGCCTGTATCTCTTCACTACTTTCATGGTTCTGTGCATCCTCTCCAGTATAACAGGGCCAAGAGCTGTCTTGATGCCTGATGGAGAAGGTTATTTCTTCTCCTGTGTACAGCACCCTTCCAGCACTGAAGTCAAGGCTAGACCATTAAAAAATGATTTAGATGCTAAGTCAACTTAGACTGCCTCCCCTGTTTCCTGCAGAGCAAGAATGTCCTATGGCTCTGTCTGCTGGTTTATGTTGCCACCGTATACGTTCTGCGGGCAGAGAGCTGAACCCAGGTGTGTAAATGTTTTATAGAAGGGATGGAGAGAATCACTGCAAATAGTGCTGGTCCTTGTTAAATTGACTGGAGGTGATGGTGCTATGTAGTGCTTAAAGCTCTTTATTATTATAATAACTCTGGCTTGACTGAATTAAAAAAAATACAATTCTGTATTGGCTATTTTCAACATTTTCATTTCCGTAGTAAATATTACTACCTTTCAATGAAAACTGATGTTATTGGACCAGCGTATCAATCTCAAGCTAGCAGAGAGAAGGATCAAACAGAAGTAAAGGTGAGAAGCAGGAGGAAAGTCTGGAGGAAATGCCCATCAGAAAACAGATTGCCCACACAGAGCCTTGCCTCTGCTGTCTGCATTGGGAACACTGGTTGTAGCTGTTAAGCACAAGCACTGCTTCACTGCACCCTCCTGAGATTGGGGTGGGGGAAGGACATATAGGCGGGGGGTGGGGGTGGATTTGGCTTTGATCTAAAGCTAGCCTACTTGGTTCAGCAGAAAAGGGAGTCCCTGGAGTCAAGTTAGGAGTCTAGGAGTCAAGTTTGGAAATCTGAGTGAGGACTGAGGATATTTTCTCCTGCAAAAGAGAGGAACCAGCTTAGAGCCCCATCCTTACTGTCAGCCCTGGCAGGCTCTATGCAGGGGTCTCAGGAATTGGCTTCCCTTTACCTCTGCCTCTGGTCTCAGAGTAGTGAAGGCTTTGTTATGAGTGCAGAGAAGTCAGGTCAGCCAATGGAGGAGGAGCCCAGGCCCTGCCATGAGGTAAGGTAAAGACCTTAAGTGATGTTTGAGGGGACCACCCACCCCAGATTTGAAGGGTATCCCACAGAGTACCAACTCTGCTTCCAGCCCTGGTAGACCCAGGCAGGTACAACCTGATTTAGCACCTCTAAATTCTCCCTGTGTGTTTCTGGCTGCTGAGAGTTTTAGACCAGAGTATTGACCTCAGGCCAGCAGAGGGAGGAAGCCCAGGCTCTAACAGAAGTAAACACAAGAACTCCAAATGAAGTCTAAAGAAACCACCCACAGCAGAACAGAGGGATCTCCACAGAGCCCAACCCCTGCTGTCAGTACTGGTAGGCTCCAGGAAGGGTGGCTGAATGAGACACTTGAACATTGGTGGACACTAGGTAAGTATACCACAAATTGCCATATTTGTATTTCTTTAAAATAATTTATTTTTAAATAAACTTATAAATTAATTTTATATTTATAGAAAAGTTGCAAAGATGGTACAGAGTTCCTTTATGCCTAGCACTCACTCTCCCTTATTCTTAGTATCTTATATTAATATGATACATTTGTAACAACTAATGAACCAATATCTATACATTATTATTAACTAAAGTCCATACTTCATACAGATTTCCTTTATTTTTTCCCTAATATCTTTTTTCTGACCCAAGATCCCATCCATGATATCACATTGTATTTAGTCATCATTTCTCCTAGGCTCCTTTAGGTGGTGACAGATTGTCACTTTCCTTATTTTTTATGACCTTGACTGTTTTGGGAAGGTATTTTGTACTGTCCCTCAACTGGGATGTGTTTGATGTTTTTCTCAAGATTAGACTGGCACTATGACTTCTTGGAAGGAAGGCCTCGGTAGTAAGGTACTATTTTCATTACATTCTATCGAGGGCACATACCATAAACATGACTTAACTGATGATATCACCTTGATCAGCTACCCAGGTAGTATTTGTAAAGTTTCTCTACTGTAAAGCTACCCTTTCCCCTTCCTTTCAATACAGTACTCCTTGGGAAAAAAAAAGTCATCGTGCTCAGCCTACACTCAAAGAGTGGGGAGTTCCATCTCCTTGAGGGTAGATTAGCTACATGAATTTTTTTGGAATTAGTCTATACATACAATTTGTCTATTATCCCAGATTTATTTATTCATTAAGCCACCTATTTATAAAAGCATGGATTCATGGCTATTTATTTTATACTTGGGTTAGAAGCCAGTATTACTTTATTTATTTTCCTGCTCAAATTATTCCATTACTACTAGAATTTTATGCTTCTAAGCCTTCTGAGAAGATAGAGTTTGTAAAATGTCTGTATACTAGCCCATGTATGCATATATATCTATAATTATTTCTATATTTGTCCATCTGTACCTATATTAAGCTAAACATGAGTTATACTGATATCTCCAAACTCTAATCTAGTATCTCGCAATTCATTCTATGCTCCCCTTTTGCTTACCTCTGTGAGAAAATTGGCTCCAACTACCCACCATTCATATACTTATTTATTCAATCACAGCATACAGGTTTATTGATTTCAGATTATTAACCCATATTAACCCTTCTGAGAAACAATTTTGCTAACTGGAATATAGTATCTGTATACAGTTATTTTTTCTTCATCATACATCATCCACTCATTTTCAAAGTTATTTATGTGAGCACCTCTCTTCCCCAATCCTCTTCATTGATATTACTTCACACATTTGTAATACTACTAGAATTATTTGGTCACAGTCTGCATTCATCCTGTAATACCTAGATCTCTGAACTGGCTCTTATTTGCATACATTAAGATTAACTCTTTGTGCTCTAACATTCTATGAGATTTGAAAAATGCATGGTGTCACACATCCATCATTAGAATATCATACAAGATAGCCTCACCATCCTAAAAAATCCCGTGTGTCAATTTTTCAACCACTCCCCTGCCCCCCGCAAACAAAACCCTAGGAACTACTGATATGTTTTTTGTCTCTTTAGTTGTATCTATTCCATAATGTCATATAAATGGAATCAAACATTATGTAACATTTGTGGACTGGCTGCTTTTGCTTAGCAACATGCATTTAAGATTCATCCATGTTATCTCATTAATTGATAACATTACTTTTTGTTGCTGAATAGTATTCTACTGTGTGTATGTGAAATAGATTATTTCCTCACTCACCTATCAAAGGCAGCTTGCTTTTTGGTGATTATGAATAATGCTGTTGTAAGCATTTATGTGCATGCTGAGATGTTTTTCAAATCAGTTGGAGAAACATCTAGGAGGGCAATTTCTGGATCATATAATAAAACTATGTTTACCTTTTTAAAAATATTTATTTTAGAGGGAGAGTTTGCGTGTGTATATGAGCAGGAGGGGTAGAAGGGAGAGGGAGAGAGAATCTCAAGCAGAATCCATGCTAAGCGCAGGAGCCCAACCCAGTGCTTGATTTTAGGACCTCGAGATGACAACCTGAGTGGAAACCAAGAATCTGATGCTTAGCTGACTACGCCACCGAGGAGCCCCAAGACTATGTTATCTTTATAATAAAAACGAAACTGTTTCCAAAACCACTGCACTATTTTCCATTTTTTCAAAAGATTTTATTTATTTATTTAACTGACAGAGAGAAAGAGACAGCAAGAGAGGAAATACAAGCAAGGGGAGTAGGAGAGGGAGAGGCAGGCTTCCCACAGAGCAGGGAGCCTGGTGCAGGACTCGATCCCAGGACCCTGGGATCATGACCTGAGCAGAACATAGATGCTTAAAGACTGAGCCACCCAGGCACCCCCCGCCGCCATTTTCCATTTTCAACATCAATATATGAGAGATCTAATTGCATCCTTGCTAGTAATTGATATTTGGGCCTTTCTAATAGGTGTGTACTTATAACTAATTGCTCTTTTACCTGGCATTTCCTTAATGCCAAATTATGCTGTGCATCCTTTCATATGCTTGTTTGCCATCTCTATATCTTCCTTGATATATTTTTGTTCAGATATCTTCCCTACTTTAGAAATGCAGTTGTGTAATATTTTCCTAGGGCAACTGTAATAAACACAAACTGGGTGGCTTGAAGAGAAAATACATTTATTTCCTCATGGTTATGGAGGGCAGAGTCTGAAATCAAACTGTCAGAAGACTTGGTTCCCCCTAAAGGCTCTGAGGGAGAATATATTCCATGCCCTTCTCTTACCTCCCAGTAGCTATCAAGCAATTCTTGGTGTTCCTTGGGTTGTAAATGCACAGCTTCAATCTCTGCCTCCATACCTGTCTTCACACAGCCTTCCGCTCTGGTTTTGTTTCAGTTCTCCCTGAGAAAGATAAATGCACAATGATCACATATCGAGATCCTAAACTTAATTACATTTGCAAAGACTTTTTCCAAATAGTATCACATTCACAGGTTTCAGAGACTAGGAAATGGACATATCTTTTTAGAAACACTATTCACACCACTACTGGTTGCTTATTTTATATGAGTTCTTTCCAAACAAGTCATTTATTAGATGTGTGATATATAAATATTCACAGCTTATTTTTTCATTCTTTTTAGAGTGTTTTCCACAGAGCAAAACTTTTCTAATAAAGTCCAATCTATCATTTTCCTTTTATTGATTGTGATTTTGGTACTGTTTCTAAAACTCATTATCACACCCAAAGCCACAGATTTTCATCTAGAAAGTTGCATGGGTTTTCATCTAGAAGTTGCATAATTTTGCATTTTACATTTAGATCTATAATCTATTTTGAGTTAGATTTTATGTAAGGTGTGAGATTTGTGTCTTAGTATCTAAGTTCATTTTTTCCCATATAGAAGTGCAATTGTTCTAGTGCATTTTGGCGAAAAAAAATATTCTTTTTCATTTATATGCCTTTGTACCTTTGTCAAAAGTTAGTTGACGATATTTGTGTGGGTCTATTTTGAGGCTCTCAAAATGATCTATTTGTCTATTTTTTCACCAACACTATGTTGTCTTGATTACTATAGCTTTATGTAGAGCCTTGAAATAGGGTGAATCTTCAAACTTTGTTCTTTTTCAATATTGTGTTGGCTATTCTAGGACCTTTGCTACTCCATATGAATGTCAGAGTCAGTTTGTGGATATCTACAAAAAGTTGTTGAGAAAAAAAAAGTTGCTGAGATTTTGATTAAGATTGCATTAAATCTATAGACCAAATTGGAAATAATTGACATCTTAATAATAGTGAATCTACCAATTCGTGAAAGGGAATAATTTCTCCATTTATTTAGATCCTGTTTGGTAAGTGCTTTATAGTTTTCTGCAAATGGGTCTGGTATATATTTTGTTGGATTTATCTAAGCATTTCATTTTTTGTGCAACTGTAAATGATTTTTGCCTTTTAAAATTTCTAATTTCAATTGTTTGTCGCTGGTATATAGTAAAGCAATTATACATGGGTATTAGTTCCAGGAGGGTTTTTTTGTAGATTTTTTGAGATTTTTTTAATTATGTTATGTTAGTCACCATACAGTACATCATTAGTTTTTTTTGTTTTTTTTTTAAAGATTTTTATTTATTTATTTGACAGAGAGAAATCACAAGTAGACAGAGAGGCAGGCAGAGAGAGGGAGGGAAGCAGGCTCCCCGCCGAGCAGAGAGCCCGATGCGGGACTCGATCCCAGGACCCTGAGATCATGACCTGAGCCAAAGGCAGCGGCTTAACCCACTGAGCCACCCAGGCGCCCCCATCATTAGTTTTTGATGTAGTGTTCCATGATTCATTGTTTGCGTATAACACCCATTGCTCATTACAACACGTGCCCTCCTTAGTACGCATCACCCCCACCCTCTCCTCCCTGAAACCCTCAGATTGTTTCCCAGAGTCCATAGTCTCTCATGATTCATCTCCCCCTCTGATTTCCTTCCATTCAGTTTTCACTTTCTTCCCCTAATGTCCTCTGTGTTATTCCTTTGACATAGAGAATCATTTCCTCCTCAAAAATTAAAATTTTTATTTTATTTATTTGTTAATGCTTGTCTTATACTAAATATGACTTGCATTATGATACTGAATAGGATTAATGAGGAGACATTCTTGTTTCATTTCCAATCTTAGGGTGAAAGAATTCACTCTCTGATCATTCAGTACAATATTAGCTACAGGTTTTCTATATACCCTTTATCTAAGGAAGTTCCCTTCTAATCCTAGTTTTTAAAGTTTTTTTTTAATCATAAATGGGCATTAAAATTTTCAAATTGTTGTTCTACATCTACTGATATGATTACATTTATTTTCTTATTCAGTCTGTTATATGATGAAATACACTAATTGATTTACAAATGTTGAAATTGGCTTAAAGTTTGGAAATGAGCCCCACTTGGTAATGATGTATTATTCTTTTTACGTACTGCTGGCTTTTATTTGCTATTATTCTGTTAAGACTTTTATCCTGTCAACGTTCATGGGAAATGTTTGTCTGTAGTTTTCTAGTAATGTATTTATCTGGCTTTGGGCTTAGAATGATGTTAGCCTCATAAAATGAATACTTCTTTCTCTATTCTTCTGTTTTCTGAAAAAGATTACAGATTATTTGTATTATTTTATCCTTAAATGTTTGATGTAATTCATCAATGAAACATTTGGGCCTAATGAATCATTTTTTTAAGGTTTTAAACTATTAATTCAATTTATTTAATAGATACAAGGCTCTTCACATTATCTGTTTCAACTTAAATGAGTTTAGGTAGTTTGTGACATTCAAGGAATTGACCCATTTCATCTGTTCTCAAATTTGTACAGATAGAGTTATAATTCAGGGGTGCCTGGATGGCTCAGTGGGATAAGCATCTGGCTTCGGTTCAGGTCACCATCTCAGTGGCCTGGGATCCAGCCTGCTTAGGGCTCCATGCTCAATGGGGAATTTGTGCTCTTCTCTCTACCCCCCCCCCACTCCGCTGTTCATGCATGTGTTCTCTTGCTCTTGCTCTCAAATAAATAAATAAAATATTTTTAAAAAAGAGTTGTTCATACTATTCCAATTTTATCCTTTCAATATCTCTGGAATCAGTAGTAGTGACCCCTCTTTCATTCCTGGTATTGGTAGTTTATATCTTCTCTTTTTTCTTTCTTGGTTATTCTGGCTAGAGACTTCCAATTTTACTGATGTCATTGAGGATTGTATTGACCTATTTTAAATATCATTTATGGTCTAATTGTTAAATTATTTCCTTTCTTCTGCTCATTTTAGGTTTAATTTTCTCTTTCTCTAGTTTCCTGAGGGGGAAATTTAAGTTATTTATTTTACATCTTTCTCTTTTTTTTTCAAATATATGCATTTAATCTTCCGTATTTCTCTCTAAACCCTCATTTAGTACCAATTTACAGATTTTGGTAATTTGTATTGCCATTGATTTCAAAATATTTTAAAAATTATTTTGAGATTTCTTTGACTCATGGGTTATCCACAAGCATGTTGTTTAAATTTGCAAATATTTGGGAACTTCCCACCTATCTTTCTGTTATTGATTTCTGATGTAATTCTGTCATCACCTAAGAACATACTTTGATTTATATTCTTTTAAATTTTTAAGGTTTGTTTAGTAGTGTTTTATGGATGAAGATATAGATGAAAATGTGGCCTATCTTGGTGAATGTCACATGTGAGGTTAAGGAGAATGTGTATTCTGTTGTTGTCTGATGAGGTACTTCATTATATCAATTAGGTCAAGTTGATTGTTAGTATTGCTCATATCATCTATACCTTTACTGATTTTCTGACTACTTCATCTATCAATTACTTCCAGAGGAACAGTGATGTCTGCCAACTGTGATTGCATATTTCTCCTTTCAGTTTAATCAGCTTTTGCCTCACATATTGTGATGCTCTCTTGTTAGGTGCATACATATTTAGGATTGTAATACCTTCTTGGATATCTGATCCTTTTATCATTATGATGTATCTCCCCATCTCTGATACTATTCCTTGTTCTGAAATCTGCTTTGGCTGAAATTTGTATAGCTCCTTAAGCATTTTTTGACTAATGTTATCATGGTAGATCTGTCTCCATCCTTTACTGATCTACTCTGAAATGAATGTTATTAAATTCAAAGGTGACATTCCTATATGAGATATAAGAAACTAAAATAAAGTTATACAAGGTGTCTCATGAGACAAACCAGTGATGAGACCTGCTCAGACAAAATCAGACCAGACACTAGTTCATACCACAGCCCTCATGAATGTATTTCTATTTAATAGAATCATACATTAACAGTAGCAACACAATGGCTACAAGATGACACCACCCATGCACTTGAGTGACCTCTAGCTAGGCTTTAACAAATCTAGCAATCTTTTCTTGCCATCCAAGTAAACAACAGAATTTATCTGTTAATTACCCAAACTTTAAAGTTCTTTATTCATCTGGAAATGAGCACAGTTGAGGTTGCATTTTCTAGCTACCTGCTTCCTCAATTCAGATTTCCTAATAGGTTCATTTCAATATAAGAGAAGATGTCATCTATTGGTCAGCATCCTGCACTAGTGAAAGGGACAAGTTTAATGTGTTTTATGCTTAGGTTGCCAGGCTTCAAGGTTGGTCCTGTCCTTCTCTGCACCTTGGTCTTATTTTTATTTTTTTAAAAGATTTTATTTATTTACTTGACAGAGATCACAAGTAGGCAGAGAGGCAGGCAGAGAGAGAGAGGGGGAAACAGGCTCCCTGTTGAGCAGAGAGCCCGATGTGGGCTTGATCCCAGGACCCTGAGATCATGACCTGAGCTGAAAGCAGAGGCTTAACCCACTGAGCCACCCAGGCGCCGCATGCACATTCTGAGACTTGGTCAGCTAAGGATAAAGGATATCTACCAGATGGCTAAGAAGTACGCTGCTCACAAGTTAATCCATCACATCATCTAAGAGTCTAAAAACTCTTCCATTTCCTGCAGCCGACCCTTGCCTGAAGTGAGGGGGCCATCAGATACTTCCTTTAAAAAGATACCATGGTGGAATACTGACTAGATGTCACTCACCATGACCCCCCAGGTTGTTGGTCTGATCTTGGATGTTCTAACGTAACTCCTGGAAGTTGAACAGGGGGGTGTGGCAGATAGATTAGAGCTGCTAAATTGGGTTGTGGGCAATATCCAGAATATGGGAATCGATATACTAAAAATAAGACAAATTAAAGAATTAGCAGGGGATCCAACAGTGCTTTAATTCAGTTACAATACAAATTTAGTTCATTTACACTAAGCTGGTTATATGTCCACCATATATGTGGATTTTATTTGCTTTTTAAAAAAAATTAATAGGAGTTATTTTTTAGAACAGTTTTGAGTTTACAGAAAAATTGAGCCTTAAATTCTAGTTCCCGTATACTCCCACCCCAACACATACCCACAGTTTCCCCTATCACTGACATCTTGCATCAGCGTGGTACATTTTTTATAGCTAATGAACAAATATTAATACATCATTATTAATTAAAGTTCATAGTTTACATCCATTCTCTGTATTTTATGGACCCTATAGATTTTGACAGATGCATGATACCATATATCTGCCATTATAGTATCATACAAAGGAGTTTCACTATCTTAGAATCCTTCTTCTATTTACTTTTAAACTGTTAAGAGTTTCAATACACAAAATAGGTTTCCTGTTGACAGAACTTAGTTGAGTCTTTAAAAATTCTCTTATCCACTCTGACAATTTCTGTCCTTTAACTGGTGGTATTCACATTTATTTTATTAATTTGTTTTGGGGGAGTTATTTTATTTTATTTTTACTTATTTTATTTAATATGTTATGTTAGTCACCATACAGTATAAGTTTTTGATGTAGTGTTCCATGATTCATTGTTTGCGTATAACACCCAGTGCACCATGCAATATGTGCCTTCCTTAATACCCATCACATTTAAAGTGATTATTGATGTAATTGTACTAAAATCTACTACTTGTGTAGCTGTTTTCCATCTGTTGAATTTGTTCTTTTTTATATCACCTTTATGGTGCTCTCTGGTATTAACTGAGCATTTTATATGATTCTATTTTATTTCTTCTCTTGATGTATCACTTATGCTTTTTTTTTTTTTAGCCTTTTCAGTGGTTTTACTAGAGTTTTTAATATACATTTTAAATGAATCTAAGTACACCTTCAGAAAGCACTATACTGTTTCACATGCAGTATAGAATCCTTTTGACAGAGTACTTTCAATTTGTTGTCTTTTGTGACATTGCTTTCAATCATTTCACTTACTCATGTGCTGTAATCATCTAATCCACTATTACTATTGTTGCTTAAATAAGCAATTTTTAAAAATTAAGACTGAGTAAAGTTAAAGATTTTACTTTACCTCCATTTATTCCTTCTCTGATGGTTTCTTTTTTATATATGCATCCAAGTTTCTGATCTATAATTTCCTTCTGCATATCTTACATAGCAGGTCTACTGACAGTGATTGACTCATATTTTGATTGAGAAAGTTTTTTTATTTCTCCTTCACCTTTGAAGGACAATTTTGTTGGATATAGAATTCTAAATTGACATTCTTCTTTCAATACTTTAAGGATTTCATTTCACTCCTTTCTTGCTTGCATGTTTTCTGATGATAAGTTTACTATAATTTTATTTTTCTTCCTCTATTGGAAGGTGTTTACCAACCCTCTGGCTTTCTTCAAGATTTTCTTTGTGTCTTTGGTTTTCTGCAGTCTAAATATGATATGTCTAGGTGTAGCTTGTTTGTTTGTTTTAGTATTTATCTTGGTGTTCTCTGAGATGCCTGGGTCTATGATTTTCTGTCTGCCACTAATGTTAGAAAGTCATTGGCTTATTGTTTCAAATATGGTTTCTACCCTCATTCTTTCTTCTCCTTTTGGCATGACAATTATTTATATATTATTCCTTTTAATAATGTTCCATGGTTCTTGGGTATTTTGTTTGTTTGTTTTTGTTCTTTCCTTCTCTTTTTGATTCACTTTGAGAGGTTACTTTCCACATATATTCAGGTTTGCTGATTGTTTCTGTAACTGTGTCACATCTTCTAGTGAGCCTGTTAAAGGCACATTTCACGTCTGTTACATTTTTTCTTAATTTCTAGCATTTAGTTTTGATTCTTACTTATAGATTCCATTCTTCTAATGACACAATCTATTTGGTTTTGCATGTTGTCTGTTTGTCCAATTAAAACCCTTAAAATAGTAATAATGTTTATTAAATTCTTTGTCTAATGATTTCAAAATCTGTACCATGTCTCTCTGGTTTTGATGCTCTTTTTGTCTTTTCAGGCAATGTTCTTTCTTGCTTTATGGTATATCTTGTAATTTTTTTTTGAAAGACAGATATGTAGCAGTATTAGGTACTGAAGGAAATATGCTTTTAGTGTATTTATATTAACATGGTTGGGAGTTGGCCTGTATTTAATGTTTATTGTAGCTATAGGTACCAGAGGCTTCCAGTTCCTCTAGTGTCTCATTTTTGATTCTTGCCTTTGCTTTAGGGCTTCTCTTTGCATTCGTCCTCAGGGAGCATCTGTGTTTTGCATCTTTTAGCTGTAATCCACTATTGCAATACTGGAGGGTGTTACTGTGGTGGGACTATGAGGTGTAGGAGAATTGTTCTATAATCTTCTAATTAAATCTAAATATTTTAGCCTGCTTCAAGGATGTATGGCCACCACAAATATTTGTCCCTCTTCCAGTAATATAGCTCCCTGCCCACCTACCTGCACCCCCTACTTCCTTGCCTGGCTGCATCATTCACTGTCTGTTTCTTTGGAGACCTATCTCTTGTTGATTATGTCTTGTTTTGTTTTCCTTAGGTGAGACAGAAAGGCTGAAGGAAGATGGGGTGGGGTAGAAAGTCTTTCCCCTAGTAGGATAAGGTTTCTGTACCACCCTGGAGAGTAGGTCTTTGTTATGTAGGGTCTGGGAAGATTACACAATAGTTGTTCTTCCCTTCTCCCTGCCAGAGCCACTAGTGGATTTTCTGGGATCCTCACTGTGCACATCTGGTGTAGTGCCTGGAGGGAAAGCCTGCAAGTTTGGAGTTCCCTCTATAATTACAGCCTCTGGGAGTTTTGCAGTCTCACAGTATGGGCATTCAGCCTCCAGCTATTTGTGAACATTACTAGTGAATTAATTGGTTCTATCTGTAGTAGCATCTTCTGCTCTAGGTAAGCAGATCATTGTATCTCTCTGAATGTGGCTGTCCTGTGATCTCTGTGACCTCAATTCCCTGTTGGATCCAAGGAAAGTTGGTGATTTTCAATTTTTCTAGCTATTTCTTACTGTAAATATGACAGAAGTGATGACTTCTAAGCTCTTCATATGTTGGAGCTGAAACCAGAAGTCCTTAAGCCACTTATTTTGAAGTTATTTTAGACTCATAAAGGAATTACAAACATAATACAGAGAGTTCCTGTGTACTTTTCCTCATATTCCTCTGAATATATCAAGTTAGATAATGATAGTACAATCATCAGAACCTAGGAAGTGATATCAGTATAATATTAACTAATCTAAAATCTAATTTACATTTAACCAGTTTTAACATCCAGTCATTTTGTTGTTATCGCTTTGTTTTGTTTCATTTGACGTATGTATAGTTTATGAAATTTTGCCACATGTGTTAATTTTTCTAACCATGATCACAATACAATCACTATACAGACTGTTTCAACACTCCAAACAAATGCCTTGGTATGCCTATTTATAATAATGTCCTCTCCCCCACCTTACTCCTGGAAACCACTGATGTTTTTTCCATTACTTAATTTTATCACTTTGAGAACTTTATATAAATGGAATCATAGAGTAACCTCTGGATACTGGTATTTTTCTCCAGCAACATACTTTTGAGATCCATCCAAGTTGTTACTCTTATTGATAACCTGTTCCTTTTTATTGCGGGGTTGTATTCTACTGAATGGGTATATATCACAGTCTGTTTATCTATTTCCCTGTTGAAGAATATATGGATTGTTTCCAGTTTTTCCCTATTACAAATAAAGCTACTATCAACAGGTTTCATTTCTCCAGGATAAATACTCAGGAGGGGCCTGCTGGATCATATGATAAGTACATGTTTAAACATATGGGAAACTGCTGGATTATTTTTCAGAGAGCCTGGAACATTCTACATTCCCACTAATTTACATTTACCCAAAGGATAATGATATTGAATATCTTTTTTACAAGTTTTTATTGAAATTCCAGTTAGTTAACATACAGTGTAACATTAGTTTCAGGAGTAGAATTTAGTGATTCATCACTTACATAAAACACCCTGTGGATGTTGAACATCTTCTAATCTGTTTATTTGCCATCTTTATATCCTCTGTGGTGATGCATGGGTACAAATTCTATGCCTTTTTAAAAAATTTGACTTTTTCTTGCTAAACGTCGAGTTTAAAGAGTTTTTGCCTTTACAAGTCTGTTGTTGGATATGTGACTTGCAAATATTTTCTTTCAGACTGTGACTTGTCTTATTCTTTTAGCAATGTCATTCCCAGACCAAACTTTTTAATTTTGATCAAGTTCAATTTATCCATTATTATTTTTATATATCCTGGTTTGGGGTACAGATTTAAAACCTCTTCATTGACTTCTAGGTGAGCAAGATTTTCTCTTGTGTTTTTTTCTAAAAGTTTTATGGTTAGAATTTTGATCCATCTTAAATAATTTTTATATAAAGTATGAGGTTTAGGCCAAAGTTCACTTTTTTTTTAAAGATTTTTATTTATTTATTTATTTGACAAACAGAGATCACAGGTAGGCAGAGAGGCAGGCAGAGAGAGAGAGGAGGAAGCAGGCTCCCCACTGAGCAGAGAGCCCGACGCGATACTCGATCCCAGGACCCTGGGATCATAACCTGAGCCGAAAGCAGAGGCTTTAACCCACCGAGCCACCCAGGTTCCCGTCCAAAGTTCACTTTTTAAAAAATGCTACAATAGTCTAATTTTTACAACATCATTTGTTGAATAAACAACCATTTCTCTATTGAATTGATTTTGCTATGTTATCCAAAATCAGTTGGCTGTATTGATATGGTTCTATTTCTAGACTGTATTTTGTTCAATTTATCTGTGTCTTGATAATTCTAGTTATACATTTAGTCTT
This sequence comes from Martes martes, assembly GCF_963455335.1. NCBI lineage: Eukaryota > Metazoa > Chordata > Mammalia > Carnivora > Mustelidae > Martes > Martes martes. The sequence goes on from NC_137897.1 coordinate 21,855,718, forward strand.
GCAATCTAGTGGTATAATTCCTCCATCTCTATTCTCCTTTTCAAAAACTGTTTTAGCTATTCTAGTTCCTTTGTTTTTCCATATAAACTTTAGAATCAGCTTGTGTATACTGATAAAACATCAGTTGAAGTTTTCAAAGTAGAGTTATTAAATTTGCAGATCACTTTGAAGAAAATTGCCATCTTTACTATGTTGATGCTTTTAATACAGGGATATAGTACTTCTATTTATTTAAATCTTTGATTTCTTCCATTGGCATTTTATGGTTCTTACCTTACAGATCCAGTACATGTTTTCTCTGACCTAAACCTAAGTACTTAATTTTTAGCTATTGTAAATGTACTGTGCATTTTAATTTTGTGTTCCAATTATTTATTGTTAGTATGTAAAAATATGATTGTATTCTGTGACCTTGCTTTTTTCCCGAGACCTTGTTAAAATAACTTATTAATTAAATGATTTGGGGAGGATTCTTCTTCTTTTTTCCCTTAGATTATCTGGGATTATTTTTTAATAACCAGTCACCTGCAAGTAGGAACCTTTTTTATTTCACTGATTTCAATCTGCATGATTTTTATTTTTTTCTTTTAATTTCTTTTTCCTGTGTTATTGCACTGACTAGGACTCCTAGTCCTATGTCAAATAGAAGTGATGATACCAAGAATACAATAATGTTGGCTTTAATAATTACCTATGTTTACTGGTTATCTCTTTTTTTATATGGTTTCTAATTACTGTACGGTTTTGTATGCTTTTGATTTCAGCCTGACTGGATTTAGCATTTCTTATAATAACAAACTCTTTTAGGTGATTGAATATCTTATCTTTAGTTCATTTGGATTTTCATCATCCACAGTCTAATTATGTGCCAATTATAAAAGTTGTTGTTTCGTATTTTCCGGTCCCTATCCTTTTGATTTCTTATGATTCCCACTGTTGTACTATGTAAAATTTTTATTAAAATGTTGATAGTATGTATATCCTTATATATTTTTCACTTTCCAAGTAAAAGCTTTTTTTTTTTTTTTTGAGAGAGAGTGCATGTGTGTGCACAAACAGGGTGGGGGAGAGAAGGAAGTGGGGCAGACGGAGGAGAGAGAGAATCTTTATCTTAAAATCCACACCCAGCATGAAGCCTCACATGCGGCTCAATCTCAGGACCTTCAAATCATGACCTGAGCCAAAATCAAGAGTTTGGACACTCAACTGGCTGAGCCACCCAGGCACCTTTCCCAGTAAAAGCTTTTAACATTTCCACATTATGTGTCATTTTCTGTTTGAGTTTTGTGTTTTGCTTTGCTTTGTTTTGTTGTTGGTAGATGTTCTTTAATCTGATAACAAACCTGTTTTTTATCATGAATGAGTTCTGCCTTTTATAAAATATTTTCCTATGTCAATTTAGATATGATTTTTCTCATTTAATCTGTTAATGTCAATGTTGTATGTTAGTCCTAGATCTGTTTGCCTTCAGAACTGTTCCTCACCCTTCCCCTGCTCTATTCTCTATTACATATGGGTTGAATCTATAAATCCTAGCCTCTCTAACATTTGTCTGCCATCACATTAGAGGCCCAAATAAAGGTACTAAAAAAGGTTTTAGCCCTGAAGGGAAGGAGCATTTAGAGTTTTTTTCCTCTCTCTGTCTCTGTCTCTCTGCATCAGGTGGCTTTTCCTTCAATGCCATCTTCTCTTGGCTCTAGTTCCCATGGTACTGGCCCACTATCATTCTATATCCTGCTGACACAGACTCCTAGACTCCAGGAGCCAAGAGTTGAGAGTGAAATTCTCAAATTGTTAAATATTAGGTTTCTCGTTCTTTCCCTATGTGACTTTTTCATCCCTTGAGTAACCAATATATCACATTAAATTTCTTCTGGGGTAAATATATAGGGAATTATCTATATCTCTGGACAAGCCTTGACTGTTACATGTGGCCAATTATATTTACTTTTTTAGCACATGGCATACACACACACACACACACACACACACACACATATATATATATATAAACAAACTATATTCAAGTTATAAAATTTTTAAGACTACATAGAAAGCTCTGTAACACTACCTGTGAGATGAGCCTAAGTGGTATGAAGAGGGATGACTATAATCTTAAATACATCTATTAGGAAATAAATGTTTATATCATCTAAGCAATTCAAGAAGGTAGAGAATGAATAGCATATTAAATCTAAAGAATACACCATATTAACAAAATGAAAGATAAAAATCATATGGTATCTCAACAGATGCCAAAAAAAAGCATTTGACAAAATTCAACATCCATTTATGATAAAAACTCTCAACAAAGTAGGTATAGAGGGTAAGTACCTTAACATTATAAAGCTCATGTTTAACAAACCTATAGGTAACATCATACTGAAATGGTGAGAAACTGAAAACTCTTCCTCTAAGATCAGAAACAGGATGTTCACTCTCACCTTTATTTAACATAGTATTATAAGTCTTAATAACAGCAGTTATGCAGGAAAAAAAAAGGCATCCAAGTTGGAAAGGAAGAATTAAAACTGCCACTATAGATGATATGATGCTACATATAGAAAACCCTGAAAACACCACCAAAAAACTATGAGAACAAATAAATGAATTCAGTGAAGTTATAGGATACAAAATCAATAAAAAGAAATCTGTTGTATTTCCATATATCAATAATAAATTATCAAAGATAGAAATTAAGAAAGCAATCCCATTTATAATTGCATCAAAAAGAATAAAATACTGAGGACTAAATTTAACCAAGAAGGTGAAAGACCTATATTCTGAAAACTATAATGCATTGATGAAGAAGATTAAAGCTGACACAAATAATATGTACTGTGCTCATAGGTTGTAAGAATTAATACTGTTGGGCGCCTGGGTAAGCTGACTCAGTTGGTTAAGTGTCTGCCTTAGGCTCAGGTCATGATACCAGGGTCCTGGGATTGAGCTCTAATTCGGGCTCCTTGGTCAGTGGGGAGCATGGTTCTGCCTCTCTCCCTGCTTGTGCTCTCTTTCTCCTGATATCTTTTTCTGTCAAACAAATAAATAAACAAAATCTTTTAAAAAATAATTAATATTGTTAAACTGTCCATATAACTCAAAGTAATCTATAGATTCAATGCAATCTCTATAAAAATACCAATGGCACTTTTTAAGAGAACCAGAACAAATATTCCTAAAATTTGTATGGAACCATAAAAGACGCCAAATATCCAACAATCTTGAGAAAGAAGAACAAACCTGGAAGCAGCACATGCTTAGATTTCAACATACACTACAAAGCTACAGTAATCAAAACAGTATGTTACTAACACAAAAACAGACACATAGATCAATGGAACAGAGTAGAGAGCCCAGAAATAAACCCACACTTATGTAGCCAATTAATCTTGACATAGGAGGCAAGAATAGGAAGGAGATAAGATGGCAGAAGAGTAGGGGATCTCATTTCATCTTGTACATTTTGTTCATCTCATTTCATCTTTGATAGATAACAATCAAATCATTCTGAACATCCATGAATTCAATCTGAGATGTGAGAAAGGAATATATGGAACTCTACAAGTAGAAAAGTGACCACTTCCTGCAATGTAGGAGGTGCAAAGAAGTGAATCTGAGGGAATATAGTGGAAGATAAATGGCAGGGAAGGGAGCCTCAGTAAGCTGGCTTATAGTCCCAGAGGGCAAAATAGGAACCCTTAGAAATCTCTCCAGTGAGAGACAACACTGCCTGAAAGGTGCTTAGGTAGTGAAAAGGGGCAGAATTCTAGGTGGGACAGCGTGGTCTCAGGATCCCTGGAGTCACAGAAATAATGGGGGTGCCTGAGCCAGTAGAGTTCCCAGCACTGGAGCAGGGAAACCAGTTATGGTCAGTGAGCCTGGGAGGGGGCTCTCAGATTGATTTCCCATAAACCACTAGATGTGGCTCAATTGGGTGACTGCTGTCTGTATGGGGACCGTACAAATGACAGGAACACGAGGCCCTCCACCTTCCCTCTGAGAGGGGTGGAGCAGGAGGGCTCATGACCCAACAATGGCTCTAAGGGTAGGTGCCTTGTAAAAGACAGTACCGGATGACCCTCCACCTTTCCCCAGGAGGGAAAGAGCAAGTGTGCACAGGATCTGGCTACTGCTTTCCATGCCAGGGCCCCACAAAGTGCAATAACTCAGGACCCTCCACTTTCTCCTGGGAGGATGGTATGGGCACACACCGCAGGAGTCTGCACAGTTCAGCACACACAGAAGTGAAGACTGTTTATCCCTGAGGGTTTACTAAAAATAGGGGACTGCGATCTCTGGGCTCTGGGGCTAGAGGTTATTTTTTATTGTCCAAAGAGGTGTGTAAAGCCTTCAGGGAACAAAAGCCACGCAGAGGACCAGCTTACGCTGAGCCCGGCCCCCAGGCAAGGTGGGGGTGCAACTCTGCCCAGGCAAAGACACTTGAGAAGCAGCACAGCAGGCCCCTCCTTCAGAAAACTGACTGGAAGAACAGGTGCACAGCAACTTTACAGACCACACAAGACTGTAAAATTCCAGCAGTAGGAGAAAGTAGTATATAAAATTCTAGATTTTTTTTCTCATGATTCATTTATCTTTTAGTTTACAATCTTCCATTTCTTTTTTTTTCTTTTGTCCCTTTTCAACTAGTTTCTTATTTTATTAACTCTTTAAGTCTTTTTTAACTTTTATTTTTTACATTTACATTGTATAGATATATTCTTCATTTTTGGCTTTCTTTCACTCTATTCAATTTTATCTTTGTGTGTGTGTACATATATATATACATATATATGTGTATACATATATACGTGCATACATATATATGCGTATACATATATATGCGTATACATATATATGTATATATACGTATATGTATACATATATACGTATATATGTATATATACATATATACACATATATATGTATATATATATATACATATATATACACATATACATACAAGTTTGCTTTCTTTATAATTTTGGAATTTAATATCTTCTAACACAGAGATCAAAATACACTCAGGACCAAGTGTATTACCCTCTTTTGTCTACCCTGTGAGATTATATTCTCTGCCCACGCCCCCCTTTTTTTCTTCTTCTTCTTTTTCTTTTTTGGTTTCTGACTTCTTTGGATTATTCTAATGTGTATTTTGCTTCTGTCATGGTTGATATTTTTGATTCTGTTCACTCATTCATCTATTCTCCTCTAGGAAAAATGACTAGAATGAGGAATTCACAATAAAAGAAGGAACCAGAGGTAATACTGTCTGCCACAGATCTAATTGATAGGACTATAAGTAAAATGTTGGAGATGCAATTCAGGATAACAATTATAAAATTACTAGGTGTGCTTGAAAAAAGCATAAAAGACACTAAAGAATCTCTTAGCACAGCAATGAGACCTAGTCAGGCCAAAATTAAAAATGCTCTGAGATGCAGTCTAAACTGGATGCTCTAAAGGTAGGGTAAATGAAGCAGAAGAGAGAGTAAGTCACATAGAAGACAAATTGATGGAAAGGAAGGAAGCTGAGGAAAAGAGAGAAAAACAAATAATAGATCATGAGAAGAAGTTTGAGAAATCAGTGATGCTATAAAATAAACCAACATCAGAATTATTAGGGTGTCTGAGGGTGAAAAGAGAGAGAGGGTCAGAAGGTATACTTGAGCAAATCATGGCTGAGAAATTCCCTAATCTGGGGAAGGAAACAGGCATTCGTCCAAGAGGTAGACAGGACCATTCCTCAAATCAATAAAAATAGATCAACACCCTGACATATAACAGCAAAGTTTGCAAATGTCAGAGATAAAGAGAAAATACTGAAAGAAGCTTGAGACAAAAGTTTCCTAACCTACAGAGGTGGAAACATTAGACTGACATCAGACCTATCCACAGAGACCTAGCAGGCCAGAAAAGGCTGGCATGATATATTTAGGGTACTAAATAGAAAAAGAGCAGGCAAAAATACTTTATCTAGCAAGGCTCTCATTTGGAATGGAAGGAGATATAAAGAGCTTCCAGGACAGAAAGAAATTGAAAGAATATGTGACCACCAAGTCAGCCTTGCAAGAAACTTTAAGGGGGATACTGTAAGTGAAGAGAGAGCCCAAGAGTAACACAAACCAGAAAGAAACAGACAAACTACAGAAACAGGGACCTTAGGTAATAAAATGGCACTAAATTAATATTTTCAATAATTACTATGAATGGAAATTGGCTAAATGTTCTAATCAAAAGACACAGAGTATCGGATTAAATAAAAAAGCAAGACCCATCCATAGACTATCTATAAGAGACTTGTTTTAGACCTAAAGACACCTTCAAACTGAAAGTGAGGGGGTGGAGAACTATTTACCATGCTAATGGACTTCAAAAGAAAGCTGGGGTAATGATCCTCATATTAGAAAAATTATATTTTAAACCAAAGACTGTAGTAAGAGATGTAGAGGGACACTATATAATACTTAAAGGGTCTACTCAATAAGAAGATTTAGCAATTATGAACATTTATACTACTAATTTGGGAGCAGCCAATTATATCAACCAATTAATAACCAAAGTAAAGAAACACATTGATAATATTACATTAATAGCAGGGGACTTCAACACCCCACTCACAGCAATGGAGAACAGATCATCTAAGCAGAAGATCAACAGGGAAAGAAGGGCTTTGAATGACAAACTGAACCAGATACACTTCACAAATATATACAGAGCATTTCATCCTAAAGCAACAGAATACACATTCTTCTCAAGTGAACATGGAAATTTCTCCAGAAGAGATCACATACTGGGTCACAGATCAGGTCTCAACCAGTATCAAAAGACTGGGATTATTCCCCAAATATTTTCAGACCACAATGCTTTGAAACTTGAACTCAAACACAAGACAAAATTTGGGAGGAACTCAAACACTTGGAGGTTAAAGAGCATCCTACTAAATAATGAATGGGTCAATCAGGAAATTAAAGAAGAACTTTAAAAAATTCATGGAAACTAATGAAAATGAAAACACAACTGTACAAAACCTTTGGGATACAGCAAAAGTGGTCCTAAGAGGGAAGTACATGGCAATACAAACCTCTCACAAAAAAAACTAGAAAAATCTCAAATACATAAGTTAATCTTCCACCTAAAGGAGAAAGGTGCTGGAGAACGAACAGCAAATAAAGCCTAAACCAAGCAGGAAAAGAGAAATAATAAAGGTTAGAGTAGAAATAAATGAAACAGAAACCAGAAGAAGAGTAGAACAGATCAACAAAACTAGGAACTGAAAACAAACAAAAACAACAATAACAACAACAAAAAACTAGGAACTGGTTCTTTGAAAAGAATTAATAAAATTGATAAACCCCTAGCCAGACTTATCAAAAAGAAAAGAGAAGGATAAAAATTAAAATCATGAATGAAAGAGATCATGACCAAAACCAAGGAAATATAAAGAATTTTAAGAACATATCATAAGCGACTATATGCCAACAAATTAGGCAATCTGGAAGCAATAGATGCATTCCTAGAAAGTAATAATCTACCAAAACTGAAACAGGAAGAAACAGATAATCTGAACAGACCAATAACCAGCAAGGAAATTGAAACAGTAATCAAAAACATCCCAAAAAACTAGTCCAGGGCCAGATGGCTTCCCAAGGTAATTCTACCAAACATTTATAGAAGAAATAATACCTTTTCTACTGAAGCTGTTTCAAAAAATAGAGATGAAAGGGAAACTTCCAAAATCATTATATGAGGCTGGCATTACCTTGATCCCAAAACCAGGCAAAGACCACAACAAAAAGGAAAATTAAAGACCAATATCCCTGATGAACATGAATGTCAAAATACTCACCAAGATATTAGCCAATAGGATCCAACAGTATGTTAAAAGGATTATTCACCATGACTAAGTGGGATTTATTGCTGGGATTCACCAGCATTCACCAACCAGTCAATGTGATAGATTACATTAATAAAAGAAAAGACAAAAACTATATGATCCTCTCAATTAATGCAGAAAAAGCACTTGACAAAGTACAGCATCCTTTCTTGATTAAAACTCTCCACAGTGTAGGGATAGAGGGGAGATACCTCAATATCATAAAAAACATAAGTGAAAATCCCACAACGAATATCATTCTGAATGGGGAGAAACTGATAGCTTTTCTCCTAAGGTCAGGAATATGACAGGGATGCCCACACTTACTACTGTTGTTCAACATAATACTAGAAGTCCTAGCCTCAACAGTCAGGTAACAAAAAGAAATAAAAGGCACTCAAACTGGCAAAGAAGAAGTCAAATTTTCACTCTTTGCAGATAACATGATACTTTATGTGGAAAACCCAAAAGACTTCACCCCAAAATCACTAGAATTCATACAACAATTCAGCAATGTGGTAAGATACAAAATCAATGCACAGAAGTCAGTTGCATTTCTATACACTAACAACAAGATTGAAGAAAGACAAAATAAGGAATTCAACCCATTTACAACTGCACCAAAAACCACAAGATACCTTGGAATAAACCCAACTGAAGAGGTAAAGGATCTGTACTCTAAAAACTACAGAACACTTATGAAAGAAATTAAGGAAGACACAAAGAAATGGAAAAACATTTCAGGCTCATGGATTGGAAGAATGAATATTGTTAAAATGTCTATGCTACCCAGAGCAACCTACACCTTTAGTGCAATCCCTATCAAAATACCATCGACGTTTTTCACAGAGCTGGAATAAATAATCCTAAAATTTGTATGGAACCAAAAAAACCCCAAATAGGTAGAGGAAAGTTGAAAAACAAAACCAAAGCTGTTGCTATCACAATGCTGGACTTCAAGCTGGATTACAAAGCTGTGATCATCAAGATAGCAAGGTACTGGCACAAAAACAGAAACATAGATCAATGGAACAGAATAAAGAACCTAGAAATGGACTCCCAACTTTATGGTCAACTAATCTTTGACAAAGCAGGAAAGACTATCCAATGGAAAAAGAACAGTCTCTTCAATAAATGGTGCTGGGAAAATTGGACTGCCACATGCAGAAGAATGAAACTAAACCATTCTCTTACATAAAAATAGACACAAAACTGATAAAAAACCAAAATGTGAGACAGTAGTCCATTGAAATTCTAGAGAAGACAGGAAGCAATCTCTTCAGCCTCAGATGCAGCAACTTCTTGCTAGACACATGTTTAAAGGCAAAGGAAACAAAAGCAGGGCGCCTGGGTGGCTCAGTGGGTTAAAGCCTCTGCCTTTGGCTCAGGTCATGATCCCAGGGTCCTGGGATCGAGCCCCGCATCGGGCTCTCTGCTGGGCGGGGAGCCTGCTTCCTCCTCTCTCTCTCTCTCTCTCTCTCTCTCTGCCTGCCTCTCTGCCTACTTGTGATCTCTATCTGTCAAATAAATAAATAAAATATTTTTTAAAAAAAGGAAACAAAAGCAAAAATGAACTACTGGGACTTCATCAAGATTAAAAGCTTTTGCACAACAAAAAAACAGTCAAAAAAATAAAAGGAAACCTACTGAATAGGAGCAAATATTTGCAAATGGCATATCAAATAAAGGGCTAATATCCAAAATCTATAAGACACTTATCAAATTCAACATCCAAATAATAAATAATCCAGTCAAGAAATGGGCAGAAGACAGGAACAGAAATTTCTCCAAAGAAAACATACAAATGGCCGACAGACACATGAAAAAATGCTCAACATCACTTGGTATCAGTGAAATACAAATCAAAACCACAATGGGATACCACCTCACACCAGTTAGAATGGCTAAAATTAACAAGACAGAAAACAAATGTTGGCAAGGATTTGGAGAAAGGGAAACCCTCTTACACTGTTGGTGGGGATGCAATCTGGTATAGCCACTCTGGAAAACAGTATGGTCCTTCCTCAAAAAATTAAAATATAGAGTTACCCTATGACCCAGCAATTGCACTACTGGGTATTCATTCCAAAGATCCAGATGTAGTAAAACAAAGGGGCACATGCACCCCAATATTTATAGCAGCAATGTCCACAATAGCCAAACTGTGGAAGGAGCTGAGATATCCTTCAATAGATGAATCGATAAAGAAGAGGTGGTTCATATATACAATGGAATATTACTCTGCCACAGAATAGATGAATACCTACAATTTACATTGATGTGGATGGAACTGGAGGGTATTATATTAAGTGGACATGTGGACAGCCACATGCAAAAGAATGAAACTGGGTCACTTCTTACGCTATATACAAAAATAAACTTAAAGTGGACATAAAACTTAAATGTAAGTCCTGAAATCAAATAACTCCTAGAAGAAGACGTAGGCAGTAAGCACTCTGACCATAGTCTTAGGGTTATTATTTTTGATCTGTTTCCTTAGACAAAATTAAAGTAAACAAATGGGACAACATTAAACTAAAAAGCTTATGCATAGCAATAAATAAATAAATAAATAAATAAATAAATAAATAAAAGGACAACCTATTGAATGGGATAAGAATCTGCAAATGATATATCTCTTAAGGGGTTAACACACAAAATATATAAAATACATTTATAACTAGAAAGCAAAAAATAAAATCCAATTAAAAAGTGGGCAGATTGCCAAAAGGCATATGAGATGATATTCAACATCATCAATCAGCAAGGGAATGCAAATCAAAACCAAAATGAGACATCACTTTACATATGTCAGAATAGCTAGAATCAAAAAGAAAATAAATAGCAAGTGTTGGTGATAACATGGAGAAGAGTGAACCCTCATGCACTGTTGGTACAAAAATAAAATGGTGCAGCTACTATGAAAAACAGTATGGAGGCTCCTCAAAAACTTAAAAATAAAACTACCACATGACCAGCAATTCCATTCTAGGTATTTATCAAAAATAATGAAAACACTAATTAAAAAAACATGCATTCCTATGTTCATCACAGTGGTACTTACAATACCCAAGATATGGAAGAAACCTAAGTGTTCACTGATAGATGACTGAATAAGCAAGATGTGTGTGGTATACACACACACACACACACACACACACACACACACACAGTGGAATATTACTCAGTCATAAAAAGAACAGAATCTTGCCATTTGTGACAACACAGATAGACTTAGTGGGTATTACCCTAAGTGAAATAAGTCAGAAAAAGACAAATGCCAAATGACCCTATTTATGTGTGAAATCTAAAAAAGAAAAAAGAAAAACAAAAAAAAATGAAACACAAATAGACGCATAGATACGGGTAAACTGATGGTTGCCAGAGGGGCGAGGGGCAGATGGGATGGATGAAATAGTTGAAGGGGATTAAGAGGTACAATCTTCTAGCCGTAAAACTAATAAGCCATGGGGATTTAATGTATGGTATAAGGAATATAGCCAATAATATTGTAACAACTGTGTCTGGTGACAGATAGTAACTAGACTTATTGTGGTGACCATTTTGTAATGTATATAAATACTAAATCACTATACTGTACCCCTGAAAGTAATACAATATTGTATGTCAATTATTATTTAAAAAAATGAAGTAAGTAGAAGACAAAAAATAATAAGCATAAATGCACAAATAAGTAAATAGAAAATAGTAAATCCAACTAACCTAAGCCATTTCTTAAAAAAAAGTATGGAATACACAATTTTTACAATTTCAATTACAAAAAAAGCACTAGGAATAAGTAAAGTTAAGTAAATTGTCTAAAATATAGGTGCAGAAGAGATTTGATATGAGAACAACATATGTTTTGCCAATACCTCAAGGTAACCATATGGTGGACCAGGAAGGAAAGGTTCTTCCTGTAGAAGTTTTTCAGATGAAAAACTTACAAGGAATGATAGAATATAGAATTACCATCCCACAGCTTCTAACAGATTAATGGATAAAGGTAATGATCAAAAGTGTCTGCCAACATCACCAAAAAAAGAGAGACATACACATGGTCTTCCTAACAGAATTGCACAATGTCACTTCTGAAGTGACCTTGCAAATAAAGCAACTAAAAACTTATGAATGTTAATCTGATTAAACTTTTACTTCTAACTATTGGTGATTATTGACACTGAGTGTCAGGTATATTGAGTTCATTATACTCTTCTCCATACTGTTGGATACCCTTAATAATTTCCCTAGTGGAAATGTTTATTACAAATATCATGTCCTTATACCACATTTTCTTTATCCATTCATCTGTTGCTAAACATTTAGGTTGCTTCCACATTCTGGCTATCATGAATAATACTGCAATGAATATGGGGGTGCAAATATCTCTTCAAGATCCTGATTTTAATTCCTTTGCATAAATATCCAGAAGTAGGATTGCACACACTAAAAATTTTGTTAAGAGACTCTGAAAAACAATCTGGGGGTTTTGAAGGGGCTGGGGGTGGGAGATTGGGTGAGCCTGGTGGTGGGTATTATGTAGGGCACATATTGCATGGAGCACTGGGTGTGGTGCATAGACAATGAATTCTGGAACACTGAAAAGAAATTAAAAAAATAATTAAAAATTTTAAAAAAGAGAGTAGATCAAATGTTGTGTTTTTCTTACCACAATAAAGAAAACTATATCATGTTTTTAAATTTTTTTTTTTTAAAGATTTTATTTATTTATTTATTTGACAGAGAGAGAGAGAGAGAGAGAGATCACAAGTAGGCAGAGAGGCAGGCAGAGAGAGTGAGAGAGGGAAGCAGGCTCCCTGCCAAGCAGAGAGCCCAATGTGGGACTCGATCCCAGGACCCTGAGATCATGACCCGAGCCGAAGGCAGCGGCTTAAACCACTGAGCCACCCAGGCGCCCCATGTTTTTAAATTTTAAAGTCCAAGTTAAATGGACTAGTTCCTGGAGAAACATAACTACTAAATTGTTCCAAATAGAAATAGAGAACTCCAGTCAAATAATACAAACTGAAACTCTAGTCTATGTCCCAGCCCCTGTCAAAATATTCCAAGACCAGTCAGATTTGGAGTCTAGTTGCACCAAATGGTCAGGGAAAAACTAATGGACACCTTACATAAACTCTTCCAAATCAAACAGAAGAGCAAATAACTAAACTCATTTTAACGGGTGTGCTGATCTTGATACAAAGACCAGATAAGGACACTCAAAGAAAAAAGTCACTTGAGTCAAGCTCAGTCATGTAGAGGCATCTATCCTAAATAAATTTATAGCATATCCAATACAGTAGTGAATAAGCAGGCTGAGTTCAAGAAATGCAAAGATATTAAAATATTAGAAAAAAACTGCCAATTGGAATTTCTCTACACTAATAGATTAGAGTAAAAAATGCGTTTGATCATGTCTAAGGGTTGATAAAAAGCCTTTGAAAAAAATGTTTAGCACCAATTTAAGGTAAAAGGTTTTAGCAAAATAATATTCAAAGAGAATTTTTATTTCCTAAAATCTACAGCAAACTATACATAAATGTGAAATGTTAGAAACATTCTCATCAAAACAGGACAAAGAGGTAGATGTTATGGTACTGTATCTATTGTTTAAAGGTGGACTGAAATATACAACAAGAGGAATAAGAGTGGCAAAATAAATAAGAAAAAGGAATATTGAAATGATTGAGATAATAAATGGTGACAATATGATCCTTAATTAGAAAATCCAAAGGAATCAGTGCACAAAATATTCAAAGGAATAAGATACTCCTTGTATAACAGATTACCAAAACTGGGTGTCTAACCACACAAAATCAATAACTAATTAAGATAATTAATAGAAAATGTCCCCAAAACAACAGCAGCAATATTCAAAATTTACCTAAAAGGGAATCTAACAAAAATGTACACAATATTTTTGGAGGCAACTATAAGTATGTACTGATACAGTTAGAGAAAAAAAATCCCAAATAAATAGTAGAGCACACTATGTTTATTCACGGGAAAAAGAATATGGTAAATATGCTAATACTCTTTAAATTATTTACAGACTTAAATATGGACTGCTATAAACTGAACTGTGCCATTTTCCTGAAACTCCAATTCATATGTTGAAGCCTTAATCCTCAATGTGACTGTATTTGGAGATAGTTTAGGAAGGTTAGTAAGGTTAAATAATAAAGGTGAGGCCCTAGTCTAATAGATTTGATATTCTTTTTTTAGAGTTGATATTCTTATAAGAAGAGGAAAACACACCAGTGATCATTCTCTCTCCGTGCATTTTGAGGAAAGTCCATGTGAGGACATAGCAAGAAGGTACCCAAATGCAAAACCAGGAAGAGAGCTCTTACTAGAAACTGAATCTATCCTTACCTCTATCTAGAACTACTTACTTTTAAAACTTTGAGAAAATAAATTTTTTTTAAAGATTTTATTTAGTTATTTGACATAGAGAGTGAGTGAGGAGTGTACAAGCAGGGAAAGTGGCAGAGGCAGAGGGAGAAACAGAATCCCCGCTGAGCAGGGAGCCTGATGTGGGGCTCAATCCCAGGACCCTGGAATCATGACCTGAGCTGAAGGCAGATGCTTAACTGACTGAGCCACCCAGGCACCCCCCAAAAAAACAAATTTTTGTTGTTAAAACACACAGTCTATGGTAATTCATTAAGGCAGCCTGAGCATACTAATACAGTGCCTCACATACAACTTCCAAGATGATACCAGACTCAGGCTGCTGTTTCCTGAAATCAACCCTAGAGAAACTATAAAAGGGAGAATGAAAAAAAAAAAAAAGTCTTAGCAACAGCAAAACAACATAGCTGAGAAGTTCCTGAGAGAGACTGTCCATGTTGAACTAGAATCTGTATGTCAGCAGGTGGGGGCATGCACTGAAGTTGGAACTGATCTGTAACCACAAGATAGGATTGGTCAGAGGAAAGGTTTTAAGTTGAGCCTTTGATTCTTCCAGGGTGTCCCGATATAATGAATTTCTTCTGCTTTAGTGAAGGGAGCTAAGGCTGTTTTTCCGAGGCTGAATGGCCAGGACCATGGGGTTAATATTAGGACAGCATCAAAGTTTGGGATTGTTTGAAACAGTATGAGTCCAGAGGTTGTACAATAACCACCTGAAACCTCTTTAAAGGGTAAGGACTGGCTTTTAAAAAAATAATATTATAATCAAATATAAGGAATACAAGAATGAATCACAATAAGGGTAGGTATTCTTTCATGAAAAAAATACCTACATACATACACTTGTTAAAGATGCAAATATATTTATTATGAATGAGGATCAAAAATAAAATAAAAGTTACTGCACGGGACTGAGCAATTTTAGACAACGTGGAAAGAACTGAATCTCACAAAATCATGCAGCTGTCTCTTCCTTAGAAAACAGATCTTTTAGAGTAGAAGGTTCCCAAGTCTAAGTTTGGCTTGCAAACAAACACTATGCACCGCTGTATTTTTCCTCTTACAGCCTACTAGGCGTCCTAGGATGCTGCCTTACACTGCAACTTCCCCATCTCTTATCTAGCCTGGGACTCATGAATTTTCTGCAAGGTTTGTAGTAGGGAAACAGCTTAGAGCTTTCAGAGATTTTGTATTTTCCAGGCAGCCTTTAAAGAACCAGCCAAAAGGAGGACACCTTACTCCCTGCCTTCACCCTGAGGACGGAAAGGACAACACATCCCAGAACAGAGAAGCCCTCACACAGTCCCACCCCTACTTTCGCCGCTGGGAAGCAGAGAGCAGAGCTGTCAGCCTGAAGTACTGACCGACCTCCACCTCCAGGGTCTCAGATCTGAGAAGGGCAGCTTCAGGTCTGCAGAAGAGACAGGCAATGCTGAGAGTCAAGGTGAGGAACCTTACTTAAAACTGCTGGAACATGCCCCGCCCAGAATAAAGGAAACCTCACAGAATTCTGCCCCGATCCGTCCCCGCGCTAAGAGGCCCGAGGTTTGGCTGTTAGGCCCAACGCCCCCTCAATTCCCTCTGAGGGTCTCAGAGAATGAAGACTTTGATCTGAGGCTGGTGGACTCACATCAACAGAGTGAAACATCCCAGGCTTTATTTGGAGTCACGGAGAGGACCCTGAGTGAGGACTGAGGGTATTCTCAACCCCGTACAACCCCTACCCCTGCACTCTACCCTGGGAGGCCCCGGGCGGGGCTGTCAAACTCCGGGAGGTGGGGGTCTTGGTCTAACTGGAGTGAGCACATGAGTGAGCACTGAAAACCCCACTCATCCAGTACCATGGGGATCCCATAAAACTTTGCTCCTATTGTCAGCTCTGGAAGGTTGCAGCAGAAGTGGCCGACTAAGGCTTTTCCTCACTCGCTCGGCAAGAATCTAAGGGCGGTAAGATCATTGGCCTAAGGAGTTTAGCTTCAGAGCTGCGGAGGGCAGGGGCGGGGGTGGGGTGTGTGTCAGCGGGGCTGTCAGCTGTTAACAGGTTGATCCTAAATGTGAGCTGAGAGAATTCTCCATTGCAACACAAAGGGGACCACACAGAGCGTGTAACTTCCCAGCTCTTGCTCTCAGTCCCAAGTTCACCCAGACAGGGCTGGGAGCTGCAGCCTAAAGCACACTCCACTTCTGCAAGGTTCCCAGGGAACAGACTGATTAGAAAAGAAAAGGAGGCCTGAGGGGTCCTAGAGCAATGCTCTCATGGAAGCCCGTAAAAGCGGCTTTGGTTAAAGACAAGGTGGAATGTCCCTGGTGAAGGTGCACACACTATCTCATTCTCCCTCCTCTAGGTGCCCTCATTGCCTACCCTCCTGCCCACACTACAGTCTACTGCCTCTAACCAGAGTCACCATGCCTCGGGGGCAGAAGAGTAAGCTTCGTGCCCGTGAGAAACGCCGGCAGGCCCGGAGTGAAGCTCAGGGTGTCCAGGATGCTCAGGCCACTGCAGCCACTGAAGAACAGCCCCTCACTTCCCCCTTTCCTCCTTTTGGTGGTAATGCTCAGAGCTCTTTAGCTGTTGGGTCAGGTAGAAAATCCCAGGGGTCCCATACAGCTCCATCCACTACTATTTCTGCAGGTTTTTCACACACAAGATCTGATGAAGGTGCCCAGAGCCAAGACGAGGAAAGACCAAGCACCTCTCAGGCGCAACCCAGCACTGATCATTACCGTAGAACCCTGCTAGATGACAAGGCAATTCTTCTGGTGCAATTCCTGTTGCGCAAGTACAACATGAGGGAGCCCATAACAAAGGAAGACATGATGAAGTATGTCATCAAGAAGCACAAGGAGCACTTTCACGAGATCCTCAGGAAAGCCTCTGAGCTAATGGTGCTGGCCTTTGGCATTGATCTGAAGGAAGTTGACCCCACCAGGCACTGCTATGCCCTTGTCAGCAAATTTCAGCGCACCTATGATGACAGACTGAGAGGTGAAGAGATCATGCCCAAGACAGGCCTTTTGATGACTATTCTTTGTGTGATCTTCATGAAGGGCAACTGCGCCACTGAAGAGGATATCTGGGAAGTACTTAATGTGATGGGCATCTATGCTGAAAGGAAGCACCTCATCTATGGGGATCCCAAGAAGCTTGTCACCCAAGATTTGGTGCAGGAAAGGTACCTGCAGTACCGGCAGGTGGCCAATAGTGATCCTCCACGCTACGAGTTCCTGTGGGGCCCGAGAGCCCACGCTGAGACCAGCAAGATGAAAGTCCTTGAGTTCTTGGCCAAGATCCACGATACAGTCCCCAGTGCCTTCCCATCCTGGTATGAAGAAGCTTTGCGAGATGAGGAAGAGCGAACCCGAGCCAGATTTGCAGCGCTGCTTCGTACTGGTGCCCTGGCTAATGTGCGCCCCAGGGTCAATTTTGGCAGCTTCTTCCACCTGTAGTGAAACCTGAAGCACTTTCTCACTTTGTGTTTGAAGTAGTGTGAGGGCTTAGGTAGTGCTAGAGGGAACATAGTGCATATCATATGTTCTACATGAATAATTTATAATTTCTTTTGCTGTTCAAAGTTTTCCAATGTTTCTTTTAAAAAAAGTTTAATTAGCTTCACAATATAAGTGTATGAATAATATTAGTTACATATTTAATGCTATTTATGAGGTTCAAGAGTAAGAGTTGTGCTATTTTATCAAACAAACTAGGTAATCTTCCATCTTATTTAATGACCTGGAACAAGAGAACATAGCATTGGAATAGCTATTTCCTTACAATGTGAAGGAAATTAGCAACAAAATAGCTGGGATCAAAAAATAGAGAAAAAAGTAAAAGCCAATTTTTGTTTTTTCCTTATTCTTTGTCTTCTGCTGTTGTGTAAAATAAAAGTTATATACCTGAAATTACTTCATTTATTTAAGAATGTAAGAGAAAATGAACTAATAAATTGCTTACTGGCCTTTTAAAAAAAAAAATTTATTCCTCAAACATTAACTGAGCATCTTCTCTTTGGAATGCGCCACAGCAGTCTAGGGGATGGTAAGAAAAAGAAGACCAAGTTACCACCCAAAAAAGGAAGATGGTGAGATACACTTTAAGACCCCCCCTCCCCGCAAAAAAAAGTGCAAAGAAGGATTAGGTTGGAAAGGAGGGGCTGGTCCAGGTGAGGGCTGTCAAGTGTAAATGTCCTGAGGCAAGACAATTTGGAGCCTTGGGAAACTTCAAATCCTTATATGGGAGGGAAGTTTAAGTTAAGATGGGTGGTGGGTCAGGGGAGGGTATGAGGGTGGTGAACAAGGGCCAGACCCTTGGGTGGTGTGTCACAGAGTTGAGAAACTAAGTCTCAATGAAGAACTGCTTTTAGCAGCCACTTTGGGATCATGAATAAACCAGATGCAAATCTCTACCTGGGGAGGGATTGCAGGTGCCCCATGCTCTGGTCCCAATGCAGATGAACAGATGGCAGAAATTAGGTATTTTATCCATATCATCACCAGAGAGTTCCTCATAAATAAGGGTAATGCTTCCTTGAGGCTAGATGCCAAGAAATCACTGTGCTCTCAGTCTTTGCCATGTACTGGGAGAAACAGAGCTGGCTCCATTCAAAGGACATTTAACTAGGTTATCCTGGGTAAAATTTAGCAAACTATAAGGGAGGGTTTGATTTTGGTAGGGGTTAAATAAATGAAAATAGGGGTGATTTGGATCAAAGGGTAACTAGGAGGGAGGGACAAGTTGATTTCTTTTTTTTTTCTTTTTGTTAATTGGATTTTTTATTTGCACCAGTCAAGCTAGTAAGAGAGTTAGTTCTTGACACACATTTTAGGAGCTTTGAGTTGCATCCAGATGGGGAAGATTCCCCAACATCCAAATTAAATAATATATGCTCTAAGTGGGATGATTTACTAAGGTATTTTTTCTTGTTAAGCACAATTTTTGGCTGACTTGGTGTACAGTATCCTACAGCACTGAATAGTCTCAGACATCTCCTAGGCTAAAACAACAAAACAAAATAAAAACCAAAATTTTCAGCAGGAAGTTTGGTGGTCTCTGGCGTCAAAAAATCATAAAAGTAATTGCCATTCTTTAAAGTTTTAGTGCACACCACTCACTGTGCCATGTGTTTCACATACATTGTACACATTCCAACGGTTCTAGAAGACAGGGCTTGGTAATGTGTTGAGTTCACACAATAAGCGACTGGACTGGGACTGAAGTTATGGTCTGATTCCAGTGGAGCCCACACTGTTTCATTCCTCCCAGCACGAGGTCAAAGTCTTGTCTCTTAATTACTTTCTCTTCTCACTATTCCATGATGGCTCTCAGGCAATGAAGGAAGGACCCTGCGGCCGAAGTACTAAAAGCAGGCCTAAAGAAGGAATGTGCAAATGAAAATCAAGCACAATTTGGGGGTTGTTCATGGGGTTCATTTTCCTAGGATCCTCCTGCCCCTCACCCCAGGGTCTCTTGAGAGCTGACTCTGCCCTCGTCTCAGCACTTGTGTTCAGTCCTGGTACTTTCTTGCATGACAGCTCCTTCCCTTGGGACTTCCCCAGTGACCCTCATGACCAAACTGGGATCTGACCTTCAGGCTAGCTTTTCTCTCTTGTCCTCTTCTGGGGGCAGCACCTGTTCCTGGTGGAACAGACAGCCACTATCCCCTGCCTTTCCCTGACTTAGAGCATTCCAGTTCCTTGCATCTCCCATCCCTCTCCCAGGCTCCCCTCTGACAGCAATTGTCCCTCTGAATAATTTTGACAGTGAGGTTTAGACACCTTCTCATCTCCTCTAGGTGCCTCCATCACATCCTCCAAGTGTTTTCAAATCTGCTGGTGACTACAGTCTGATTTGGCACAGAGTTTAGTGTTTCTTGGGATATAACCCTGAAGTTAGAGAGGAGGTTTTAGAAACCACCATGACACTTTTTTTTTTCATTTTTCCTTTTTTTAATTAACACATAATGATTGTTTGCTTCAGGGGTACAGGTCTGTGAATCATCAGTCTTACACAAGTCACAGCACTCATCATAGCACATACCCTCCCCAATGTCCATAGCCCAGCCATCCTATCCCTACCCCCTCACCCCCAGCAACCCTCAGTTTGTTTCCTGAGATTAAGAGTCTCTTATAGTTTGTCTCCCTCCCCAGTCATCTTGTTTCATTTTTTCCCTCCCTTCCCCCACGAACCCCCACCCTGCCTCTCAAATTCCTCATATCAGAGAGATCATATGATAATTGTCTTTCTCTGATTGACTTATTTTGCTTAGCATAATACTCTCTAGTTCCATCTACATCATTGCAAACCACCTCACACCAGCCAGAATGACTAAAATTAACTAGTCAGGAAATGGCAGATGTTGGTGAGGAAGTGTAGAAAGGGAAACCCTCCCTCACTGTTGGTGGGAATGCAAGCTGGTTACAGCCACTCTGGAAAACAGTATGGAGGTTCCTCAAAAAGTTGAAAATGGAGCTACCCTATGACCCAGCAATCGCATTATTGGGTATTTACTGTAAAGATACAAATGTAGTGATCTGAAGGGGCACCTGCACCCGAATGTTTATAGCAGGAATGTCCACAATAGCCAAACTATGGAAATAACCTACATGTCCATCAATAGATTAATGGATAAAGAAGATGTGGTATATATATAAAATGGAATAATATCCAGCCATCAACCACCATGATATTTGCAGTAGAGTTTTAATGGCCTGAATTATTTGAGATTGGTCATTGACCACATTCAACAATAAAGTGACTTTACCTTGTTGGTCAAAACCAAAGCCTCCTGCATTAAGTAGTAGATGAGAAAAAGTTCATGGAAATCACTTTCTAAACAAACATGTACATAGACAGAATTTCTAAAAACCCAGGAGTTCTTCTTGTAGGTGGAAAATGGTTCCATGGCAGCTATGCTATCTTTGATAAGAAAAGTCAACATTCTTCCACTGACTTTGGCTTTAGGCAGTAGTGCAAATACTCTTATTGCCCCCAAGTTCTAAGAATATGGATAAATAACAATTCCTCTCCCATACTACATCCATCCAAAATTCATCCCTCTTTTCGGAAGTAACCACAATTAAAAATTTGTGTGTTATTTTAAAATTTATTCCAGACTTTTCCTTATCTAGATGTGCTATAAAACACATTGTGAGTTTTTAATATACATAATAACAGTGTATATATTATTTTGCCTCTTGCCCTTGTCACTGACTGAAATGAATGCTGGATCTTTCCATAGATCAGATATAGGTCCACATCACTCTTTTAACTCCTCCAAGTATTCTAAACTGCACATGTGCTATATTTAACTTAACTATTTTATTCCTGATAGACACATAAATTGTTTCCCATACATTGTTATGATTACTAGAAATGATATTAACATCACTGAGCATTAATTTTGGGGCAAATACACATGTTTTCTTAAAGGAAAGACATAGAACATTGTAAACTGGATTAAAGTGGAAAATGTGATGATTATAAATTTTTATAAATACTGCTGAAATTCTGTTCTAATAAAACTGGGATGATTCATTTTCTCACCTTTAATGCCTGTAAATAATTTATACACTCACAGGCATTTATTTTATCAGCTTTTTAAATTTTGGTCAAACTTTTGTGTAAAAATATATTGTCTCATGGTTATTTTAATTTCCCTGTTTTCTAAGTAGGTTGAGCAGAAAATTAACTTAATCTCTCATCCATAGAAAGCGGGATTACTTCAGTGATGCCTTGAATACCAGAATTCCTCTGGGCATGTTTTAAATTTTGAAATGACAATAAGATTTTTCCCTTTATTTTGAGGAAGAAGGATCTGATCAGAATGATCAGATGCCAGGGAGTGGGTCCAGACAGAATTCCCTCATCTAGTGAGGAACTTCAGGAGGACTTGGGGAGAGTGCAATGACCAGAGTATATGAGAGGGACCATGAAGTCCAGAGAGCACAGATCTTTGAAGGCCAGGATTCCATGACATAATCTGTATTTAAACTGTTATACAGTGGCTGTAAAAATTTTAGACATAGGACCTCTTATTCCAATTTAAGCCTTTCCCAGATATCCAATTCATGATTTGAAGGCAGAAAAATGTGTGTACAAAAGGGACTGTAAGCCCACTGTCCCACCCACTCAGTACTGCTTCATCCCTCTCAGGGCTGTGGGCCCTGAAACTCAAACAACTTTGGGGTTCACTAAGTACTGACAGGAAATCTGGGTGCTAGAAAACCCTTGTAGGATTCTTTTGGGTCCTGCTTGTAAACTATTTTCGTGAGGACCAAAGTAGCATTTAGCATTTGCCTATTGAGGTAAAACACTTCTGAGCACTCTATTGATCATTTATGAATTCTGTGGTTTTCCACTCTTGACTGATAGGAACAGGAACTACTGTGAGTCCTGTGTGAGCTCTGGGACATACATGGCTCTTATTTCCCTGGCACTTCGTACTGTGGATTTTACACACTTTGGCCTTCCCTAATTCCAAACTCCACCCCTTCAACTCAGGGCCATGGAAAACTCTCCCTGAGTTTCCACAGCTTGCACTAAGGCCTGGAAATTCTCTTAAGATAGTAAGGTGGGGCAATCATAGGGCTCACTTCTTATGTTTCCCAAATCTTAGTGCTCATTCTTCTTCATTTTCATCTTTTTTGTTTTTGTTGTTCTTCTTGTTTCTGGGAGGAGGATAAATAAAGTCCTTGCTACTAATCATGACTGGGAGCAGAATGTGACCCTTTAAAAATTTCGTGTAAGTGGAACCATACAGTATGTTCTTTTGTGTCCAACTCTTTTCACTTAGCATGTTTTTGAGTTTTGTCCATGCTGTAACAGGTAAAAGAGGTTTTCTTCTTTCCTTATGATTAATATTTCTTTATTGAGTACTATTCCATGGTATAAATATTCCAAAATTTGAATACACATTTATGAAGAGATAGTCATTTGGGTTGTTTTCAGTTTCATGATGGAATAGATGTACTATGAACATTCATAAAGAAGTCTTTTTTTGTAGATATGTTTACAATTCTCTTGGGTGAAGTTTTACAAGTGGAATTTCTGGGCCATAAGGTAGGCGTATGGTTAATTTTATGAAAGACTATTCGAACAATTTCCAAAGTGATTACAATATTTTGCACTCAAACAAACAATGGACACATATTTTGGGGTACTTCACATCTTCCCTAACATTTTATGGCATCAATCCTTTTATTTTTAGCCATTCTAATGGTTAGATGGTCTTGTCTTACTGTGGTTTTGATTTCAATGTTCCTGATGCTCTTGAATACACTTTTTCAAGGGCTTATATTGGCTATTTAATTATCTTCCTTTGTGTCTGTACAATTTTTTTGCCCATTTTTATGAGTTATTTTTATTATTGAGTTTTTGAAGTTGTTTACATATTCTGGATATAAGTCCATTGTCAAATATATGTGTTGCTCTTATGTAAGTTGCTGGCTTGCTTCTGCATTAAATTTTTTTTTTTTTAGATTTTATTTCTTTATTTGACAGAGAGAGAGAGATCACAAGTAGGCAGAGAGGCAGCCAGAGAGAGGGGGGGAAGCAGGCTCCCTGCTGAGCAGAGAACCTGATGCGGGGCTCGATCCCAGGACCCTGAGATCATGACCACAGCTGAAGGCAGAGGCTTAACCCACTGAGCCACCCAAGCATCCCTTATGCATTAATTTTCTTAATGATATCTTTTGTTTGGCAGATTTTTAAATTTTGTTGAATTTTGTTTTATCATATTTTTCTTTTATTGTTAGTATTTTCTGACTTTTGTCTAAACATTCTTTGGCTACTTCCAGCCTATGAAGATATTCTCCTATATTGTCTTCTAGAAGCTTTTCAAAAAAGTTTTTAATTTTAATTCCAGTTAGTTAACATACAGTCTTCTATTAGTTTCAACTGGACAATATGCTGATTTAACATTTCCAATACATCACCCTGTGCTCATTAAAGTGTACTCATAAATACCCCATCATCTATTTAGCCCATCTCCCCATCCACCTCCCCTCTGTTACTATCAGTTTATTCTCTATAGTGAAGAATCTCTTTCTTGGTTTGCCTCTCTGTCTTTTTCTTCCCTTTGTTCTTTGTTTTGTTTCTTAAATTACACATATGAGTGAAATCATATGGTAGTTGTCTTTCTCTGACTTTTTTCACAGAAACTTTAATTTTACCTATAAGTTTTAGGTTTATAATCCAACACAAATTATTTTTTTGTATTGAGTTAGGTAGTGGCCAAGGTTTGTGTTCACCCAGTTGTTCCAAAACCATTTGTTGAAAAGATTTTCATGTCCCCATTAATTTTATTTGTTACTTTGGTTGAATATTAATTGATCATACAAATGTGATCCTAGTTCTGGATTTTCTATTCTGTTTCACTAATTTCTTTGCCTGTCTTTAGGACAATCACAGACTTCCCTACTGAATCTTTATCATAAATATTGAAGCCAAACAATGTAAGTACAACAACTTTGTTTTCTTTCTTCAAGATTCATTGGCTAATGTATTTCCTCTTACTTTCCATATAAATTTTGGAATCGCTTGTTGATTTTTATGAAAATCAGCTGTAATTTTAATAAGAATTATTTTGAATCTATGGAATGATTTTGTTTCTTCTTTTAGATTCAGTTTCTCTATTGAAATATTTAGTTGTT
This sequence comes from Martes martes, assembly GCF_963455335.1. NCBI lineage: Eukaryota > Metazoa > Chordata > Mammalia > Carnivora > Mustelidae > Martes > Martes martes. Next base: position 21,880,658 of record NC_137897.1, read on the forward strand.
CCTTAAATATATTTGTGTTTTCCTTTAAATCCTTGGACACATTTACAAGAGATGTTTTAAAGTCCTAGGGGGACTGGGTGGCTCAGTGGGTTAAGCCTCTGCCTTCAGCTCAGGTCGTGATCTTGGGGTCCTAGGATCAAGCCCTGCATTGGGCTCTCTGCTCAGCGGGGAGCCTGCTTCCCCCTTTCTTTCTGACTGCTGCTCTGCCTACTTGTGATCTCTCTCTCTGTCAAATGAATAAATAAAATATTAAAAAAAAATAAAGTCCTTGTCTGCCATTTTATTGATCTCTGATTTTTTTCCTGATTACAAGTTACATTTTCCCCTTTATGGATCATATTTGCCTGCTTCCTTACATACCTAATTTTTTATTTTATCTTGGGCGTTATGAATACTAAATTCTGAAGGCCTAGATTTATTATTTTCCTTAATAAAAAGTTCAGGCAAGAAGTTAATTCATTTATCCATCATATTGTTCCTTTTGAGGCCTATCTTCAAGTTTTATGATAGTTTATGGTAGCCATTATTCTCAAAGTATATTAGTCCTATTTCTACAGCCTAGACTTGTCTAAGATTACTGAATTACTTTAGGTGTTCAAAGACGGCTGTCCACTCTGTCTATTCAATATTTAAAAGTCTTCCAGCCATGTTTGTCTTCCAATAGTTAGTTGTTAAGCTCACTGCTCTCTAGTATATTTTAAATTCCACTGGTAGTTTTTCTTTGCCCAGCCTCACAGAGCCCTGCCCTTCATAAAAGCATCTTAGTGTTCAATGAAAGACCCAAGGGGTCTTCTATATATTTCTGGAGCATTAACCTAGCTTTGTTCTCTCCAACAACTTGCCCTGCAAATTTCAGCAGCTTTACTATTCTCAAACTCTGATTACTGTGTCCAGTCCAATAAGGCCACTATGCTCTGTTTTGGCTTCTCCTCCTGGCACCACAGTCTAGACATTGCCTCTGAGCAGAAATATAGGGTAATTCGGGAATCTACCTCACTCATTTTCCTACTTTCAGGGATCATAATTTTGCACTATTTTCCAGTCAGTTTATATATTCTGCCTACTTTAAAAGTTGTTTACAACAATACAAATGGAAGTTCTGATTTTTTTATAATGGCAATTTTATTTATTTATTTATTTTTATTATGTTCATTTAACCACTGTATAATGGCAATTTAAAAAAAATTCATTTCAAACTACTTTTAGACTTATAGAAAAGCCACATAGTACAGAGAGTTTCAATACATCCCTCACCCAGCCTCCTCCAATGTTAACATCTTAGATAACCACCATAAAACTGCCAGAACCAGGAAATTAGCATAGTCCTAATAGCATTAACCAAATGAACTACCTCATTCAAACTTCACCCTTTTTTCCATTACTATCTATCTTTTTTAAGGATCCTAATCATTGTCCCACATTGCCTTTAGTTGTTATTTCTCCTTGGAGTCCTACATTCTGCAACAGTTCCTCAGTCTTTCCTTGTTTTCCTGACACTGACAACTCCAAAGAATACTGAACAGTTATTTTGCTGAACGTCCATTAGTTTGGGCCTATCTGATATCTTCTCATTATTAGATTAAGGCATTACTTCCTTGGAAAGAGAAATGGTAGAAATGGTGCCATGTCTATTTCATTACAGTATATCACAGTATCACATATTACAACTATCTCAGTATCACATATCACAACCTATTTCAGTGTTACTGGTGACATTGACCTTGATCATCTGATCAAGGTGGTTTCTGATGGACATTTCCGCTGTTAAATTACCATAATTTTTCCTGCAGTCAACAAGTATAGTGAGGAGATACTTTATACAAATATGTTCTCTCCACAAACCCACTGATTCTAGCACCCATTAGTAGATCAAGTATGCAATCATTACCACTGTGGTACTTGCCTAATAGTGTTTCATTTCCCCTCTTTACACAGTTATACAAGGAGTAACTGTTATATCTCTTCTATCTATATATTTAATCAAGTATTTATTTATATCCTTATAAATTCCTAAATAGGTTTTTATTCTTTGGGTTATAATCCAATGCTAGCATTATTTATTTTGTTGCTCAAAGCTCCTTCTCCTAATGCTGCATTCTTTCAGTAACATTCCCTTCCCCATATCTTTTGAGAACTTTTTTTTTTTTGGTTCCATAAAAATATTCCAAACTCAGCTTGATTTTCCCTGTTCCAGTCTTAAAGACGTGGATCTCTGTTTCCTTTTATAGAAGAATGATGCTTAGAAACCAAGATGTTGGTACTAGGTATGCAAAGTTCTACTGGAATGCAGTTGCTTCCAAGCCCTCTGAGTAGACAGGGTTGGGATATATTTGTATACTAACCCATGTATACACATGTATCTATTTTTAACTGTGTGTATGTGTATATAATGAATTTATACTGATATCTCAGATTCCAATTCAGCACTACAGGAATCATATTAATTTTCCCACTTTCTTTACTTATAATTTCTTTCTCCACCAGTAATGAATCTTAGTTTTATTATTTATTACCTATTTACTTATTTGTTCAGTTCCAGGATACACATAAATTAGTTTCAGAATGTCTTATCAATACCTGTGTGAGAAACACATTTACTATGTAACATCATTTGTGCATAATTCTTTTAGTATTTGTCTTTTTGCACCCAGCCAAGTAATTGTTTTCTGAAGTTATTTACGTTAGTTCTTTTCCCCCTTATATTCAGTATGGTTATGTTAGTGTTTGTATCCCATGTTGGATTTCTTCCACATTCTGATTGATTTTTACTATTTGTCTTTTAATAGCAGCATTTCTTAATTGAGTATTTATTTATATTTATTAATTCTTTACCAACAGACATCATCATACATGCAGTATGATGTAGAGTAGGTAGCTTTGTAATATCAGCTGGCAGTGATCATAAGGATGTGCCAAAATATACATATTCTAATATTTAAATTAGAAAAATCTGTGTCTTTCTTGTGCATTCCAGGGGTGCTTTGTTTGTTTATTCAAGTGAATGCCTCATATTTATTCACTTTTTTTTACATACTAATTCACATACAACAGCTAAAATGTTTCACATTGTTGCATATATCAGGGCTCAACCTGATCATATGCATTGGGTTTAATTCTTGAAAGCAAGGAATTTAATGTCTCCATATGGCCATTAAAACTAGCTGAGGCACAACTATTCGTCATGATGTTGATGTTGGGTCCTTTACTGCTTGTGTCTTTTTTTATTATTGTTGCCAAGTAACTGAAAAAACTCATGTAGCATTGCTGAGGATAAGACCTTTCCCTATTAAGAAGAAAAAGATGACAGCCTGCTGTGTGAACAATAGAGAAACTACCCTTATCATTCCCGGCACAAACACCTCATCACTAGGGGTGCATTTTTACAAAAAAAAAACTCTTTGAAATTTTTCTGAAAAATATTCTGTTCCTGTTCACTGACATGAAATTTTTAGAGCTTTTAAAGAAAAAAATAATATGTAAACTGGCAGAAAAATGGAGAAAAAATCCAGAAAATGTATTACACATCTGTCTTTACCAAATATTTGATATCTAAAAACTCCACATTAGGAGAGATAGAAGTGATTATTACTATCCCACAATGCATTTTGGCCTACTTAATTCCAGCAGAATAAACCTCCTCCCACTGTGTTGTAGAGAAGGATAAAGGGTCTCAAGTCAGATCAGAGGCCAAGTTGTGATTATTGTGAAAAGAAGAGAAAGGACTGCATACTCTTTTTTTAGCTATCTATCCTTTCAAGATAAAATGTCCCATTTGAAATATTTGTCCCATGAATGTCAAAACAGTATCAGGTAGTAAAATTGTATCAGTAGCTCAATTCCATGAAAAATAGCCTTAAAAAATGGAAGCCCATAGAAGCACAGAAACTATGCTCTTTCAAAACATATCTTCTTAGATACCACAGTAATTTCTCCAAGAATAAAATTACTGACTTTAGCTCTCATCTGACATTTAATCCCTTTTTATAAGTAAGAACTTTTTTCATATGATATGGAAATACAGAAAATTCATGTTTTTAGATTTCTCTTCATGACTTGGACTCTGTTAACAGTTAGAGATAATCTTGCTTTATTGATGAACGAACCATTTAATGTATATGTTTTACTTTACAAGTAAAGAACACTACAGGAATTTAAGATGTATACCAAAACTGATGTGTTCCTCTTTAAAGCACACATTCACTTTTAAGCTCTTCTATGTGTTAACAAATAATCATATCTTTATTCATATAGCTTTTCCCAGGAATAGCTAAATTCCTCCCTTTATCCTTTCTTAAAAGGCAGTTAAATACAACGTGCTGTTTTATTGTCAAATACTTGAACAAATACACGAGACAGTATATCTAAAAGTAACCTGAACTATTTGTTGTAGGTGTGATGGATGCAAATTAATTCTCCCTTCTCTCATGGTATTTAAGTGCATATTCTTTTACATAAATCACATATTAATATATACAAGATGAATATCTTTGAAAAGTCCTACCTTTGAATATGATAAATGAAATTAATCCAGTATTGACACCAGGAACAAAATATATTCAAGTCACACAATGAGGCACAGTAGAATGAATGAGCCTATACTCATCTGTGAGCCAACATTTAATTTCTCCAAGCCGATGTCTCAAACCAAGAACTGTATTTTTTAAACCATTTTATTACGGTATGATTGACATATAAAGAGCTGTGCATATTTAATGCATGCAACTTGATGAGTTTAGAGATATGCATATACCCATGAAATCTTCATCACAAACCTATCCAGCACTTCCAAAAGTTTCCTACCACCCTTTAATTAATTAACTAGTTAATTAACTTGTGATAACACAACCTAAGATCCACCTTCATAGCAGATTTTTAAGTGTGCAATAGTGCTGTTAACTATAGGTTCTATGTTATGCAGTAAATCTCTAAGATCTACTCTCCAGCTTCTTTAGGTATAAGCTTAGTTGCTTATTTCAGGTAGGCCTGTATTGCTATATACTTCCTGCTTAGGACCACTTTTGCTACATCCCAAAGGTTTTGGACTATCTGTTTTCATTTTCATTTGCTTCCATGTATTTTTATATTTCTTTAATTTCCTGGTTAATCCATTCATTAAGTATGTTCCTTAACCTGTACATATTTGTGCTCTTTCCAAAATTTTTTTTCCAGTTTTTTCCTTGTGTTTGATTTCAAGTTTCATAGTCAGAAAATAATGTCAGAAAATAATGCATGGTATGATCTCAATCTTTTTGTACTTTTTGAGGCCTGATTTGTGACCTAGTATGTGATCTCTTCTAGAGAATGGTCCATGTGCACTTGAAAGGAATGTGTATTCTGCTACTTTAATATGAAATGTCCTGAATATATCTGAATATATCTGTTAAGCCTATCTGGTCCAGTGTGTCATTCAAAGCCATTGTTTTCTTGTTGACTTTCTGCTTAGATGATCTATCCGTCGATGTAAGTGGGGTGTTAAAGTCCCCTACTATTATTGTATTATTATCAATGAGTTCCTTTATGTTTGTTACTAATTGTTTTATATATTTGGGTGCTCCCATGTTGGGAGCATAAATATTTATAATTGTTTGATCTTTTTGTTGGATAGTCGCCTAATATATATATTAGGCTATATATGTGTGTGTGTGTGTGTGTGTGTGTACATATAAAATCTCCCAAACTTCAGGAACCTGGTGTGGTGCAGACCTCTGTTGGTCTTCTGGGGGATGATCTCACCATGCTGAGACATGCATTTTTGACCCTGGAAGGGTGGATGCACCAGGGTACAGGAGTGTGTGACATGGAGCATAGCAGACTAAACAACCAGTGTCCGGGTTAGCTGTCCTCAGCAATTGTCTCTGGGCCTATGTTGAGGGGTGGGGGAGGGAAATGTCCCAGCTCTTTTGTCTCTGGAGAGGCAATGCCACCTCTCTGAGATGTGCTCCAAGAAGAGAGAACAGCCTCTTTCAGTGTGTCTTAGGCAATCCTCAGATCATGTCATCTTCCCAGGGGCTACCTGCTTGCCCTCTCTACAGAAGGATTGCAGGGCCCTCCAGGGGCGGACACAATGGAGACCTCTAAAACTTCAATCTTTGAGCCCCACTGGTGCAAAAACTCATGAAAATCAACCCCTCTTATTTTCCTAGTCAATAGCTCTGGGGACGTGTTCTTGTGTGAGCCCCTGTGCACTCCTCTCTCTCTCTCTTTCTCATCTTCGCAACCAGAGCTCCCTCTCCTCTATAGCACCAGCAACCTATTTCTGCCCCAAAACCATATCTCTGCACCTCCTACCTTCCATAATGTGGCCCCTTGGCTCCCTGTAGCTGGACAGTTTGTTCTGTCAATCATCAGATCGATTTCTTGGGTAACCAGAATGATTTGATATTTATCTAGCTATGTTTGAAGAATGAGGCAAGCCTAAGGTCCTCCTACTACTCCACCATCTTAGCTCCTCCTCTGTAGGCCAAGAACTTTAAAACAGATTCTCCCTCACTGAAGAATAGGTGTATCTGTTACATCTATTCAAAATTTAGAAAATCATGTGCATTATCACTAATTTTTTTTTTCTTAAATTGAATCTTGCTACTGAATAAGTGGTACTCTACTGAAGGGACTGCTGTCACTCAATCTGGGAATCCACTATAGTGTATACAAATTTTTTATGTATTAATGCATTGTAGTTTTTCTTCATACAAGAGGTTCAATATCTTTCATTATATTTTTAAAAAGAGTTAGTGATTCTAAAAGAGTTGAGAAAATTTTCTCTAGTGTCTATCATAGTACTGGAATTTTAAGTTAAATTCTAAGATTTATTAATTTTATCTTGTTAATGGTCCTGCAAGGAGAAGATGACTCGTTTGTATATGGTTAGGACAACTGGCAAAACCGCAGAATGGATAAATTCTAGTGTAAAGAAATATTTGCTTTGGGATATAAAATATGAAGTGAAAGAGTGAAAATATTTTATTGAGTTAAAATTATTCCCCCGGGGTGCCTGGGTGGCTCAGTGGGTTAAAGCCTCTGCCTTCGGCTCAGGTCACGATCCCAGGGTCCTGGGATCGAGCCCCGCACCGGGCTCTCTGCTTGGCAGGGAGCCTGCTTTCTCCTCTCTCTCTGCCTGCCTCTGCCTACTTGTGATTTCTGTCTGTCAAATAAATAAATAAAATCTTAAAAAAAATTATTCCCCCAAAATTAATTTGTCAAATGTAATTGTTACATAAGATAATAAATGGATGTAGCATATAGGCCATTTTATGGGGATTTTAAAAATATCATTTAGTATTTGAAATGCTTAAAATTATACATATGTAAATAAGACACATATAAGAATGAAGTACAAATACAGTAAGTTTAAGAACTAATAAATGTGTATATTTATATATGCACATTTATGCACACACACACATTTTATACATTGATTTAAAATGTTTTTGGCAGCCACTGAAAGAAAACACAGCTTAAACTATCCTAAAAAACAGAGAATTTTATTTCCCCATATAGCTGGCAGTGAAATTTTAAGTCAGGCTTCAGGTTTGGATTATGCCAATAACTTTTACTTTGTTTTCTTAAAGTAATCTGATATTAGTCAGCCTTCTCTCTCTCCTCAGCTTAGTCACAAGGTAGCTGCAGTTTTGGGCTCCACAACAGCATATAACAATTTGTATAGGATAAGAAAAAATTCTTGTGTTTCAGCACTCCAAGAGACCTTTTTATCCCCGCCTCCCCCAACTACCTATTTATGTCACTTGTTCAACTTCTGTCCACTTTCATATGTGTTAATTAGCTTAAGCCAATCAGGCTCTTACACCAACAAGATGGGGTCAGGTTCCTCTGAGGTAAATGGAATGAGAGTATTGAGTGTTTGATGTAAATCAAGACTCTATTAGGATTCAGGGAGAGGGGAATGGTTGTTGTGAGAATTTAAACAACACCCATTACAATTGTATACTGCTGTATATTTTAATCAATAATAATTAACATTTTGATGGACAAGTATCTATAGTAACCTAAGTGATAAGATTATATTTTACATCCTGTTCTATCTATGACTATGGTGAATTTCTAAATGCATCTCATTTTATTAATATTCCATATCTTTTAAAAATGAAAAATTCACTAAATCAAAAAAAGGAAATATTTAATTAGAAATAAAATGGGTTTTAAATCTTTCATGAGTGTATTCTGTGCAGGGAATTCTTGATGATTTCCTGTATTATGAGAGATAATGTCAAGCCCAATTATTTTAAGTCAGGTTGAATCTTTCTACATTAAAAGTGCTGAGATGAAAGCCCTTCAATTTATGGGTATTTTACCTAGAGCACAGGCCTCAGTCTTTGAAATATTTTAAGTGAAGTTCATTTTTCATTATGCATTAAAAAGTTCTACAAAGTTCCTCATGTGGGGCTTCTAATTTGGTTTGTCTTTACAAAGCTGGAAAGTTTTTTTTTAAATGTGTCAGCTGTTCCCCTGTTTGTTCTCAAATACATTTCTCTCCTTCTTTCATTTCATACCACATTGGGGCTGACCCCAGGAGAAATATTTCTCCCAGATTCCTGGGTCAGCTGGCTTCAACTATAGTCTGATGATGGGAGACATTATCAGAAAATGGGAGAATAAAGGGTATTTCTCACTATCTGCCTGCTAATGGGGCATCTTCAGAAGTAGGTACTTCTCCTGTGTGGCTCTAGTTCTTGTAAGAATTGATTCTAACTCCTCTAAGAGACCCTGGATTCTGGGCTCCAGTAACCCCATCTCTTCCCTATATCTCTTCAGCAAAGGCACTGTAGCATTTTCTGAGATTGCTGATCTCTGAGTTGCCTCATGAACTCCTGTTTGGTTTTGCAGCAATTCCATCAACTATGTAATCATTCCCAATATTAAATTCCCTCTGTCTGAAATATTCTGAAGGATTTTTCTTACCAGAAATGGAGTATAACTGGTTCATAATTAAACAGTTGTATTTAATTTAATTTACCTGTTCTTAACCTTCTGTTATATGTTTTCTGCTTCTACACCTCCACACTTAAAATTGTTCTAGCAACATTATTAATGGCAAAAATATTGCTACATCTAATGGACATGTTTCACTGTATACTTCTGCTTTGTTTGACACTGCTGACTATTCACCCTCTTAAACTATTTATTTCCTTTATCTCTTCAGTGCTAATCTTTATTACATCTACCTCTCTGATCATTATCTCTTCCACAACCTTCCACCCCTTTGCTCAATTTTTTAAAAACAATGTTATTTACTTTCACCTTATTTTTATGCTCTACTTGGATAAAACCTTCTTAATCTTAAGATTTAAAACACCATTTATATGTTGATGGTTCTCAAATCTATCTCTCCGTTGCCAAATATGTAACTGGACTTCAAAAGCATATTTTCTAGCATTTGCTGGATAATTTCCAAAATTGGACTCATTACCTTCTACTTTCAGGAAACACACACAGAGCAGAAAAAACTGCAGTAACCCATCCTTTTCTATTGCTTATCATAATCCAGCTAAACACCGATGACAAAAATGTGCGATTACTGACCACTCTGTCTACAATGAGTCTTGCTTCATGTTATTCATACCCATGTGTGGTCATCTCCTACCTATGTAACCAAAAGAATATTGCAAAAATGACTATTTGACTTCAAAGCTAGATTATGAAAAGGTTTGAAGCTTATAACTTTTTCTATTTCTTAGATAATTGGTTGTAGGGAAAGCCAGCTGACATTTCATGGAGATACTCAAGTAACCCTATGGAGATGTTCATTAGTAAGGAAATTACTTCTCCTGCCATATCCAGTAAGGAACAGGCCTCCTGCTACAACCATGTGAGTTAGCAATCTTGAAAACAGATCCTTCAACCACAGTCAGGCCAGCTAACATGCAGCATTGCTGACATCATGACTGCAACCACATGGGAAGTCCTGAGCCTAAACCACCTAGGTAAGCTATTCCAGAATCCTGACCCACAGAAACTGCGGAAAATAATAAACGTGTATTGTTGTTTCTAGCCACTAAGTTTTGGGGTAATTTGCTATGTGACAGTGAATACCAATACAACTATTCTGTCTCTCTTACTCTTTACTAATCACCAAATTCTGTCAATATCATTGCCCAAATATTTATGGAATCCACCCTTTCATCTTCAAGTACTATTGTTCTTGGATATAGTTATTTGGGAGTTGGATATAGTTATTTTTTTTAATGAAAGCAAAGGTTGATTTAATCAGGATTTTAAAAAGGCAATAAAAATATTTGGTGAGAGCAGTCGATATGAGCCAGACAGAGTATTATTAATGACACAATAGTTCACAGTCAATTTGCAAGACTGAGTAGAAAGTGGTAGGTTTAAGTATAGTGCTGAAGGTTTAATCACTGATTGAACCAGCTGGTTTCACTCCATTCAGTGTAACAACCACAGTCCTACAGATCATCATATTATATAGGCAGATGCTCCTGGTTTAAATGTGAGCAGACCAGTACAATAATGGAAAAATAAAGCTTAGTAGATGGTGAGTCACTAGCATTATGTTAACTTTATAAGAACAGAATATTTTTTGGCTAGAAAATAACCTTGACTATTGTAATTGACAGCCCTAAATTTGTGAACTTAAATAGGTTAATTCTTCATTATAAGTACAGGTCCAAGAATATGCTAGAAAACAACAATTACAGAAATAAGACAGTATAATAAAACATTACTCTAGAACTAGAGGGTCTTTGACATAACAAACATATTGAACAAAAGTACATATTGACCTTACTGTTTCTGACCTGGATAAACATTTGAAAATATGGCATGGTAGGCAAATTGCCTATGGACCCAAGAATATTAAAAAAACTATTAACTTCAGCAATTAATTTATCTTCTTAAAAATTTAGGACATTAATTCAAAGGAAAAATATCTGTTAGAGGACCTCAAAGTTTTGCTCTCAACTCAGATTTATGGGATATTTGGCTAATATTTATATTGTTACTCAGTATTTTTTTAATTTATTTTGTATTGTGTTATGTTAGTCACTATACAGTACATTAGTTTTTGATGTAGTGTTCCATGATTTATTGTTTGCATATAACACCCAGTTCTCTATGCAATATATGCCCTCCTTAATATCCATCACCAGGCTTACCCATCCCTCACCCGCTTCTCTTCCAAAACCCTCAGTTTGTTTCCTGGAGTCCATAGTCTCTCATGGATCCTCTACCACTCTGATTTCTCCTCCTTCATTTCTCCCTTCTCCTAATGTCCTCCATGCTATTCCTTATGTTCCAAAAATAAGTAAAACTATATGATAATTGACTTTCTCTGACTTATTTCACTGACCATAATCTTCTCCAGTCCCATCCATGTTGATGCAAAAGTTGAGTATAGTTCTTAAAATGATCTTTTCTTCTAGTATGGTGCTCTTCAGATCCATTCCCCAACCCACTTTTTAAACCATTTACTTACAATTCAAATTAACCATTCCACTTTTATACTTAAAAAAACTCCAATGTTTCTTCTTCGTTAATATAAAAGTAAAGTACTTGCCATGACATACAAAAGTCTTAGATAACCTGAAATCTTTTATTTTCCAGCTTTATTTCTTACTATTTCTCTGAACTCATTTTGTACAACAGAAGCACTATTTTTAGACCTTGACACCCAGCAACTATATACCTCTGTGCCACTTCTCCCAGGTTTCATCTTCTTACAAACCCTTCTGTGACCTTTTTCTTGACTAACTCATTATCAACTTTTGAGACCTAACTCAAGGATCATTTCCTCCAGGTACATTTCCATAACTTTGGAAATCCAATTAAATACACTACTTTTGTTAACCTATATGATTATTTAAATACCCCTATTATAGTACTTAATATGTCCTAACAAAATTTTTAAAGCATCTGTTTCCTTACTACTGTGTGTGCACAGTGGACTTAATGTGTGCATTTCTTTCAAATTCATGTTTTGAAATCCTAACCCCCAATGTGATGGTATAAAGTCTTTGGTAGATAATGAGGTTTTAAGGGTGTAACCCTCATGAATGGGTCTACTGCCCTTATAAAAGAGATCAGAGCGGAGCCTGGGTGGCTCAGTCGTTAAGCGTCTGCCCTCAGCTCAGGTCACGATCCCAGGATCCTGGGATCGAGCCCCACATCGGACTCCCTGCTCACTGGGAGGTCTGCTTCTCCTTCTCCTTCTCTCTGCCTGCCACTCCCCCTGCTTGTGTGCTTTCTATCTCTTTCAAATAAATAAAAAATAAAATCTTAAAAAAAAGAGAGAGATCAGAGTGAACTCTCTAGCTCTCTTTCTAATGTGAAGATAAAATGAGAAGCCAGGGATCTGCAAACTGGAAGAGGGCCTTCACCAGAGTCTGACCATGTTGGCACCTTCAAATCAGACTTCCCCTCTCTAGTACTGTGATAAACAATTGTTTGTTGTTTAAGACACTCCGTTTATGGTATTTTTGTTAAAGGAGCCCAAACTGGCTAAGACACTGTAGAAAAACAAATCTTTGCATGGGTTTTGAATAGAAATCTAGTGGTTGCATGCTTTGTTTACTTGTAGTTTGCAAGTCTGTAAATGGAACAAACAGAGTCAGGGAATTACAGTTTTCTGAATGGCAGAGTTTGAGAGATAGAATAGACAGACTTAGATAGAACAAGAAAGAGCGTTGGATCAAATTAATTCTGATCTATTCATACTATCTATAATTCTATATGCTAAGTGACCATTTACATTTTTATAAGAAATGTTTAATAATGTAATAAACTAATAATATTTCTGTGGACAAACTGTTACATTTATAAATCTTGCTTCATTTTACTACTTATTAATAAGCAAAAGGAGAAATTCTTAAAACTAAGACAATAGATTATACATAGTTTGATCTTAAATAGATTTTTATTACACAGTCCTTTCTTCATAGTATTCTGAGTTAAATGAACATATTATTTAAAATTTACTTCCTTATCTTTAAGGAGGTATGTAGTAAATTTTCAGGATTTTAAGTCAATAAATATAACTGTAATTTCCCATTTCTCTGATTATCAGTTTAAAATAAGCAAAGCTTATAATACTTCATGTCCAAAATGATACACATCTGAATTTCTGGAATTCTGTCAATTATTTCTGTACATTTAGTATGTAGAAATTTCCCAGCCTATATTAGACACTTCATAAATATTGTTTGAACAAGCATGAATTGGATCAAACAGAACAATGATATCACTAATTATTAACATATTAGATATGAGCTAACATGAGTAGATTATCATTCATTTAAGGTTTGAGTTCTCCAATTATCTGAAAAAATAAACATTAAAGACTAAAATATATTTTAATAAATGGGACACTGTATCTTAGCTAGATTTGCAACAAATTTTAATAATTTGATCAGCATCCTAAACGTGGTAACTAGTGACATCAATGCCCACTGCATGAAAGAAAAAGTGTAACTAATCCTATGAAATACTTTTCTAGGGTGGGGAAAACACATATGCAGGGACAATGAGGCCATTTATTTGGACTGATGTCTAAAATATTAAATAACATTGTCGATCTGTTTATTTTCTATCAGACTTAGTATCTTTCTATAATAAGGATAACATTATAGGTGTAGATGAAAGAGAAATGAGAGAAGCCTCCAGCTGAGAGTGACAGTTGGCAAGAATGGAGGAAACCACAGATGTCAACAACTATGTTAAAAAAACATTACAATTGGGAGAATTCAGAGAGTAATTTAAACTCTGAAAACTTTAATAATGTCAGGGAATATTATTGATTTCTAGGACAATAAAATAAATCGATTTCATAATATTTCCTTTGGTCACCAATAAAAAGTAAAATTAAGATTAGAATACTCTGTGTTTATAAAGTAATCAAGAGTGCAATGAAAAGAACTTATTTCTACAAAATGATGAAGATTTAATTATACAATGAGTTTATAAAAAAATGGATTATTTTCCAGTTACATGATGTTTAAAACAAATATAAAATATATGAAACAGTTTAAAATAGATACATAATAACCAATATATAAGACAAAGATAAAATATATTCACCTGTGTTTTAAGAATAACATTCAAACATGTAAATAATAGAAACATATATGAAGATAAAGAATAGCTAAAATCCACATTTTTCTACGGAATAATTGCCATACTTACTTTATATTTATTATTATTATTTTTTATTTTTATTATTTTTTAAAGATATAAAATAGCACAGCTAAAATTTTACCTTTCATTAAGTTTTACCTTTCATTCTCATTTCTAACTCCAAAGTATCACTTATGCAGCAGTTGGTATTTACCCATCCCAAGCAAGATTTAGAATTTTCCATAAGTATGAACGTACATATAACCATAATCATAAAACTGATATTTATTAATCATAAATATGTGAGAAGCATTATTCTATGTACTTCAAAAGCATTAATTCATTGAAAGTGTATAAGTAAGTCCTCTTGAGGTAAATTCTATTACTACTATTTTAAAGAAGAGGAAATTAAGGTACAAAGAAAATAAACTTACATAAGAAGATCTCAGGATATAGCTCAGGATTTGACCCAGTGATCTGTCTGTACAGCCTAGAAGTTTAACCATTAATTATGTTAATTTTTAAAATTATAATATTCATTTTGAGATAATTGTAAGTTCACATGCAGCTAAGAAACAATACAGAGAGATCCTGCATATCCTTTACCCAGTTTACCTCAACAGTAATATTGGTAAAACATTACTTACTACCTGTTGAATAGGATGTTGAAATTTATACAGTCAAAATACTGAATAATCTCATCACCACACGGATGCCTCAGGTCATCCTTTATAGTTACCACCCCCTTTTCCCATCTCATGGAAAACACTCATCTCACTTTCATTTCTGTAATTTTCTCATTTAAAGAATATTATATAAATGGAATAATAGAGTTTGTAATCTTTGGGAGATTTTTGTCAGTCATCATAATTCCCTGGAGATCATCCACCTGTTTTGTGTATCAATATCTCATTCTTTTTTATGCTGAATATTATTCTATGATATGGATAACCAGTTTGTTTAACCATTCACCCATTGAACAATAATCTGATTTTGACAATTACAAATAAAGCTGCTATGAGCAGTCAGGTAGTGTACAGATGTTGGTGTAAATAAAAGTTTTCATTTCTATGGGATATATTTTCATTTCTATGGGATACATTTCTATGGGATATAACCATTCACCCATTGAACAATAATCTGATTTTGACAATTACAAATAAAGCTGCTGTGAGCAGTCAGGTAGTGTACAGATGTTGGTGTAAATAAAAGTTTTCATTTCTATGGGATATATTTCCAAGAGTATAGTTGCTCGGTTGTATAGTAATTGCATACTTAGTTTTATAAGAAACCGTCAAACTGCTTTCCAGAATGCCTGAACATTTTACACTCACCCCAGCAATGTATGAGTGATTTGGTTTCCATTCCCTCAATAGCATTTGGCCTTATTATTTTTTATTTTAGCCATTCTAAGAGTTATGTACCAATATCTAGTTGTGGTTTAATTTTCATTACCTTAATGGCTATTGAGGTTGAACATCTTTTATGTGATAATATGCTATCCATATACCCTCCTCAGTGAAATGTCACTTCATGTTTTGTCCATTTTCTGATTGGATCAATTGTGTTTTACTGTCGAGTTTTGACAGTTCTTATATAATCTAGATACTAGTCCTTTGTTAGATAGATTTTTTTCATTATTTATTTGAGAGAGAGAGAGAGAGAGCACATGTAGGGGAAGGGTCAGAGGGAGAAGCAGACTCCCCACTGAGCAAGGAGCCCCATGCAGGGCTCTATTCCAGGGCTCTGGGACCATGACCTGAGCCAAAGGCAGGCACTTAACCAACTGAGCCACCCAGGTGCCCCTCTTTTCACTCTTTTAATAGGATCTTTCACAGAACAAAGATTTTAATTTTGATAATATCCAATTTATTACTCTTTCCTTTTATGGCTCATGGTTTTGGTCTAAAGTCTAAGAACTATTTGCCTAGCCCTAGAGTCCAAAGATTTTCTATTTCTTTCTTTATAAAAAGTTGTATAGTTTTCATTAAACATTTAAGTATGTGATTTTTTAAGTTAATTTTTCTATAAGGTGTGATGTTTAGCTCACCTTATAGATTCTTGTTTTGCCTAGGGAATGTGCAATTGCCGTAGCACTATTTGTTGAAAAGGTTATGCTTCCTCCATTGAATTGCTTTTGCACTTTTGAAAAAATCAGTTGGGTTATTATTTAGACCTACCTCTGCATTTTCTATTCCTTTCCTCTGCTAATACAACACTGTCTTCATAACTATAGTTATATAATAGGCCTTAATATTAGGTAGAAATATTTCTCTCACTTTATTCTTTTTCTTTGTTTTAGCTATACTAAGGACTCTTCCTTCCCACATAAATTTTTAGAATAAATCTTTCTCCATCTCCATCTCCCCATGTCTTCCGTGGTATTCCTTATGCTCCACAGATAAGTGAAAACATATGATAATTGATGGAGAGGAGAAGTGAGTTGGAGGAAATTGGAGGGGGAGACGAACCATGAGAGACTGTGGACTCTGAGAAACAAACTGAGGGTTTGGGAGGGGAGGCGGGTGGGAGGTTGGGTGAGCCTGGTGGTGGGTATTAGGGAGGGCATGTATTGCATGGAGCACTGGGTGTGGTGCATAAACACTGAATTCTGGAACACTGAAAAGAAATTTAAAAAAATAAATAAAAATTTTTAAAAAAGAATAAACTTTTCTATGTCAACAACAACAAAAATCTTGCTAGGATTCTTTTTTTTTTTAATTTTTATTTATTTTTTAAATTTCTTTTCAGTGTTCCAGAATTCATTGCTTATGCACCACACCCAGTGCTCCATGCAGTACATGCCCTCCATAATACCCACCACCAGGCTTACCCAGCCTCCCACTCCCCTCTCCTGCAAAACCCTTAGATTGTTTTTCAGAGTCCATAGTCTCTCATGGTTCGTCTTGCTAGGATTCTTATAATCATTACATTAAACCTATAGATCAATTGGGGGAGAATTGACATCTTTACTATATTGAATCTTCCAATTCATGAAAATAGTTTGTATTCTCATTTATTAGAGTCTTCTTTGGTTTATTTAATAAGTCTTTTGTAAGGTATTGTAAGTATTTTGTGGAGATAATGATCATTGCTCCCCCCATCTCATCTGAACAACTTCAGTGTCCTCTATGGCTGGTCATTCTGCAATCACCATGCTAAATAAAAACCATAGCAGCACTTACTATAACTGGCTACTGATAAACCTTGAAAAGAGGACACAATTCATAAGGACACACACACACACACACACACACACACACACACCACTAAAAAAATATTCAAACACCTATTAAGGAGAACATGGCCATTACAAAACATGCAAATACTCTTCCATTCACTCAGCTGGGTCTGCTAGATCTACATGAACACACTACATCTCAATCCTTTAGGGTATGCACAGGAGAAAGAGTGGAACACACACCCCCTTAGAACAGTTGAGAAAGGCAGGAAGAGCGTCAGAAGAAGTAAGGCTGTACTGGGAAGCCACGAACCAAGAAACCCAGATGGAAGAGTATTATTTATCTGTTGCTCTTTTTAAAAAATGAAGTTGGGGAAAATACTGGAGATTTGTGGACAACAGTCAAGCCATTTTTGTCTACCACGCTGAGCAGAAAAAAAAAAAAAAGAATGAGAAACTGAGGCTCTTGAGCATCAGAAATCCCTTCAAATTCTAGGTAAATGCAAACATGAACGCTATCATGGACAGGTATTCACTTCCTCCCTACCCCACCCCCACCAAAGAGGAAAATGGTAGAAAATAACTAAAGAATACCAGGAGAGAGATTCAGGGGTTGGTAACATTCTCAGAGGGAAGAAGACACTGACAAGAAGAGATCACAGAGGTGACAACAAAACTGGTATTTTGTCTGTCCTGACATCTTGAGACTATTGACCAGGATGGATGCAGATTTCTCACAGCATCCATGTTAGAATTATACCTAAATAGAATTATACCTAAATATTATACCCAAATATTTCATTTTCTTTGTAATTGTAAATGGTATTGTGTTTTCAGTTTTGTTTTCCTCATCTTCATGGTTAATATATAGATATGCAATTGACTTCTGTGTGTTAATTTTGTATCCTACAACATTGCTAATCTCATTTATTAGTTCTAGATTTTTATTTTTTTCTTTTAGATTCTTTCTTAGTTTCTATATAGACAAGCATGTCATCTGCAAATAGTGACAACTTTATTTCTTCCTTTCCAACCAATTTTATACGTTTTATTTTTCTTCTTCCCTCCTCCTCTTTTTCCTCTTCTTTCTTCTTCTTCCTCTTCTTCTTCTCTTCTTCATGCTTTATTTCAGTGACAGAATGCCCAATACTAAGTTGAATAAAAGTGGTGAAAGTGGGCATCCTTGTATTGTGTTATGGGGGGGAAAACTGTCTTTCAATAATAAACATGATGTTAGCTGTACGTTCTGTGTACATCTTCTTTATCAAATTGTAGAAGGTCCACTTTATTTTCAGGCTGCTGAGAGTTTTTGTCATGAATAGATGTTGGATTTTGTCATAACCCTTTATGTGTCAACTGATATAATGCTATGATATTTATTCTTTAGCCTGTTCATATGGCAGGATACACTGATTTTCAAATGTTGAAACAAAGTAGTTGCATCAATATGTATGTTCATTAATGTTCTTAGTCAATACTGGGCCTTACATATTTTATATTTTGGGGCCCTCAGAGGAAAGTGAAGTAGTATTTTGTTGTATTAATTTGCATTTTCTAAATTTCTAGTGAGAGTATATTTTTATGTTAAATTCAAGTTTCCTGTTCTACGAAATTCCTGTGCCTATCTTACTTGTATTAGGTTTTTATTAATGATTTATAGGAGCTATTTGCTTTGGTATACTTAATATATATATGCTATGTTTTGAAGATAGCATCTGTTGTATATGATACCATACTTTATAAATTCTGCTATAACTAGCAATTACTTCAACAGTATATTTCTGAGATTCACCCATATTGGATCACATGGCTTAATTTCATCTTTTTTGAAAAGAACACACTTTATGAAAAGAACACATTTTACATACCCATTATTTTGTTGATATTTACATTAAGAATCTTTTCATTTTGTCTATTTTTATACATATTTTTCTGCATGTGTTTTGGGCATACTTGCAAAAGTTCCTCTAGGAGCAAAAATTATTGATCTATAGGCTGTAGGCAGTGTGATAGGTAGAATACTAAGATGTCTCCCCAAGATTCGCATCCCCCCAGTATACACACACCTCCTCCCAGTTACTCAATAAAACACTAATCTAAGACTTCTGTGAAGAGATTTTGCATTTGTTGAATAGCCCCGAAATTATTTGACCAAGTGTTCTCTCGGAAATCAGTCAATTGATCATGGTATAACTGACTGTAGTCCCTACAATTTCTACCTTGTGGGTAGTAATTCTAAATATTCTGCCTCCTCATCTTTACTGTAATAGCCATTCCAATTGTTGTATTAGCTTCTAATCTCTTCTTAACGGAAGGGTATTTTGTTTTTATAATTATGACTGGTACACATTTTCTTGCAGTATTTGTTTTCTAAATTTTCATGTAGTGTCTTATTCTTGCTCTAGATATAATGTGGCTCTGTGTATTTCCATTATTACAGAAAAAATAATTTTCCATTTCCTTGTATAGCATATGCCATCTACTTTTAAATTGATAGAACACAAACAAAAAACAGCATATACTTTAGAGATGTAGAAATAAAATAATTTTGAGAAAAATTCACTAGATATAACTCATATTGTTACTAAAATGACATAGTGCCTAATGCCATGGGACAAAACAGTTTTCCTCACTGTATACCTTTATATGTAACCTTAATACTGGAAACCGAGAGAGAACTTGAATGACCTTGCAAGGATATTAAATATAAACTACACCCAATTCTTTCTTTTTTAAGAAAGAAACAGCAAAATTCCTCTATAAAGCTTTTTTTCTTTCTTTCTCCTTTTTTGAGTTCTTTCTCCTTTTTCTTATCCTTCTTCTCTTCTTGTTTTTCATCTTCACCTTCCCTTTCTTCTTATATGTCCTATCTCAATTATACAAACATGAAAAAAGAAGGCACCTGTAACCTTGAGAGAAATATATATCTGCAGGATAATTAGCCTAGCAAAAGGCTCCTTTCAATATTCCTTGGTTGAATATCCTATTAACTAGGAAGGAAATAAATAAATGTGACTTAGAGTCAAAGAGCTACATGAGAAAAAAAGAGTCAAAACTCTTGCAAAATTCCTTTTGAGGTCAAACATTATGAGAAACTCAGTGATGTTCTGTGATGTTTCTAGAGAAGATCTGCTGGCAGGAAAGGCCACCAGGCACAAGGTCATAGTACCATACGAAAAGGGGTAAAGGAGCTGAAGATTTAGACTCTATATCAGTAGAAGGGCTGTTCAACACAAGAAACAGAAATTAAGCTCCTGCTGACATACACATTTGTGGACTTGAGCATTTGGTTTGATTTGATTTGAAGTTTAAGAAGCAGAACGCGCCTGGTTCATAAACTTTAAATAAAACACTGCACATTGAGTATCTCTATAGTTTCTGACAGTGGCCACTCAGTGTCAGTTATTTATCCCACAATTCCTCCTTCATCCACACCAGAGGAACAAAATAGAATTTGTGTCATTTGTTTGGTTGGAATTTTCAGATTTCTTTTGGTCTTCTAGTCAATGCGAAGCACAAACTCCCAATTAATCTCCCCTCCAATTCTGACAAGTCCTCTTATCATTATGATTACAACTCTTCTATAAAACTGCTATAATTTAAGCAACTTTGTATCTTAGAGCTATTTTCTGTCCTCCAACATAAGCAATGACTTCTTGATCCTGATCAACATTTGTTGATACAAATATTTATTCCTCTAACAGCAGTAAAATAAAATTATTCTCAATTACATCAATCCCAGAATTTGGGTTTTTTTATCCCACTATAGATGTACTTTATTGAATTTGAATAATCTAAGTATCAAAACATTTATACATTAGGATATCTAAATTCTTGTAACACTAATAAATATTAATACTGTGGGAAATAATTCATTTTTATGGCAGTGTTTATTAATAGCTTCAGTCTGTGTGTGCATCACAGTAGTATACTTAATTAAGCCAAACTTTTTTTTATTCAAATAAATGGGGAAAATAATTAGGCTAACTCTTTTGCTCAGTAAATATCCACTCATTTCAAAAAATTATTCATGGTGATTCCAATCTTATACATGAAGCCAACATTATCAGTGAAAAAATTAGTACTATTTTTGAAATGGCCGTTATATAAACATGTTTCCACATTTTCTTAAAAATAGCCTGCCCTTGGGCGCCTGGGTGGCTCAGTGGGTTAAGCCTCTGCCTTTGGCTCGGGTCATGATCTCAGGGTCCTGGGATCGAGCCCCACATCGGGCTCTCTTCTCTGCTCAGCAAGGAGCCTGCTTCCCCCTCTCTCTCTGCCTGCCCTCTGCCTACTTGTGATCTTTCTCTCTGTCAAATAAATAAATAAAATCTTTAAAAAAATAAATAAAAATAAAAATAGCCTGTCCTTTAAAGATCCAAGACATGTATTTTATTTCAAATAGCATGCTTACTACTGTGAGTAACAATTTGCTCTATAATGCACAGTTCCTAGCCTGCTCCCTTTAAACTTAAATTCTTGATTTTATTTAAATTCCTCACATTTTTCACAATCTTTATCCCCCCTCCAAGAATCAGCATTTTTGCTCTTTGAGTTGTTTTTAAATAAAAATTATATATATTTAAGGTATACAGCATGTTGTTTGATATAGCTATGCATAGTGAATGATTGCTACAATCAAGCTAATTAACATATTGAACATTCTCACTTTTATTTAAAAACATCACAATTTTCAAAATGGTATTCCTCAACTTGCCATAGAGTAAAAACCTCCTTTTGACTTAAGTTACAGGTATTTTACTCCTTCATATTTTGCACTGAAAATAGAGGAACAACTAATTTCAAGTCTAAAACATGTATAAATATTATAAAAGGAATTTAGAAGTCTTTTGAATAGGATTATAGTATTTTTTGTAAGTTTTATTAACAATTACCTGCAAATTAAGGTATTTTGGTAATTGTTAAACTGAATTATATTCTCTTTATTATCATATGTAGCTCTTCATCTAAGATGAGGCCCCAAAAAACCAGAGGCATCTTGATACACTCAATGGGAATAAATGCAATGAAATGTTTGTTTGAGTCACTAGTAAACACATGCCATTTTGTTTAAAAAAAAAAACTGTCAATGGTTGTATTAGAAAAACTACTAAAGGTATTTTATATTTTAGCTTAAAAATAAAAATAAGGGCACTAGCACATGGATAAGTAGTAGTCTATACAGTCAATTCTGATTTGGTAAACTAGGATAGAAATGTTCAGATTAAGTCAGAAATATCTGGCTAAAAGTGAATATGTACTATACACCCTGTAAAGCAGTTATTATATTGTTGTAAGTCCTCATTATAAATATATTACTATAGCACAAACTACATCAGCAAGATTATAAAGAAGTATTTATCTAGCCATGTTCATAATACTGCCACAAACCAAATACTGACAGCATTTCATTTTATTCTCAATGCTAAATCAAAGATGAAGTACCTGGATAGCACACCCATACACAATTAAATGAGAACATTCAGGATGAAGGAGCATTACTGTCGAAATTAACACAGTTTAAATATGCCAGACCAGAAACTAGAACTCACATCTTCTGAGTCCAGACTCTTCTTTCTAAGACTGTTTATATATGGCTATTGCTTCTAGAATATCTATATCCACAGATGATGTCCTCTTCCTCCTCCCTAGTTGCTGCCATACACATCCCTTCTTAACTTATACTGAGCTAATTTGCTTTCATTTGAGGTAGGAAGTGTAATTCTGACACTTGACAGATTTAGAAGAGATTTTTATTTCTATTCTTGTTTCACAGGGGTGACATTTAAGAATGTTATTTAAATACTTCTTTTTTAAAATTTTATTTTATTTTTTCAGCATTCAAAGATTCATTGTTTATGCACTATACCCAGTGCTCCATGCAATATGTGCCCTCCTTAATACCCACCAACAGGCTCACCCATCCCTCACCCCCCCTCTCTTCCAAAACCCTGTTTATTTCTCAGAGTCTCTCATGCTTCATCTCCCCCTCCGTTTTCCCCCAATTCACTTTTCCTTGCCTTCTACTGATGTCCTCCATGTTATTCCTTATGCTCCACAAGTAAGTGAAACCATATGATAATTGACTTTCTCTGCTTGACTTATTTCGTTCAGCATAATCTCCTCTAGTCCCATCCATGCTGATACAAAAGTTGGGTATTGATCCTTTCTGATAGAGGCTTAATATTCCATTGTATATATGGACCCTATTTTCTTTATCCATTCGCCTGTTGAAGGGCATCTTGGCTTTTTCCACAGGCATCTGAATTGACAATGAAGAAGTCAAACTTTCACTCTTTGCAGATGACATGATACTCTAGGTGCAAAAACTAAAAGACCCCACCCCAAAATCTAGAACTTATACAGGAATTCAGCAAAGTCTCAGGATATAAAATCAGTTCACAGAAATCAGTTGCATTTCTATATACTCACAACAAGAGAGAAGAATGAGAAATTAAGGAGTCAATCCCATTTAAAATTGCACCCAAAACTGAATGATACCTAGGAAAAAACCTAACCAAAGAGGCAAAGGATCTCTTCTCAAAAAACTATAGAATAGTCATGAAAGAAATTGAGGAAGACACAAAGAAATGGAAAAACATTCCATGCTCGTGGATTGGAAGAACAAATATTGTTAAAATGTCTGTTCTACCCAGAGCAATCTACACAGTCAATGCAATCCCTATCAAAATACCATCAACCTTTTTCACACAGCTGGAACAAACAATCCTGCGATTTGCATGGAACTGAAAAAGACCCCAAATAGCCAAAGGAATGTTGAAAAAGAAAACCGAAACTAGTGTCATCACAATTCTGGACTCCAAGCTCTATTACAAAGCTGTAATCATCAAGACAGTATGGTACTGGCACAAAAACAGACACATAAATCAATGGAGCAAAATAGAGAACTTAGAAATGGACTCTCAACTCTGTGGTCAACTAGACAGGAAAGAATATCCAATGGAAAAAAGACAATCTCTTCAACAAATGGTGTTAGGAAAATTGGACGGCCACATGTAGAAGAATGCAACTTGACCATTTTCTTACACCATACACAAAAATAGACTCAAAATGGATGAAGGACCTAAATGTGAGATAGGAATCCATCAAATCCTAGAGGAGAACATAGGCAGCAACCTCTGTGACCTCAGTCGCGGCAACTTCTTATTAGACATGTCTTTAAAGGCAAGGGAAACAAAGGCAAAATGAACTATTGGGTAAAAAGGTAAAAAGCTTCTGCACAGCAAAGGGAACAGTCAACAAAACCAAAAGGCAATCAACAGAGTGGGAGAAGATATTTGCAAATGACGTATCAGATAAAGGGCTAGTATCCAGGATCTATAAAGAACTTATCAAATGCAACACCCAAAGAACAAATAATCCAATCAAGAAATTGGCAGAAGACATGAACTGACATTTCTCCAAAGACATACAAATGGCCAAGAGATACATGAAAAAATCCTCTATATCACTCCACATTAGGGAAATACAAATCAAAACTACAATGGGATACCACCTCACAATAGTCAGAATGGCTAAAATTAACAAATTAGGAAACAACAGATGATGGTGAGGATACAGAGAAAGAGGAACCTTCTTACACTGTTGGTGGGAATGCAAGCTGGTGCAGCCACTCTTGAAAAAAATATGGAGGTTCCTCAAAAAGTTAAAAGTAGAGCTCCCCTGTGACCCAGCAGTTGCACTACTGGGTATTTACCTCAAATATACAAATGTAGTGATCTGAAGGGGCATCTACACCCCAATGTTTACACCAGCAATGTCCACAATAGCCCAACTATGGAAAGAACCTAGATGTCTATCAACAGATGAATGGATAGAGAAGATGTGGTATATATACATACAATGGAATACTACTCAGACAGCAACAATAATGAAATCTTGCCATTTGCAATGATGTGTATAGAACTAGAGGGTATTATGCTAAGCGAAATAAGACAATCAGAGAAAGACAATTATCATATGATCTCATTTATATGTGGAATTTAAGAAACAGAAGAGAGGATCATAGGGGAAGAGAGGAAAAAATAAAACAAGACAAAAATCAGAGAAGGAGACAAACCATAAGAGACTCTTAATCATAGGAAACAAACTGAGGGTTGCTGGAGGGGAAGGGGGTGGGGAATGGGGTAACTGGGTGATGGACATTAAGGAGGGCACATGAAGAAATGAGCACTGTGTGTTATATAAGACTGATGAATCATTAAGTTATACCTCTGAAACCAATAATACATTATATGTTAATTAATTGAATTTAAAATAAAAACAGAACAAACTATTTCTCATACAGGAAATACTGCCCCTAAAACTACTTTTTCCAGCTTTATTGAGATAATATTGACATATGACATTGTGTAAGCTTAGGGTGTACAATATGAGGATTTGATATATATCTATTTTATTTATATATTGCAATATGATGACCACAATAAGGTTAGTTAACACATCCTTCACCTCACATAATTATCATTTTTAAAACTATTTTATATGTTCAACTACTTTTCCAATCATTCACATATACTTACATATATATATATATGTATATATATGTATATGTATATATATACACACACACACACACACACACACACACACACGTATATTCTTTCTGAAAAGTACTACTTTTGGCTAAATAATACTTATTACTGCGTATTGCATCATACCCTGGGTTAATTTTCTCTAAGACAAAAATAGTTAACATTTTGTTCTTAATAAATAAAGTAGGTAATACGTTAATTTGAAGTTTTGAAGAAAACCATGACATTCTTATATTAACCAACCACCCATATTTCTCTCTCAACTTTCTTCCCTCCTCCCCCCAACCTTCTCTTTTTTTCTACCTCTCTCTTTCTCTTTGATTCTGGCTGAAATATGAATATGTTGTCTCAATAGCCATATATCCAGATGTCTAGGACTTTTTGCCAACTGCTAAAAGCTTTGCATTTTTCTTATTCTGTAAAATGTTCCTATTTTCACTTTGATTACTATGATTATATTTGCTTACTATATACCATTAAGTTTCTGTCATAGCATCCAGGGCTCAGCTAACTACATCTCACTGGACAAATCCACCCACCACCTGTCTTGCTTAATAAAATTTTACTGGCACACAGCCATGCCCATTCATTGGTATATTATCTTTGGCTGATTTTATACTGCAACAACAAAGCTGAATAGTGTCGACATAGCTGTGACAAACAGCATATGACTTGCAGGGCCTGAAGTATTTACTATCTGGCCCTTTGCAGCAAAAGTTTGCTATCTCCTGTCCATTGCCTGGTACAGAGCAGGTGCCGAATTTTTATGCATATGCTAACTATATTAATAAATGGATTGATGGATAAATGACAAATGATAGAAAAATACAGGCTTTATGTAACAGAAGACCACTTCACTTCATTAAGAAAGTTGAGATCCAGGGATGCCTGGGTGGCTCAGTTGGTTAAGTGTCTGTCTTTGGCTCGGTCATGATCCCAGGATCTGGGGATCGAGCCCCGCATCTGGCTCCTTGCTCAGAGTCTGCTTCTCCCTCTCCCTCTGCCTGCTGCTCCCCTGGCTTGTGCACTCTCTCTCTCTCTCTGTCAAATAAATAAATAAATAAATAAATGAACAAATAAATTAACAATTATATAAATAAAATCTTAAAAAAAGAAAGTTGAGATCCAAATTTATTTCTGGAGTACAGTGGGTTTTATTATGATTAGAAAGAAAGGAGAATGTATCTCTTCATAGAAACAACAAATACTGAGACTGGGTGGTGAAGTGAAGTAAAAGACTTAGTTCTTGACTGTTGTAAAGAACATTTAATTTCAAATCAAGAGTGTACTAATTTCTGATTGCCTCTAATTCCTGAAAACCAGATGCTCAGTAAGATCATTAAATGTGGTAGAGTTCACCATTACCTAATTTAAGAAATTTTCACACCCCATTATGTTCTTTATCTTGGGATAATTTCTTAGCTACTTCTACCTTCTCTGTGGAACTGTTAACTAGTCAAAACTGAAAATAAACAGTCTTAATGAATTTCTTTCTGAAGACTGCTATAAAAAATTTTAAGTAGAAGAGCTTGCAATACTTAGGATTTTTAACTATAATATTATATTATAGTCCTTTGAAATATGGATAAATGAGACCTGGTTTGAATAAGAAATTTAATGGAGACAGAAGTAAGTTACATTTCTGGTGAGCATAGCATTATACATAGTGAACCTGAATCACTGTGTTGTACACCTGAAACTAATATAACATTTTGTTTCAACGACACTCAAATAAAAAAAAGTTTAGTGGAAATTATGCAGCAGAAATTTAGAGAAGGAGAAAGAGTATAATTTCTTCAGTTAGCAAACTTAATTTCTTGGGTCCCTCGTATAAATAGTTACTGGACTATGGAATCTCTAGGAAGTAGCTGAAGACCAGAAATTTTCATGGTTGATAGGAATTCATTTTCTTTGGTTATCTATGAAGCAATCTAGAGGATGGGTAAATATAGCATATAATGAGATTGTTGACCTTGATGTTTAAATTTTATTACTTTTGTGGATTTAAAGCAGGTTTATATTTTAATATACCTCATACAAAAATACAATGTATAATTGGATTCTTCAAAATATAGAAATGATATTTATGTCTCATTTCCACTCACAGAATTCCTTATTTCATTTTTTCATTTAAATTTTCCGCTGTCATGCTGTTTTACATTCTTTTTATCTGCTGTTTTATTTATATTTATACTCATCTATGAAGATAGAGAAATGTATAATAAAGGATGTAGCTGGCAATAAATAAGCTGTGAGACTGAATATTTTGTAACAATGGAAGCTTGGGACATGTAACAGAAGTCCTACGCATTAAACTTTCCCTCTCTCTGACTGTAGAGGAATGCTGTGTTACCTCTTGAATAAAAGAAGACATGGCTATGGAGCTGAGAGGACTAAAAAAATCTCTCTTTGCAAGCATGGAGCCCAATTTGTAAGTTAAAGTGGAATACAGATGGACAATAAATTTAAGAAGCAAATCTACCTGCCATAAAAGGCATTACTCCTTTTAAATCAAGAGACCAGAGAAAATTAATAATTGGGAAAGTCCTCATCTTAGAAATCACCAGTTTGAATACAAATTATTAACACTGGAGAGAGAACTGCCATATATAATGCTTATATCAAACCATCTGGTTTGATAGATGAGGAAATCTGGCATATCGAGGCATGAGATATTTGTGGTACAGAATAGAAAATATCAATCCATTGTTAGAGTATCTTCCATCCTCTTCCAAGAATTAAAAAGATACTGAAATGTCAAAAATGGCCTATGAAAAAACTTTACCTCCCTTCCTTGCTTCCTTCCTTCCTTCCTCCCTCCTTTTATTGAAGATTTATGCAATCAACAAAGACCGAATAGCAATTACAATTCATTGCAATAAGCACTGAAGATAGATAAATAATAAAACAATACAGTAAACATAATAATAAAAAGGTGTACATAATATTATTGGACACCTAGAGGAAGCATGTAACAACACTTAAGATGACAAATTCAGGAAAAAAATACCCCACATATTAATTCATGGTATGTGTATGAATTGGCTGTGGGAGGTCCATTTTTCATTTCATTTCTCTTTACTTTCTCACTTCAATGTTGATTCATATCTTTGCTATAGTCCCCTATGTATGTAAAAATATATGTATGTATACATGCATATACATATACATGCATGTATATATAAAATTTTTATCATTATTCTAGAAAAGTACTCTTTGGTTTGTTTAAAGCTTTTGGTAGTTATGCAAATATCCTGGCAGTCTTGTGAGGTGATTTTGTTGTGTACTTGGCTTTACCATATTTGTGCCAGACACTGTGACAGATGTTGAAGAAAGCAAAAATTAGCAGATATTAACCCCTGTTCTTTGAGGGTTTAAAATTTAAGTAATAATATATGTTTAAAAATCACTATCATTTGTTATAGTAATTACAGCGAGATAAGTGAAAAAATGTAAGAGCTCAGTATTTTTAGTTTTATAATATTGATATTTCCAAATGTTTTT
The DNA here is from genome assembly GCF_963455335.1 of Martes martes. Taxonomy (NCBI): domain Eukaryota; kingdom Metazoa; phylum Chordata; class Mammalia; order Carnivora; family Mustelidae; genus Martes; species Martes martes. Next base: position 21,909,977 of record NC_137897.1, read on the forward strand.
TATTCTCTATGTACATAATAATTCTTTATCCAAATTCAGCAAAAATGTAAGTCAGAATTCCATGAATACCAAGTTTAATCGAAATTCCCTTGTCTAGAGAGGAAGATATGAGCAAACAGAGTAGGACCAAGGTAACAGCACTGGTCATGTGTAAAAAAATTGTGTTATGACATATGTGACCATCACAGTTAAAAGTGAGGTAGATCAAAGCCATTCAAAACTTACTAATTTCAAATTAATTTTGAAAACTCCTAAAACCTTTTAGGAGTGTTGGGTTAAAAAAAAAAAACATTAGTTCCAGGATAATTAAAATATAGTGCTGTATTAGTTTTAGGTGTGCAATATAGTGATTCAACAATTCTGTACATTACTCATTGCTCATCATGATAAGTGTATTCTCAATCCCCATCACCTATTTCACCCATTCCTCCACCAACCTCCCCTCTGGTAACCATCAGATTTTTCTCTAGAGTTGAGTCTGTTTTCTTGTTTGTCTCTTTTTTCTTTGTTTTTCTCATTTGTTTTGTTTCTTAAGTTCCACATATGAGTGAAATCACATGTTATCTGTATTTCTCTGACTGACTTGTTTCACTCAGCATTATACTCTCTAGATCCATCCATGTTGTTGCAAATGGCAAGATTTCATTCTTTTTTTTTTTATGGCTGAGAGGAATGTTGAACTTCTTTTTAAGACTGAGACCTATGAGTATCATGTTAACATTTTCTTCTGCTTTCTTTTAATCTCCCACATACATATCGTCATTTCTTACTGGTTTTTGGTAAAACAAGATTTTTACCAGGGAGTATGTTTTTTCTGCAATATAACAAGCATGCATTTTCACGTTAGAATTTTCTAAAAATAATACATATCTCACTAGTTTCTCCAAAGATTACCCCAACCCTAAGTAAAGTAAATTGGCTAAGATGCTTAACATTTAATTGGCAACAGCCTTCAGAGCTGTTTCACTGGATAATTTTTCATCAGGACTTTTTTTCAGAATCACTGGTATCAGAGAATGCTTATAGTAAAGAAGCAGCTAATTTGGGGGTGCCTGGGTGGCTCAGTGGGTTAAAACCTCTGCCTTTGGCTCAGGTCATGATCTCAGGGTCCTGGGATCGAGCCTGGGATGGAGCTGGGATCCAGCCCCGGCCCCCCGGGATCTCTGCTCAGCGGGGAGCCTGCTTCCCTCTCACTCTCTGCTTGCCTCTCTGCCTTGCGATCTCTGTCAAATAAATAAATAAACTCTTTTAAAAAAATAAACAGCTAATTTTATCTTTACACTATGCTTTAAAATTATTTAACACTTAATTCAGATTTTTCTTAATAACATCCAAATAACAGTAGCAGAAATATATAAGTATTAATGTTATATAAAATTCATGTGTTTATGTTATATAATTAGTAACAATATAGTTGTATATAATACGTAATAGTTACCATATAACTATCTTAATGATAATTCATTCCTGATAATAAAGATGATGCCGGTTTTTAAGTAATTTTTGAATCCTGATAAATATACATAAATTTATCATCTTAACTATCTTAAGTGTACTGTGTAGTAGTATTAACTAGATGTACACTGTTGAGCAACAGATCTCCAGGACTCTTTTCATCTTGCAAAACTGAAACTCTATACCCATTAAATAACAATCCCTTACTGCCCCCAACCTAGCCCATGGCAACTACCATTCTACTTTTTATCTCTATAAATTTGACTATACTAGATACCTCATATAAATAAAATCATATAGTATTTATCTTTTTGGACTGGCTTATTTCACTTATAATGTCCTCAAAGCTCTTCTATATTGTAGCATATGTCAGAATTTCATTACTTTTTAAGTCTAAATAATATTCCATTGTGTGTATATACCACATTTTGTTTACCCACTTATCCATCAAAGGACACTTGAGTTACTTTCTCCTTTTGGTTATTTCAAATTATGCCTCTATGAACATGGGCGTACAAATATCTTTTTGAGATCTACCTTTCAGTTATTTGCGGTATATACCCAGAAGCAGGACTGCTGTAACATATAACAATTCTATTTTTATTTTTTTGAGTAACTGCATACTGTAGATACACCATTTTATATTCTCACCAACAGTGCCTAAGAATTATAATTTTTCCACATCCTCAACAATTATTATTTATTCATTCATTCATTAATGGTAGCCATCTTAATAGGTATGAAGTGGTATCTCATTGTGACTTTGATTTGCACTTGCCTAAATGATAGTGATATTGAGCATCATTTCATGTGCTTGTTGACTATTTGCGCATCTTCTTTTGGAGAAATGTTTATTCAACTCCTTTGCTATTCTTAATCAGGTTGTTTGGGTTTTTTTGTTCCTGAGTTGCAGTTATTTTTCAAAATTTATTTATTTGTTTTAGAGAGATAGAGAGAGAGTGAATATGGGGAGGAGCAGAGGCAGAGGGGCAAGCACGCTCCATGCTGAGCATGGAGCCCAACGCAGCACTTGATCCCACCACCCCAGTTCAAGACCTGAGCTGAAACCAAGAGTTGGACACAACTGACTGAGCCACCCAGGTGCCCCAGAGTTACAGTTCTTTATATATTCTGGGTATTGACCCCTTATCAGACATGTCCTCTTCTGCAGGTTGCTTTTTCACTCTTGATTGTGTCCATTGATGCACAGAAGTTTTAAATTTTGAGGCAGTCCAATTTACCTACTTTCAGTTTTTATTTTACATCTCAAATCAAAGTTCAATGACTTGCATCATTAGTTTTCAAACTCCATCATAAAAGAGTTTAGGAAATCAACCAAGAATGGTGCACTGGTATATGCATATCTAGTTTGCCTGTGAATATAGTTTTTGGTGTTTTGTTTTTTTTTTTAATGGTAACTATAGTCAGTTTTGAGGCCCTGACTGGAGGCCAGTCAGTTCTCCTTCCTAAGCACCTGATTAAATCCACACACCAACCTCTTTTCTTTTTGGGTCTCACACTTTAGGTCACTATGTACTAGCCCCAATCACCTTATAGCCAGGTACCAGAAAACTAGGGGAAGCCTTTATGCCCTGGACCTATGAAGTTACTCAAATTAGCCAATCCACAAGGAGCCTGAGAAATCTAGCTAAACTCACCTGCTTGCCAGACATAAACTGCCTCCTATCACCCTGTCCCTTGGTGTAACTTTCTGTGTGGCCCTGACTGGCAGCCTTCTCTCAGTTAGAGCTGTAAGTAACAAAAAGTTTCTTTTAAAATCATCTTACTGTCTTTGCGTTGTGTCCTGCCTTCAAAAGAACCTTTAAATCATATAAGAAACAGACCAAGAGAAAGTAGGGTGACATCAAACCAAAAATTAATGATATAATGGTAAAGCTGTCAATTCAAGTCAAGACAACACAGAAAGAAAACATTAGATGCATCTTCAACACTCCAGCTGCATAGAAAAATAGATAATATAACAACAGAAAATAAGAGATAGTAGGCTTAAAATAAGTATCTTCATTGACCAAAGACAAAACAGAAATATTTAGCTTGAGCCACATACCTCCTACTTTACAACCTTGGAAACAAGCACTGGTGATTACACTTCATATTTCATGAAATAATGGTGTCAAAATACATTCTACCTATATAAATCATAACCCAACAAATGCAATAAATAATAAATACACATGTATACATATATAGTTCCTAAGGAATATTGTTGTAAGAACCTTCAGCAATACATTAGCAAGTTGGCAAATTCTCAAAAAAAGAATACTTAATAAACAAATGTTATTTATCCCAGGAATGATGAAAAAAGCTCAAAATCATAAGTAATCTGGGAAATGAAAATTAACATAACAATAAGATACCACTAAACCCATCAGACTGTTTAAATTAATACTAATCAAAACTAATTTGTCAAGGATGTGGAGCGTGCCTGGGTGGATCAGTCTGCCTTTGGCTCAGGTCATGATCCCAGAGTCCTGGGATTGAGTCCTGCATCAGGTTCCCTGCTCAGTGGGGAGTCATGCTTCTCCCTCTGCCCTTCTCTCCCTGCTCATGATCTCTCTCACACACTCTCTCTCTCAAATAAATAAGATCTTTAAAAATAAAATAAAATATGGATCACTCTTTTAAAAAAATAAAGCAAAAAAAGGATGTGGAACAACTGAGACTCTCATATATTGTTGGGCAGGGTCATAATATTATACACGTACATTGGGAATAAAGGTCAGGCAGTTTTATGTAAAGCTAAAGATACACTTATGCCATAACCAAGAAGTATACTACTAGATATTTACCCAAGTTATATGAAAACATATGTATTTACACACAGCCTTGTATGAGAAAGCATATAGGGCTTTATTCATAAAAGCCAAAACTGGAAACAGCTCAAATGTTGATCAAAGTGTCTATCAACAGGACATTGAATAAAGTATGGTATAATCATATAATGAAACACTACTTAGTATTACAAAGGAGTAAATTTCTTCCATAGAGTGACATGGATGAATGTCAAAAACATGATGCTGAGTAAAAGAAGCCTTAAACAAGAGAGTACATAGTGTATAATACAATTCAAAGGAAGTGCTGGAACAAGCAGAGACAAACAATTTATGGTAGAAAAATGTCAGAATAATGGCTATCTCTAAAAGGAGGGGTGGGGTGGATAATAACTGGAAAGGGGCATTTGACAACTTTTCTGGTGTGATGCTAATATTCTACTGTGATAGAAGTTTGGGTTATTTGACAAAACTCATCAAACCGCATGCTTAAAATTTGTACATAACATTGTAAGTAAATTTTACTTCAAATTAAAAAACCTGTAAATAAATAGTGAACCTAGCTTGTGATTTTCAGGCTAAAATGTTTAGGACTGAAGTAAACTGATATGTGCAATTTACAATAAAAATGCCCAGAAAAAATACGGTAACATGATGGATGGGTAGAAGGACTGATAAAGAGGTGTGATAAAACATGTATAGCAAATGTTAACTGCTGAATGTTGGTGTTGGGTATGTGAATACTGAACACAAAATGCTTTCCAATCTTCTGCATGCTGGAGATACTTTATAATATGTTAGGTAATAAGTTGTTAGTGTCATGCTTTAGAAATTATATATATATATAAACTTAACACCAAAAAGTGGCGACATTTTCTTTGGTTCTGTGACTAGATCTGTGTTACCCACCATTTCTGTGGAGACAGGAACTCTGAATCATCAACATGATGGAAGCTTCCTGATGATGCTCTGGAATGGCAACTGCAAATGTTCTGAAAGACACAGAGAAGAAGAAAGAGAAAAATCACTCAAAATGAGATTCCTAATCAAACACAAAACATGAATAAATGGCATGTGAGAAAAGAAATCCATTAAAATTCACCATTCAAAATATTCAATAAATTCCATGAGGGCAGCTGCAAAGCCCTAATGAAAGACAACCAGGTACTCTAAATGCTGTTAATTGCTCCTTGGGAAAAAAAAGTATAAATTAAACATTAAATTGTCATTTTACAATGACATGACATGTCCCTGATGGGAGTTTTGATTGGCTGGTTTAAGTATATAAATAAAGGTGCTAGAGAAACAAATATATCCAATTATATTCTAATGGATATAGAATTATCCTGGTCTTAGAATGCTTCAGACTACTCAGCTCTTGATGTATTAAGTTAATGTATTCATTCATTCAACAAATATTTATTCATTTATTTATAAAGATTTTATTTATTTATTTGAAAGAGAGAGAGACTGAGAGAACAAGTTGGGGGAACAGCAGAGTGAGAAGCAGACACCCCGCTGAGCAGTGAGCGGTATGCAGGACTCATCCAAGAACTCTGGGCTCACGACCTGAGCCCAAGGCAGACCCTTAACCGACTGAGCCATCCAGGAGCCCTCAACAAATATTATTAAATATTTAGAATGATCCAGGTACTTCCCCTGGTATGCAGTGATGTAAAAAACAGCTAATAGCAAGGGCCATAAAGAGAATACTTTCTGAAGACTCATCTTTACTTCTGAGGCATGATGCAGGACAAAAGTTGAAGGAATGACAAGGGTAAGTCTAGGAATAAAACACTTTGTGAGCCTCCCAGATTAGCTAATCAAGTTAGCAAAAATAATGTATACAGAGAACACATGTTAGATGCCTTTTCATTTTGTCTCCAAATGAGGCTAACAAGACATGGGTGTGTGTGTGTGTGTGTGTGTGTGTGTGTGTGTGTGTTGGGGGGGATTCAGGGAGACATCTGGCTGCCACTGAAAGCAGAACACATTTTTACTGGAGACCTAAAGTTGGTGATTTCTTATATGAGGTTAGAAAGAATTTTTAGGAGTAGGACATGTGGTCATTCAAACAGTTAAAAAGTTATGGTGTTGAAAAAATTAAGAGATTTTATTAATTGAAGTGAATTGTATTGAGCTAAATTGTTGGTTAAAAATTCTAGTCCACATGTTAAGGGAGAAATGTAATGCTATTTCCGCAGACCTCAACATATTCTCAACTTCCCTCTAAATAATATACTCATGTCAAAATTATTAATCATTTATGTATTTAAAATATTACTGATCAGAAACTATTTTCTCTGCTAAAGTTTCTCCACTACATAGTTATATATATACAGATATATAAGGTTTCTCCGATATATATATATATATATATATATATATATATATATATAAAATTCCTGACTTTAGGGGGCTTATAGCCTTCAGAGGAAGACTGACAATAATTAAGAGGACACAAAAACCAAAATAATTATGAAATATGATAATCTCTATGTAGTAAATACATTTTGTAGTGACTATTGAATCCAGGAGCATTCTTACCCTGACTTAGAATTAATCAATGGAGAGATTTTTGAGGTCCTTAATCTAAAGAGAAGTTCACGTCAACTCAACTGTGCTTTTCACACACAAAATATTATTTTTTTCCTAAGCATAATAGGCACTGAAATAGCATTTCACTATGTTTTTGTCATTTTATTGGGGATTAATTCATATTTTCCTAGTAACCAATGAGTATGCACATCTTTTAATGTTTATTGGCTGTTTGAGTTTCTATTCTGTGAACTCTCCCATCTTGTGGTTTGTACTTAATTTTGTCTATGAAATTTCTGTACATTTAAGATATTTTTAACATTGAAGAATTTTTCTCATCTTGTTCATACACATAAATTTTGACTTTGTCCAATATTCTCAAATCTTTCTTATACAAACCCAAGTATTCAGTAAACAAAAGGTATTCCAGTTTTTAGAACCTATACATTTTAGAAAGTATACAGAATGTTAAAATTTAAAAGTAAATTTTCTACAGAGCACATTTTTCAATTTAGATAGATAGATGACAGGGATTTTATAAAGTGTATTTGGTTTCAACTTATTTACCACAAGGACAATGTGTGCAGCATTCTACTGAAAACAAAATGTGGGAGGTTGAAGCCTGAGTTGGAGAAATAATGGAGTGTCTTTTTAAAGAACAAATATTTCATTATTTACTTTTATATCACATTTCCTAAAATGTCCTATCTGCCCCATATTTCAATAAATTTTGCTAACACAGTAGTCTTTTGTGTGGACAAAGGAAATAAACTGATTTCTGTATGTAAGCTACCATGGTGAAGAACAGGGAAAGCATGAATGACTTTAGATCATCATCACCTGGGCCAATTTAGGGAAATGGAGTTTAGGGTTAGAACTGAACATGATACCACCTTACACCAGTTAGAATGGCCAAAATTAGCAAGACAGGAAACAACGTGTGTTGGAGAGGATGTGGAGAAAGGGGAACCCTCTTACACTGTTGGTGGGAATGCAAACTGGTGCAGCCACTTTGGAGAACAGTGTGGAGATTCCTCAGGAAATTAAAAATAGAGCTTCCCTATGACCCTGCAATTGCACTACTGGGTATTTACCCCAAAGATACAGATGTAGTGAAAAGAAGGGCCATCTGTACCCCAATGTTTATAGCAGCAATGGCCACGGTCGCCAAACTGTGGAAAGAACCAAGATGCCCTTCAACGGATGAATGGATAAGGAAGATGTGGTCCATATACACTATGGAGTATTATGCCTCCATCAGAAAGGACGAATACCCAACTTTTGTAGCAACATGGACAGGACTGGAAGAGATTATGCTGAGTGAAATAAGTCAAACAGAGAGAGTCAAGTATCATATGGTTTCACTTATTTGTGGAGCATAACAAATAATATAGAGGACAAGGGTAGATGGAGAGGAGAAGGGAGTTGAGGGAAATTGGAAGGGGAGGTGAACCATGAGAGACTTCGGACTCTGAAAAACAACCTGAGGGTTTTGAAGGGGCGGGGGGGTGGGAGGTTGGGGGAACCAGGTGGTGGGTATTAGGGAGGGCACAGATTGCATGGAGCACTGGGTGTGGTGAAAAAACAATGAATACTGTTATGCTGAAAATTTAAAAAAATATATCAATTCTACCTATATTAATATATAAATCTAATGCTATTCCAATCAAATTAATACATAACTCTTTGGTCAAGGATTTTGACAAATTGCCTATAATAGTTAATTTGGAAAAATAAATGTCATAAACCCTGAAAAAAAAAAAAGAACTGAACATGAGAACACTGAACTTGAGCTGCTTCACTGAAATAGAAATTGGACTTTCTACATACTATGGAATGGTGTTTTGAGCTAATCTTTCATTATATTTAAAGGAACAGGCAATTCCAGATTTGGTTTCCTATGCTTGGTTTTCCACTCTCAAGATCAAAGATGAATTGAGATACCCGAATAATGCAGCAGAGTAGCTGAGTGTTTTAAGACCATTCAATTAAAGATTTTTGTACATCGTTAGGGCATCAAACCAATCCTTTCACCTCCTCTTAGTACAGTCTGTTTAATTTAATAAAGTTTTATTCAGGAAAGTGAGGAATGGGTCTGAATTTCACATTTGATTTGGATGCCTAGACACACAGAAAGGAAAAAATTTGAGGCTAAGCATAAAGAACAAAACATCAGCAAAGGAAAAATTATAGTCAAAGATGACCAAAAAGAAACTAAGTTCAAAGTGCTCCATCTATCCCCATGAAACACAAATAAAAATGTACATAATGTTGAGGGAAGGATGGGACTGAAATGTCAACTGAGAAAAGAGAACTGAAAACACAAGCATTTATTTGGGCTCTTAGAATTATAATTCAGATGGCACAGATTTGGGTAGGAACCCAAACTATATCCTGTCAGAGGAAAAAAGGTAGGAGTTTTATTGGAAAAAAAAAAAAGAGAGAAAGTATAAGATTCCTTACATCAGTTGTTTACTAAGAATTACAATTGGGAGGTATTATTACAATTTACACGGGCACCTGGGTGGTTCAGGCAGTTAAGCGTCTGCCTTCAGCTCAGGTCATGATCCCGGGGTACGGGGATCGAGTCCTTGCTTAGCAAGTAGCCTGTTTGTCCCTCTGCCTGCCGCTCCCCCCTGCTTGTGCTCTTTCTCTGACAAGTCAATAAAATCTTTAAAAAAATTACAGTTCATTGGTTTTCTAGGTATATTATATTAGTTGCTAGGAAAGTCTCTTCTGCAGATTGTCCAATTTTTATTTAAAATGTACACAGATGTCAGGTGCTCAATTATATGTCCTTACTTAATAATTCAAGGATTCAATGCAGTTCCTGCTTTAAAAACAGGATGATGTCTCAGTCACAAAATGGAGTCTCTTAATGCTCAAAGGTTTTACAAAATTTCACAGGAATTTGACCTATTCTCTTTTAGATCTTATGAGACAGACAGATCCTACTAACCTCATTCTCTTTAAGAAGCATGATATCTGCTAAAATTGCAACTGCCTATTACATAACTCAACCTTGATATTTCTCAAATCTGGTTTCGTTTTGGAACCACATAGGAAGCTTTAAAAAATAAAAATATCTAGGTTCTATTACATACCACTTAAATAATACCCTCTGGGGCCCAGTCTTCTGCACTGGTATTTTTTAAGCTCCCCATACGATTGTAATATGAAAAGTTGAAAGCTACTACAAGTTGAGTCTGTCAGGATAAGCAAACCTAGGCAGGAATATAAGCATTCCAGATATTTCTTTGCAGGTGGGTATATTGTAGACTTTCTGCACAAGCCACCTCCCAGAACAGAGTTAACTGATGTCAGTAAAAAGATGTCTGTGTGTTCCATACCTAGTTAAACTGAAATGCATTAGTTTAGAGCAGTGTTTCTCAAACTTGGGTTTTCACGAGACTCATCTAAGGAATTTGTTAAAAACACTTTAAGGGTTCCACCCAGAATCTGCTGAATCAAAATGTTTAGGGATCTCAAGCAGAATAGCTCAGAGCTTGCATTTTTAACAAATATCCTAGGTAAATATTATGGTGAGGCAAATTTGTTAAACGGAGCTTTAGAAGAACACTATTATAGAATAGGATCTTGGACTTTCAATATCTCTTGTCTTTCCAAGAAGGCATCTTGTTGTCACATAGGAAAATGGACATAGTCTACCCTCCATAAAATCTGGTAACTTCTTGAGATAAAGTTAAGACATAGTCACGAGCCAAGTGGAATGCTACATTCTGATGAGACTTTAGCAATCTTTGCAGGGCTGAGATAACAACTATAACTAACTCCTTCTAGGGACTTATTCTAAACAGAAAAACCAAGGTAATGTCTTTCTTTCTTTCTTTTAGATTTATTTATTTGAGAGAGAGAGAGAGAGAGAGAGAGAGAGCCTCTGTGTGGGGGGATTAGGGGCAGAGGGAGAGGGAAACAGAGAATCTCAAGGAGACTGTCTGCTGAGCACAGAGTCCAACACTGGGCTCCATCTCACGACCCTGAGATCATTACCTGAGCTGAAATCAAGTTGGATGCTTAACTGACTGAGCCACATAGGCACCCTCAAGGTAGGTTCATTTTTAAACCCTACTGAAAAGTTGATGCGTACAGTTTGTACACCATATCAATTAGTAGTGAAAAACAATAGTACCAAGCTAACCCCCCAAATAACCAAGTTTTCCTAATTCTTCAAAATATAAGTAAGGTGATTTGCATGGTGACACATACAGAGATCTTCCTTCCATGCTGAAGATTTAATAGGTCTAATTTCAGATAAATATGTGAGACCTGAGAAGAAATGATGCTAAGCCTCCATTTAGGAATCATTCCCTACATGAGTAATTACATCTGACCTATGGGCAGATTCACATGGGAATAGTTTTAAATACACAGATAGCTCAGCTATGAAAGAATAAACAAAACTCAACAATAACAGCAAAACTAAAATTAAGAAGCAAAAATGATATTATAAATTTACTTAAAAATTTTTCACATATACACAGAGTTAGAGAAACTAGTATATTAAGCTCAGTCCCTGGAATAGTAATTATGTATTTATTAATCTCTAATATGTTAGGAGGTAGAAATTTTAAAATAAATACAAGACATTGTCATTTTAAATGTAAAGGCTTTATTATACATGCATAAGTGATGAAGATATTTTTATTTTTCACATGACTATTATACTATTTTCATACCTACAAAATTTAGTAATTTCTTAATGCCATCTAATAATCAGACAATATTCAGATGCTGATTCTCTCAAACATGACTTTTACAGTTTGTTTGTTCTGTTTCTTTCTTTTTAATTAGGTTCCAAACAAGATCTGCTTATCGTGTTCGGCTGTTTTGTCCTTTAAGTCTCTTTTATTCTTTAAAAGCTGCACATCCTCACCTCTTTCTCCCCTTGCAAGTGATTTTCTGGAGAAACTAGGTCATTTGTCATATAAAGCTTTTTACATTTTTTTTCAGTTCCATGTTTTCTTGTAGTATCATTTAACTTGTTCCTTAAAGCCATGTATTTCCTATAAACTCTAAATTAAATCTAGAGGCTGATTTTAGTTAGGGTCAATTTTTTAAAGCAAGGATACCTCATTACATCACATCATAAAGCACTATGTGGTCTGGTTTTACCACATATAGTGAGGCTAAGATTGATCTTAGTGGATTCAGGTGAAGCATTGAAGGAAGTAATGTGAGAATGTATTCTATTATAAATGTGGGATGTATCCCATTCCATTATAAAACTGTGTCAAATAATAGAGAAGTAAGAGATTTCTTTGGAGATTTGTTATTCATCACCTTCCCCTCCTTTGTCATAGGTCTAGTAATGGGAAGTTCTGTATGGACACTCAGTCTATGTCTGTTGTCCTGAGGTATGGAGAAGAACCTGTGCTTGATTGCTGCTTGAGAAAGCTTAAAGTAACCACAGTATTAAGTGGCTGCATTAGGATCAGCCTACAACTTTTGGAAGTACAAAATGCTTGCCTGTGTCCTGTGGACTAGATATAAGAAAGAAGCCAACATGAATTTGTGCCGAGTACTTTTCAGGGGCTGAATTACATTATTCCACTGAATAAAATGATCAAGATGAGATGAAAACAAAATTACATTGTGATCACATACCCTAAGTTGTTCATTCCTTTATGTATGTATTTATTTATTTTTTTGGTAACACATAAAGATACAGATTGAGTAGAAATACAGTCATTGAAAATGCCTGGCGGATGAGTAATTATGGACACAGTGGGAAGATACTTCTCAGAACTTTGCACTCAATGGGGCCAGAATAATGGAGTGATCCCTGGAGAAAAATGCAAGGAGGATTTTTTTTTTAATGTAATGAAGAGATTTGAGAAAATAGAGATTGAATCTACCCAATAGAGCCGTCTAGAGGGAGACAGACACCATCATCAAGTAACTGCATGTACTTTGGATACCTAGGGGTTTAGAAAGAGCTGCAAGTGATAATCTGGAAGACAGAAAAATCCACTTGGATCAAGGAAAATGCAGGAGTGATCCCTAATAATGGAAATTTCCAAAGAACTCAGGAAATTGCCCCAAAAGAGAAGTTAAAGTTAAAAGGTAGGCAACCTGATGATAACCTTTTTAAAGTATTAGCAGTTATCATTCTAAAATGCTGCATGTTGGAATCATTTGGTCCACAACCCAGAATAATTCAGTTAGAATCTCGGCAGAGGGTGGGGGTCAAAGCAGACATTGGTATTGTATTAATGATCGCCACGTGATTCCAAAATGTAATCAAGTTTGAGAACCACTGTTGTAACTGATACATTTACTTCCGAGGAGAATCAAGTTATACTAATGGTATATAAAGATGCAGTATGGTGATTTCAGAGGATGGAGCTGAAAGGGCAAAAGAGGAAGGCTGCAGAGGGGGAGTGTGGCAGAGATTATAACAAGCATAACAGCCTGGGGATGATGGCAGGTTTAAAGTTTGGGCTTTGGAATACCATAATCATGGATCCTAATCCAGGCTCTACCACATTTTAGCTTTGTAATCCTGGGTGATTTACATAAATTCAATTCAATTTTAATTTCCTCATTTATAAAATAGCTTTTTTTTTACTAGTACCTATCTCTTTTATTTTATCTGCTTATTGTTTGTCATCCTTCACTGAAATGTCAACTCCATGGGAATAGGATCCTTCTCTATCTTATCCAAAATTAAATTTGTAGACCCTAGAATAGTGCTTGGGCATGTATTTGATATTTATTACGTATTTTTTGAATGAGTGAGTGAAAATACTTTATATTTCCCAGTTGTTACTATATGCTTGGCAGTTTTTTTCTCAGCACTTTACATCTATCATTTTATTTGGTTCTTAAAACAACCCCAGGAGATGGGTACTATGATAATTTCCAAATTTCAGATGAAGACAATAAAGCACAAGTCAGTTAATTAGTAGATAGTACACGTGGCATGATGCATGGAAAGCACTTAGCTAATCTAGAAACTCTCACTAAATGCTAGCTAAGTATTAGAAAAGGACGCGAGACACAGTGGAATTAATTGCCCTTAAGATTCTGAGAGAAATTCAGGTGTTAGGTTGCATCCACACAGTCTTACATATGGGCACTGAACACTGGGATATCAAAAGTAAGGCAATGCTTAGAAGTATTCAAATTTGTTAACATTCCATATAAAGCACGTGTGAAAAGGGTAGTTCATGCTTCTACAGAACCAGCAGAAGGGGGTGGGGTTGCAAGTCCTATATACCGAGAGAGAATACTGCCCACTTTGGATTTTGGCTCAACCTCTTGCATCTTTTATTGAAGAACTAATGGGTCTCTGTCAAAATTTATCTTTGATTATCATTACGTAGAAGAAAGCACTGAAGGAAGCAATAGTGTTTGAAACAAAAAATATAATGTTCTTTGGAAAAGCTTGTCATAGACAGTTGTTCTTCTGGTAATAGAATACAAAAAAATGCCATGTAAAACTTAACTTCTTTAGTTCTTATAGAAGGTGTGATGTGACCTCTCAGCACTTTCTAGCTTTAGTATTACCAACTATAGGAGTGAAAGATATTTGTCTCAAAATCCATCTAGAATATAACCATTCTGTTGAGATTGTCAACAATGTAGAGAATTAATCCTTTAAAGATTTTCACAGGGAGAATTTTTTTAAGGGGAGAATTTTTTAAGTGGAATATTTGTATTATTTTTAAAGTGTCAAACTTCATTGTAAATCACAGCCTCTTTTATTCCAATTTGTATCACTTTTCCTTTGTAGAGATACTGTGCCCTTAACTTGACAATGTAGTCAGATATCTCTTCACAGTTCATCCATATAATCACAGCATAACAGATGACCATTAGAGGATCAGAGTTGAAATGTATGGGAATGTACAAGCAATCTCTAGACAGGATTAAAACCAAATTGCCTGCCAACTTGGTACCAATAGGGAGAGCTTTGCTTTATGCACTGTCCAGTAAACTGCATGCCCTATTTAGTAAAGGAAATATATAAAATTAAATTAAAAATCATGCATCTATTCATACAACCCTCTGGTTTCTGTAAAATTTCTATTTCTTGAAATAAAGTGAATAATATCACAATGTTGAAGAAATGATTAATGCTATCAGAGCCTCATAATAAGCATTTAAAACTTGATCCTTTAAATGCAAATATATTTTCTAACAGGAATTCTTTCATTAGCCTGTAAATAACATACCAGACTTTTCCAACATTTCTAAAACTACATGTAAATATGTAGCAGCTTAAAATAAAGTTGGTTGGAACAGTTTCATGTAGCAAAGCACAGCTACATATCCAATCATTAAAGAGGAATGAGGCAGATTTAATTACTATTCCTAATTTTTCACTCTCTCTGACAGAATTCTGTGTACATTCCCTTTGCTGTGCAGCTTTGTAGTGCCTGTCACTAGAATAGTTGGATTTAACATCTCTGCCCCACTGACTTTGACTTCACCGTATAATTAACTTTGGACAACGAAGAGTTAGTAGATATGGCACAAGTGGAGGGTTTTAGCTGTGTTGGTGTGGTATGCCTTAACATCTTGTCTTTCTGGGCATATGCCACAAAAGTAACTGCTCCTCTCTAAATGGAAGACATGTAGACAAGATCTAGACTCAACCCACAGCCTGAAACCAATCTACCCTGAGTGAACTGCAAACCTGTCAGCAAGAAAAATGTCTGTTGTTTTAAACCACTGAGATTTAGTGGTCATTTGTTTTGCAGAATCATTGTAGCAGAGACCTAAAGGATACAAGTAGAAATGAGAAACTGAGGCATAAAGGGGAAAAAAACAGGGTCGTTCTCAAGGTTATACAGAAAGTAACCAGACACTCTAAGTTAAAACCTAACTATTCTCATTTCATTCAAGTACTTTATTCCCTTAACTAATATTTTTCTGCCAAGGAGAGTAATTTCATATCTTATATATATATACACCTATATATGGTAGTTGCAAATTATGACCAACTTAAAAGATTCGCAAAAAAAAGAAAAGTTAAATTTTGAATATCCATTTAAATGAACAGAGGCAGCCCTGAGTATACCAAAATTCAGAAACCTGACTTTCTTTATTGTGGTTTTGAGTTCCTTTCACTGTTTTCTTGAGATCTTTTTTTTCTTTTACAGGCCATGTCTTACAAGTCTGTCTTGGAAACTTGGGTTCATTTTTCTTTGCATAATATAAGGAATCATAAATCATGCCAAAGCTTGATCTCAGGGTTGTGAGACTGAGACCCTTTTTGGGCTCTGTGTTCAGTGAGGAGTCTGCTTGAGATTCTCTTTTTTCCTCTCCCTCTGCCCTGCCCCCCCCCCACTCATTCTCAATCTCTCTCTCTAATGTAAGTAAATAAATCTTTTTTAAAAAAAGAATCGATTATGTCTTTCCTGAGGCATAAGCACTCCACTTTATAGACTAGTCCTCCAGATTATTATTTCCTTAAATGTAGATACTTTTAAAAAATTATCTGTAACCCAGCACTTGTGTTTGATACACATAAAGTATATTTCCCTTATCAAATGTTATCCATCATAATTCTGGGTAAATTTCAGGTAGCAGCACTAGAAGTCTCTAACTCATGGAACTGAGAATTGCAGAAACAAACGGGAACCTAAATTCCCATTGAACACTGAACACAATATTCTGATTGTACAGATGAGTAAACACAAACTAAGACAGGTTAAGTAATTTGCTCAGTATCATATATGCAGTGACTGACAGGGAACTGGAGCCTATGCTTCCATTTCCAAGTCTCCCATTCCAGTAGGATGCTCTTGCCATGATATCCTTTTAATGGTAGAGCAATGGGAAAAGAGGGGCCATTTAATACACCTTTCCTCCTACCCTTCTGACCTACATGAAATAGCTTCACATTACAGAAATAGACCAAATGCACTGGGAATAACCCTTTAGTTAACTAGATTTTCTCTTTCAACCGGTTATCCTGGTTCACTGAAGCTGCCAGTCTAATCTGTAAGCTATTGAAACTGACAGCTTCAAAGCCTGACTTAGTATATAGTAGTCTCTAGACAGTTGGTTGTCTGATACAACTTTCCATGATGGTGTAAATGGTTAATACCTGTACTATCTAATACATAATCAGTACTCGAAATGTGACTATGGTGACTGAGGGACTGATTTCTTAATTTAATTTTTATTTTAGTTAATTATGTCTAAATAACCACAGGTGGCTAGTGCCTGCTGTATTGGAGAGTGCAGCTCTAGATCCAGAAAATAAAATGCCAAATGTAAACGTAGAGAAAGTATTTTCATGGAAATGATACCTTTTCAATTTAGTGTCCACAAGAAAACTAGCATGTTTTAGAGGCAGCCTGAACAATTAGCATCCAGGCAAAGATGAAAGACAATAGCAAGTAGGTAAAGGAAAGGAGAGGTGAGTGCATGATATGCCAACTAGTATCACCAGGTAAAATTTTCCTTTCAGAAAACACTTTTGAACAGTGCTTCTCCAACTTCAGTGAGCATATAAATCAGCTGGAGCGAGGGTATTTTAAAAATATAGATTCTGATTTACTAAGTCTGGGGTGAAGTCTGAGATTCTGCATTTCTAACAACCTCCAGGAAATGGTGATGCTGCTGGTATGTGGACCACAATTCAAGTAGCAAGAATTTAGACAAAAGGTAAGATCTCTGATGGGAAAAAAAATATTTGGTAAACAAAAGGTAAGAAGGTGTTGTTAAGTTATCATGAACCATATAAAACTGGATTTAGAAGAACATCCCATACAAATCAAAATTGAATTCTCCCCATAAACCAATAAATGACTTTAAGTTCCAAACATTACCTATTCAAATTTCATCTTTTATGAGCTATAACAGCAACAGAGATATCCTTTGTCACGTATTCTTGTGTCACTGTGGTCCACAACAGTGTTTTTAAGAGGATAAAAATAAAGGAAATTGATTGTTCTAGGAAAGGGCTCACTGAAGCAAAATTCCCCAAAAGCATTTCAATGTAGAGATAACCAAAAGCATGTCTATGGCTTGGAAAAGGATATAAGTTAATGACTTATATAGTCTGAATGACAACAGTGAGGTTTCTTGCTTGATATGAATTGACCATAGTGTACGATTTTCACAGCTTTGGTTATTTCTGTAGACGTATATTGGGGAAAAATAATATAAACTTATTATTTCTAACAGCGATTTGGATAGACACATTCATGGATTTGACCATTCCTATAAAGAATTTTAGGAAACAAAACTAGTTGTATGCAGTATATAGCTAGCAAAAAAGGCTAGAGAAGCATGGGCTAAGGTAGAACACAAGCGCTAGTCTAAATTTAAAATTTTCTGGCAGTGTAAAGTCTAACAAAGTTCAAATACGTCTTCGTTCATGTTTACAACTAAGCCCACAAACAGGCAGTACAATTTGATGGGATGCAGACACCAGCTTCCATGTAACTATAGTTACTTCTAGAAACAAATACGTTGTTTGGAAATCTCTATTATCTGACAAGGAGTGAAGAATTTATCAGGTTTTAAGAAGCAGAGAAACCATGGGCTTAATTCACTTTATACACTAGGTTTAGAGAGGGGCCATATTAACATTCAAAGTCTACATATTACTAGAAAAATTATTTGATATTCCACAGTTACATAATATCATATTCTAATTTTTAGTCCTTTATCAGGCCTATAGCAGTCCTGGCAAGGCAACAGGAAAGCTAAATCCTCTGGGCGTCATATCTTGCTATATTTTATAGTAAGAAAAGAAATGATTAACAGACTAATCATCTGTCATCATAATGTCAAAGATGCTGATGACTTGCCCAACTTTAAGTGTTTATATATTTACTAAATTTAAAGTGCCAAAATGATTGCATTTCCATTAACCATTAATCAGAAACACTGCAGTGATAGAGGTCACAATGTGTGCAATTGTGTCGACATGTTAAAAAACTGTCATTTCTGTTTTCACTCAGCCGCACTTAAATATATCATGTGGAAAGCTTGAAGTTGTTTGCAGTTTCTCCAGTTTAATATCCCAAGTCAGTTTTCAAAATGAGGTCATCTGTAGAACTGCTAATATTATTTAGATAATAAACCTGTGAGTATGCAGGGAAAGATAGCCTATTTCTGCTATGGGTTAGAAGAAAATAAAATTATTCTACGGTTGTAAAAGCTATGAATTACAGAAGCTAAGATATTTGGGGGAAGTTGTAACTTTGCTATTTTTTCCTTATAAATATATAATTGATATTCTGCAGTTTGATAGGATCAAGTTCAAAATGTTAATTTTACTTTGCTCTTTTTAATACTTATATATGCTGCTCCTGGATTTTTATATTGCCAGAAGTAAATACAATTAAAAAGAGAAACAAAATCTCTTCTGTTGCAATAAAGTTATTTGTCTTTGGCAGAACTAAACTGTGTATCTTCATTCCAAATCCCTTTTTTTGACTTCCCTCTTTTGCCTTCAATCCCAAGAAGGAAAACATCAAGCAATATACAGATATCAGAAATTAATTTACTCGTTGGTTATGTATCCAATAAAAAGCTTTTGATAAATCATATAGCAAACAGAGCAAAAAAATTGAAAAATTCCTCCCTCTTTCTATATATGTGTGTATGTGTTCACATATAGAGAGACAGATAATGGATACAATGTAGAAAAATAGACATTATTTACATACTGATCCACTATTTTGTCTTGTGTGCTCTTACAGATCTTCCAAACTAGTGTTTAGTCAAGTTTTTGTCAAGCGATGAGAATGCTTGACTGCTCCAGGAATTTTGTTTCTTGGTTTTCTAAAGTAAGAAGGTAAAGAGGCAGGACCAGAGAGTCTGTTTGAAGTACAGGAAAAGCAAAAATGTAAAGAGGAAAGGTACTTGTATTTTCCACAAAATTTAAGAGCTAAAAGTAATCATTTTAATATACATAAAATTAATCATCTCACTGAAAGAGGAAGTCAAAATCTCTGAACAAATTAAATGGCTCTATTCTTTCAATGTAAGTTATTTCTACATTCTTAAGGATTATTTTGAGAGCTCTGATTACCAGGAATAACACAGATTAAAAAGAATATTTATTCTATTCTTTTGTACCATTTGCAAGCTCTGTGACCTCTGTGGATAGAGGTCAGTAGTGGCATCTATTATTGTTACTATGACTTCTTACCTACACACCAATCATATTTTTCTTCCCTCATATCTGGAAGGAAGTTCATTTCATATTAGAAAAATACTTTACTGGCCACCAACGTGTCACAGAATACCTAACAGAAATATCAATACATGAAACTGGTATGTGTGCATGTATGTGTGTAAGGGGTGAAAGTGGAGATTCATTTTTACTGGAGACCTTCTTCTACTTAAAAAACAGTATTTATTTTCCAGAATCTACTGATTTATCTGGAGCATAACAGCAATCAAATAAGAGGCCAATAATGTTTTCATATTTCAAAATTTAAATGACTATTATAAATATCCCATCACTTCTACCTTTTCACCTTAGTGGTATAGTTTTGAGTTAGCATGGTTAGTGTAGTGTAGGAATGCTGTAGCTAAACTGACCCTCATTCTTTGTCCAGAATATATATAACTATGCTTTGATAAATTGAAAAAACTGCAAACTTCAGTCATCCACATTAATAGAGAAAAGAGATATAATGAGTTGCATGAATGAAATAGATGTTTTTGTTCCTGCTGTAATAGGCCATTTGGAATTATAATGAGAAAGTACTGAGGAATTCCACTGGAATTAAAGACCTGTCACCATTTTCACTCAATTTTCCTCTTTTCCAGGGGTTAATATTTAGCTATTAAAAGAAAATAATCCTTCAGACAACGAGTAAGTATTCAAAGTGATTTTAAATGTCATTTTCTTCTTGACAAATTTGGTTGGTGCCACACTGATCATTTATAACATGTAGATAAGTGAGATCAACTTTTGCTTTAAGGGCTTTTTTTCTTAACTCTGGCTAACACTTCCCACCCTAGGCAATTCCAAAAGTATTCACAAACAAATATATCAAATTTATGTTTCATTTTGGTAAATATTTTCTACTGCATTAAAACTAATATATAGCTGTTATAAAATACAATTTTGAAATATAGACAAAAACATATGTGTATTTTTGCTTCTTTTTTTCTCATTTTTAGTTAATCATTATTTAGTTTTAATTTGATATTGTGTAAACAGATTAAAAATAGAAACTCAATTCTTAAATAAAAAAAAAGAAAAAAAAAGAAGCTCAATTCTTTTCCCCTTCCTGAATGCATACTCTTTGCAAAGTAACTTCAATGTTCCTTCCATTAGATGATGTAATCCATTATCTCAACTCTAGAATCTGGGCTGATCTCCTGACATACTTTGACAGATGGAATGAGGTAGAAGTAACACCATACTATTTTTGAGTTTAGGCTTTAATGAAGCCTTTAGGCTTTGTCTTGAAACCCTGCCCCAGCCACAAGAATGATCAGAGCTAGTCTTCTGGAGAGTGTGGAACAGAGACAGGACATCCTAGCCAAGGCCACTGTAATTCAGCCAGCCCCAAGCTAATCTGCCAACTAATCATAAACCCATGAGGATGCCTAGCTGAAATCAGAAGAATTTCCCCACCTAGCCCAGTCTAAATTGATGGCCTACAGAGCTGGGAGCCAACTAAGTGGTTCTTGTTTTAAGCCACTAAGTTTTGGAATGGTTTATTGTGCAGCAAAAGCAAAGTGATAATAATAAAAATATTCAAAACAAGGTGCACACGATTTTAGTAATAGATTAAATAAAGTTACATGTATCTGTGTTCATACCAGCAGTGATTTTCCTCTTATCCTAAGACAAAGACTAGATGGGCTCTCTGCTCGGTGGGGAGCCTGCTTCCTTCTCTCTGTCTCTGCCTGCCTCTCTGCCTACTTGTGATCTCTGTCTGTCAAATTTAAAAAAAAAAAGACAAAGACTAGAAGTTAGTTCATCAAAAATGGAAATTAAAGATGAAAAAGAAGCTTTTAGGGTTTATAAGGATGATAACAACAAATATTGCACTTGTTTCTTTATTATTTGCACATAGACAGTAAATAAATTATTAGATCTAGGATATTCATTGTTATGTATTTTATACTACTTGATGTACAACAAGTTTCTCTATGTTTACTATAGAAAACTGATAATGTAGTACTATCTTCTTTCTTTGGTATGTCTCATTGTAACAAAATCCTATAGTCATTGTTTCAGTTCCACTGGAAGCCAACCTTGAGTTGAAGTGTTGAGTGGACATAAATTAATTTGGAGATTAAGGGTACAGCAGTAAAAGAGTGGGAGAATGAGACAGAAAAAGGAAGTCAGTCAGATAAATGGTGATTATGAAGCTACCTACTACTGTGGATGAATGGAGCTTATTTTTCTTAAAGACACACATCTCAGACTTACACCAACTCATTGGCATAGAAGATGGGATTTTTATACACTGACCCCCAACAATTATAGGGTTAGGGCTGTTGCTGGGAGTCATTAATTGCCCATCACTTCTGCCGGCTGCCTGGCCACAGACCAAGCCCCAGAGGTCAAACAAACAAATGAAAAAAACCCCATAAATTCAAGAGTTGGCAGTGTGAAGTCCACAGATGTGAACAGAGATGGTAAAAGTGTGAAGATGCAGGTGGGATGCCAACAGTGTCTGCTAGTACAATCATTTTACAGATTCAGTCTAGGGACTGATTCAACTTATGCAGGTTAAAAAGAAATCAAGATTTGAATTAGTGTTTTTGTATTCTTTGGGTAAATACCTAGTAGTGCGATTGCTGGACTGTAAGGTAGTTTTGTTTCTAACTTTTTGAGAAACCTCCATACTGTTTTCCACAGTGGCTGCACCCCTAAGTTTATAGCAGCATTATTTACAACAGCCAAGATGTGGAAGCAGCCCATGTCCATCGACTGATGAATGGAGAAAAAAGAGGTGGTATATTTCTTTTTTTTTTAAAGATTTTTTTATTTATTTGACAGACGGAAATCACAAGTACGCAGAGAAGCAGGCAGAGAGAGAGGAGGAAGCAGGCTTCCCGCTGAGCGGAGAGCCCGATGCGGGGCTCGATCCCAGGACCCTGGAATCATGACCTGAGCCGAAGGCAGAGGCTTAACCCACTGAGCCACCCAGGCGCCCCAAGAAGTGGTATATTTCTATCTATCTTCTATCTATCTACACAATGGAATATTATTCAGCCATAAAAAAGAATACTATCTTGTCATTTGTAATGACATGGATGGAGCTAAAGAATATAATTCTAAATGAAATAAGTCACACAGAGAAATACAAATACCATATGATTTCACTCATATGTGGAACTTAAGAAACAAAAGAAACAAGGAAAAGGAAAAAAAAGAAAGAGAGAATCAAAGCAAGAAATAGATCCTTAACTATAGAGAACACACTGATGGTTACCAGAGAGGATGGGATGGGGGATGGGTGAGACTGGTGATGAGGATTAAGGAGTGCACTTGTGATGAGCACTTGGTGATGTATGGAAGTGTTCAATCACTATATTGTACACCTGAAACTAATATAACACTGTATGTTAACTAACTGGAATTAAAATAAAAACTTAAGAAAAAAAGAAATCAAGCAAGCATTTTCCATTGCATTAGGCTCCTCAAATCTTTTCTTAACCTTTTGAAACTACTGTAGAATCAGCATGTATAATGCAAGTAAATCTATATCCAGCATTGATCTCAGATTTCCTATAGAGTTTCTATTACAAAGAAAATGCCATGAGTTCATGACCTTTGCTTATGAAAAGTTAGTCAATTTGAACTCTTTATTATATTTTGCTCCACTAGCTTTGCTTGAAATTACTGTCACTTTGTACATTTAATCTAAAACATAGCTCTATGGGTCTTACTTTGGCCCTACTCCCCTAGTCTTTTTCACACAAATCACTGTGTCTTCTTCTTCTTCATTTTCCTTAACTTCAACATGAACCTCCCATTTTATTTCCATTGTCTTTAGCCAGACTATTTTCTCCCCTGAATTAACCAATTTGACCATTCCTTTTTTCTTGGCTGCACTGTTATTTGCTAAGGAATTACTTTACAGTCTCCTTATTTCCTAAGGTCACAAAGTTATGGATGCAATGGCAGCAAAGAGCCCGAGGAAAAAGAGCTTGGAAGGAGATAGGGGGGGCTCTTCCTGAAACTATGAAGTGAGAAGGAGAATGTAGAGAGAAGTGTGATGCCACTGCCTTTCAAGACAGTCAAGGTAAATGATGATGCAATTGTGTATGATTTTCTGTTCTTGAAGCAATACTTTTCACTACAATAAATATAAGATCCATGATTCTGAGCGAGTGCTTCAACCGCTTTCACCAAAATAAACCCAGATTTGGTCATTTGTTGTTTTCCTCCATCCATGGGTCTTCTCGTGAAAAAGTTACTTGATGCATATGTAAAGCAAGGCTTCCCAAGTACTTCTATCTAATTCTATATGCTGGCTTTCTGAAACATTCTCAGCATAACCCAGCAGGCAAAATTTTGACCCTTGCTCAAATATAGCATATTGTTTGGTATCTCCATTCCTCACACCATTAAACAGACTGCCTGTCTAGCTAGGATATAATATTCCTCAAATCTTTATGGTGAACTCTTACCTTTTGACACCAATATTGGTATGCACTTCCTTGGCAGGGCCTTTCTTGACACTTCCTTTTTTTTGGTCGATTCCTTTTTTGGTACCTCACCTGTATCATGTGTTCTACCTAAAATGTAGTGTCTAGTTTATGGAATAGCATAGATTTGCTTTAGTATTAATCTCCCAGCTAGACTTTGAAGTTCCTATAATCCAAAACTGGGTCTTATTTTCTTTTAACACCCAGAGCTAGGAAACATCTGTTACATAGTAAGAATACCATAAATGATGTTCATTATTGAATTACCATTTTATCTGCTTCTCCCTTAGAACTCTTTTTATGCCTCTATGACTTTGTAAATTATAAAATTCACATAGAAGTCGCCACTTAGGGGCGCCCGGTTGGCTCAGTCAGTTAAGCATCTGCCTTTGGATCAGGTGACGATCCCAGTGTCCTGGGATCCAGTCCCATATTGAGCTCCCTGTTCAGCGGAGAGTCTGCTTCTCTCTCTACCTTTCTCCCCTGCTCAAGATATCTCTTTCTTCCTCTCTCTTTCAAATAAATAAATAAGTAAATAAAATCTTAAAAAAAGAAGTCTCCATTTAAACATTTTACTCTTCTTAAAAATAAAATAAGTCAAACAGAGAGAGTCAAGTATCATATGGTTTCACTTATTTGTGGAGCATAACAAATAATATAGAGGACAAGGGTAGATGGAGAGGAGAAGGGAGTTGAGGGAAATTGGAAGGGGAGGTGAACCATGAGAGACTACGGACTCTGAAAAACAACCTGAGGGTTTTGAAGGGGCGGGGGGTGGGAGGTTGGGGGAACCGGGTGGTGGGTATTATGGAGGGCACAGATTGCATGGAGCACTGGGTGTGGTGAAAAAACAATGTATACTGTTACGCTGAAAATAAATTAAAAAAATGGAAAAAATAAAAATAAAAATAAAAGGACATACTCAACTTTTACTGAACCTCATTTGATTCCTTCTCTTTCAAATTAAAGAAAACCTTGCCACTTAATTTTTTTATAAAGCAAATGATTACTTTCCTGATTTGAAATGTTCCATAATTAGGTCCATTTCTAGAAGCTATTTATATAATAATTGTGATCATCCCTTCCTTGGAAGTTACTATAAGATAGCAATTGTATCTGGTTAAGTGCTTTATAGTCTGCCTATTTTAGTAATTTGAATGAGAGAAAGAAGAAATGGCATATCCAAGCAGGTGCTTAGTAATATAATTATCATGATCAACATAATCCTAATTCTCTTTTTTGAAATATTGTTTCATTAAACTGTTACTATGACTAATTATGTAGGTGAAATCATTATTGTCTAGAAGCAAAACCAAATGGCAGTCAAGACATTAATGTTCCAATTTGGTACTTGCACATTGTTGTATATCCTAAAGTATGCTGCTTAACTTTTCAGACCTTTGATTTCCTTACCAATAAAATAAAATTGCTGATACAAATAATCTGGAAGTTTCACTATAGCTCCTAATGATATCCAGTCCTAGGACACAATGTGTATTCCTTTGCCTTTTCTGACACCACTAGATCCATATGCCATTATATATTCTGACACCATTATCTCCATATGCCATATATATACATACGTGTACATAAGTTATGTTGGATAAGTGACATTATGGAATTGGGACTTAAATTTCTATGATTTTAGAAAGAGTATGAAAGTAAAGAAGGTTGCCTTTATATACTTAAATGAGAAAGAAAAATATCCAGGTGTATATAGGCCAAAGAAGTGGAAGCCTGGAAGATAACAGATTTTAATTTGTACTGATTTATTTAGGTTGTGGCCATGGAGATGTCAATAACATCTTTATTTTAGTCATTCTTATTGTTAAATCTATGTAAAAGACAAAGGTAGGATCTAGATTCTTTAAGTAAAAAAAATAATGATGATGAAGAAGAAGAAGAAGAAGAAAACGATGACAATGATGACAACAGATGATGGAGAAATTCAAAGAGGAGAAGTTAACAACTGCCTGAATAGAAAAGAAAAAAGAAAAGAATAGGTGCCACTTCTTAAACACCCATTAATGTGAAAATAAGCTGAACAATAAAGAAAAGGTTTTATTTAAGGAACAACTACCACACAAGAATTTTATTAAATTACATGAGTTTACAAAGATCTATGATCATGGATACCTATAATAGTCCTCTAATTAAGGAGTAATGTTATAAGGGTAATGAGAAATTTAAAGGGGATAAAAGAGACCTCAATACTTAATTTGTTTTATTCTAAGATTTTAAAAAGGGAAAACATTTTTAAAATATTGGTTTTCTTCCAAAGCCTTCAGATGGCTACTTCAAGCTTAATAATGTAGAAAGATCCTAGAAATTGAATTTCAGATCTCAGTGAAATTCTAAAGAGATTAAAAGGAACTTTGGATAAATTTTTACTTCACATAGAAAATAGTTTGAAGACTACACTTAAACTGAAGACTCATGTATTACACAATTTGTCACATTTTAAAAAATAGAGACATCATGCAGAAAAAATGTTACTGAATTTGTGGAGGATATTCTGCAAATGTTGATTAGTGGACCCATACATATTTCAGCAATATTTGAGAAACTGACAAACATAAATTAAATTTTGTCAGATTGTAAACACATAAGAATTTCTTTCAGTACATCTCTCTTTAATCATAATCACAAATGTTACAAAAAATGAATTTGGATATGCAAGTTCTATCTTTCACTCCACATGTTGCCTACTTGATAAACTATCAAGTAAATTCTTATGTGAAAAACACAACTAAGGGAGATCTTAGTGACTCATTGGGTAACGGTCTCAGCCTATCTTAGGCAAACATGTAGTTTTCTATAAGAAATGTCAAAGAAATGTTTCCCAAGCAAATGTCTTTCAGATGTCTTAAAGTCAATATTTTCCATTACATGGTATCATAAATATACTTAACTATAACCCCTGTAAAATTTGTTTAAAAAAAACATTTTTGAGGGGCGCCTGGGTGGCTCAGTGGGTTAAGCCGCTGCCTTCGGCTCAGGTCATGATCTCAGGGTCCTGGGATCGAGTCCCGCATCGGGCTCTCTGCTCGGCAGGGAGCCTGCTTCCCTCTCTCTCTCTCTGCTTGCCTCTCTGTCTACTTGTGATCTCTCTCTGTCAAATAAATAAATAAATAAATCTTTTAAAAAAAACATTTTTGAAAAAAATGGATTTTAAAACTGTAACACTAAGGCGAAGTAGGGAAGTTTTCTCCTATTTAGTACCATTAATTCAGTTGAATTACAGTCTCCTTTCTGGTCTTTTTGCCCCTGCCCTAGCCCCGCTGTACTATATTCTCAGCTGATGTCAACCTTTTAAAAAATATTTGGTCATATCAGTCATTTTCTGAAAACCAAAAGTTTATGATCTCACAGGGCTCTTAATAAGCTGTCCCCTTCCAACTGTCTTTCCTTCTTGATTCATCACCAGTAACATATCTTCTTTGCTGTTACCTGAATATACAAACAGAGTCCTGCCTCATGTATACTTTACTTATTCTTCCCTTATTTATATGCTTTTTCCCTAGATATCATTGTAGCTTACTCTTAGTGTTCTTCAGGCCTCTGCCAAAATGAAAACCAAAACAAAAGCCCTTATATCCTCTTCCTTACACATTTTCCTCCCTTATTCTGCTTTGGCACTCTACATTGTATATATGACAGGTTGACATTTTACCTACTTTTTAATATTACTCTCTTTTCTACCCATTAGAATATCAGCTTCCTGTGGGCAGGGACTTTATCCATTTGGTTCATTACTTTTTCCCAGACTCTCGAGTATTTGTTCAAGGAATGACTGAGGCCAGACTATGCATTTTGGTAATAAATATATCAATAAGTATTAACTCTGCTGGCCCTCTGGCTCTCAGACAAATTATCTGTCAATTGAAACAATCAAGAGTATATTTCATATAATTAGACTATATACCCTAATGTTTGATGAGACGTTAAAAGTGTGCATATATTTACTCTTTGGTCTGAGACACAGCCTAGAGTGTCAGGACTGGAGATGTCTCCAGAGAAGCTGGATTTGAGAGGCCTTGGTTTTATTTCTTCTTAGAAGTGTACAATTGGACAACTCAGCTGGCTTTTCTGCATCTTATTTTCCTTATCCACTAAATTGGACCAATAGAAATAATTATTTTCTTGCTTACCTCACAGGATTGTTATGAAATTCAAGTAAACTAAAGCATTTTTATATATTGTGTAAAAATTTTTGTGGGCTAAGTGTGCCTCATATTTACAAGTGTCAGGGAAAATACAAATTAAAAAAAATTTTTCAAATCAGTTCTTCCTGGTGCAAACAGGCTCCTCCCCCTTCCTCTTCTTAAAGTATTTACTTTAGAAATTTTGTAATTATAAGATCTTTATCTGCCTCTTTGAAATGTATGTACATCTTTTCAAAAACTAAATACGCTTTTTATCAGTTTACAATTCAGGAATGTTTCCTTAAACCTGGGAGCCTGTCTTTGAAATGTAATCATCAAGGAAAATAGCACCCCTATCTCCCAGTTTCTAAGAGAGGATAAGAGCCCTAATGTGGCTGGCATCTGACTCTAAGTTGGAAACTCCTGTCATAAAGATATGAGAAACTTATTTATGTTTTGAATAAAGACAACTACCAGACACAAATGGTCACTCCAATTACCAAGTGAATTTCGGATGATCTATGCGTGAGAAAGGATGCTATCAAGTTTTCTTAAGGAGTAGTGTTTATCTTGGGTACAAGTATACAACTGCTTGGCTATATAAAAGGTGAGATTTCTTTCTGTCTTTGTATTCTTTTTAGATTGCCTGTGATGTGCATTACATTCCAGTTTAATGTTTATTCAATAAGAAAATGATTTTCTTTCTCTTCTTCTGACTTGGGGAGAGGTTTTCTGGGCTGGCAGAAGGTTTTTGTTTCTAATTATATTCCCCCAACATAGGTAAATGAAAAGTCCCATTCACAAACAAACAAACAAAAAACAAAAACAAAACAACAACAACAACAGAACAGAACGAGGGGAATTCTGGTTTCCACTTGGCAACGGGAAGAAACATCATCCCATCCTTACAACAACAATCAAAGCTGGACAAATACAAGTTTATAACTTTTCTCAAATCCGTAAAAGACTTTCAGTCACAGGGTAACCAACTGGGGCCAATATATAAAAAGAATTCAACCTGAATTGTTAACAAACTAGTAGGGGACCAGCGGAGATGGGAAAGAGAATGTGATTCCCTTGGGGATCATAGATGGAGGCGTTCAAACCCACTTTTAGGACTTAACTTTCTCCATGGGCCTCACTGTCCTCCCCAAAAGATTGGTAAGGTACCAGAGACAGCAAAACACACTGTTAAGAGAATAAAAAGACAAACCATAGACAGGGCAAAAATATTTGTAAATCACGTATATGCCAAAGGACTCATTTCCAGAATATATAAAGAACTTTCAACACTCATCAAAGAAAAAGTAAACACCCTAATAAAAACATGGGTAAAAGGTTTGAATACACACTAAATCAAAGAAAAAGTAAGGAAAATGAGCAGATTAAATAAAGCTCACTATCCCTGCTCTTTAAGGAATTTCAAATTAAAAACACTATGAAGGACGCCTGGGTGGCTCAGTTGGTTAAGCACCTGCCTTTGTCTCAGGTCATGATCTCACAGTCCCAAGATCGAGTCCCCCATTGGGCTCCCTTCTCAGTGGGGTGCCTGCTTCTCCTCTGCCTGCTGTTCCCCCTGCTTGTGTGCCCATGCTCGCTCGTTCTCTCTCTCTCTGTCTCTGTCAAATAAATAAATAAAATCTTTTTAGAAAATAAAAATAAATAAAAATAAAAACGATGAAATACTGTTACATGTTCATTAGAATGAGTAAAAGAAAATACTTTGCTGGTGAGGAGACAGACCGGTTCATATACTCATATATTGCAAAATGGTACTGTCATTTTGGAAAGCAGAAACAGTTTGGCAGTTTCTGATAAAGTTAGGCACACCTATACCATGTGACCCAGAAATCACACGTCTCCCCAAAAGAAATAAAACTTATGTTCACATAAAAACCTGTATGTGGATATGTACAACAGCTAGCTTTACTAATAATTACAAAACACTGGAAAGAACCCAAATGTTCTTCAGCCAGTCAACGGATAAACAAACTGGAGTACAGCCATATAGTAGAATACTATTCAGCAATAAAATGAAAAAAAAAAAAAAAACCAAAAACTATTGATACATGCAACAACATGAATAAATCTCAAATGCTTTTCCCTAGTTGTAAAAAAGTCCATATCAAAAGACTATAAACTAAATAATTATATTTATAATGACATTCTGGAAGAGGCAAAGCTATAGACTTAGAGATAGATCAGTGGTGTTATGGGTTGAGGGCTGGCCTAGGAGTTGACTACAAAGGAAGGCATGAAGAAATTCTTTGAGTTGATGAAACTTTTCTGTATCATGACTTTGGTTATGGATACATGACTCTACATTTGTCAAAATTGATAAAATGGCACATTACAAGGAGTAAATTTTACTAAGTTTAACATAAAAAATAAATTTAGGAAGAATAAAATAAAATACTAATTTGTCATCAGTTACTAATATATCTCAACTGTGGCATATTGGATCATATAAAAGTTTCAGATTTATGGAGCATAACTTACTCAATTTTAATGTACCAACAATGGATCAAACAAAAAGTCATATCATTTTCTTTTTTTTAAAGATTTTATTTATTTATTTGACAGAGAGAGACACAGTGAGAGAGGGAACACAAGCTGGGGGAGTGGGAGAGGGAGAAGCAGGCTTTCCGCAGAGCAGGAAGCCTGATGTGGGATTGGACCCCAGGACCCTGGGATCATGACCCTAGCCAAAGGCAGATGCTTAACAACTGAGCCATCCAGGTGCCCCTACAAGTCATATCATTTTCAAACTGAGGACAAAATGGAAAAAGAACACAAGGTGTATTTTAGAACCAAATCGCTAAGTCTGTCCTGTTAAAAGAAGGTAGTATCATATGTGAAACATCAGGCTTACCTCCAGTCTCCTTAAACTAAGAAAAGGATAGTAGAGATTGAAAAGGTTGGGTCAGAAGGCACAGAAATAGTTTAGGGTTTTGGGAATGAATTATAAAGACAGATTAGTCAGAGTTGACTTATAGAATTAAGGAAATGAAATTGTAAGATCACTGCATGTTATAGAGATTTGAAATAGAAAAAAAATGGATTGATTCTAGTAAGCTGTTTGAGCTAGTGTAATAACTAATTAGAAAAACAAGAGGTTTATTGATCAACTTTGAGAAGGCGATTATTCTATAAGCAATTCAAGCAAAATTTCTTTACAAAATGGTACTTAGAATATAGAATTAACTGTCAGAATGTCTTTTATATGAAAATGAGTTAGATAAATGTGTATCTATTACAGCAAGGACTTAAATGAGAAAACTATTGACAGGTAAGGTGTAATTATCAATAATTAGAAACAGAGAAGTGGAAATTAGAATTCAGCTCAAAGCAGGGTACAAACAACTGACGTGGAGACTGTAGAGTAGTTCCTCAGACACTGGCCAGGTTTCTCTAGTGCACACAAAGGTTTGTAAAGCATCTAGTTAATTTGATCAATGTCAGCAGCCTAGTTTGAAATAACAAAGCAACAAGAGGGCTGAAATATCCCTTGGAATATAAATTTAAGCAAGGCTTTTTTGCTTTTGACTATTCGGGTTTGAACTGCATTTTCTTTACAAATTAAAAGCCAACACTCTCAAATGAAAATTCATTAATTTCACTCAAATTATACCCACATAAAAATCAAATGTCTATTCTGAAAGGCCATTATAATTTTCCCAATTGTCAAATGTTTATACAAATTTTATTTGTCTACTTAACCTGTCTCAACTCTTTAAATATAACTCCATTTGACCTTTTTTTCCTGACAACATGTAAAAGTTACTTGTTAAAAAAATACTCTCGCACATTATTGGTGGAATTTTCATTGGTACAACAGGTCAAGAGGCTATCTTTAAAAAAAAATTGATTCTGCCTTCAAATACTTTCTTGCTTAGTACAGGAGTCAGATGCATTTAAAAAATATGGAATGATACCTTAGGAGTTTATAACAGAAGCAAATGTATCTGGAGCCTAGACTGTACCTTGTTCTTACAGGGATAATAGAACCTTGAAGTTGACAATGAATATTAGGCATATGAAAACATGAAAAAAGAGAAGAAAATCACTAGAATTTTAGTTTTCTGGTAGAAAAATTCTTCCCTAATCCCTCCTGCTACCAGCAGCTCCGCTTTCAGTTATTACCTTTTCTGGGAAAAAAAAAATTCCTACTCTATTGGACTATTTACTTGGCAAACGTCTCCTCAGTCTCTTCAGTGAGTCAGATACTGTTTTAGACACAGGGATATAATGATGAATAAGACAAAGTCCTTCCCGAAGGAAAAATGAAATAAGATAAAAACAAAGAGGGAGGCACACCATCAGAGACTCTTCGCTATAGAGAACAAATTGAGGGTTGCTGGATGGGAAGTAGATGTGGGGGTGGGGCAAATGGGTGATTGATATTAAGGAGGACACTTGTTGGGAGGAGCACTGGGTGTCATATTAATTAATGAATCACTAAATTAATGAATCACTAAATAAATGTGGTCCTGAAACCAATACCACACTACATGTTAACTAACTTGAATTTAAATAAATAAATAAATAAAATTAAAAAATAATTTAAAAAAGACAAGTGCCTTCCCCTTATGGAGCTTACTTAAGTAGCGGAGAAATCCTTATAGAAAAATTACTACACAAATAACAAAAGATATTTTAGAGTGCTATGTGTAAAGTTGTGAGTAAATTTTAATGTATAAAGTACCTAGCAGGGAGCTCAAAACTTAATAATCATCCCAAGAATATCAGTTCTTTCTTTCCTTTCATCTTCCCTTCCTTCCCTCCCTCTCTTTCTTCCTATATCCCACAGTTGCTCTTGTTTTTTTTTTTTTTTTCTCAACTTTCACTGTTCTTGCGATGTGTAACTTCTGCTATGCTATGTATTCTCTTGTTCTGTACAGTTTCTACTATGGCTATCTCCCCCTCCCAAAAAACTTAGATTATTCTGTTGTGATTTGTTTTTTGAGGATGTCTGCAAAAAAACCAATCCCAGTGCAGCAGTGCCGACACTTAAAAGAGCCTTTTCATTGTGAATTTAAACATCAACGGAACATCCCATTTCATACTTCTACTATTAACCCCTATTATTAAAGCTAATGCTATTCTCAGTGGTTAGAATCTATGTGTGGCCTGACCAATTCTGACACGAGCAATTCAGGACCAATGACTTTCCACCCTGGGTGCCACTGAAATCTCTCTATTCATATCTGTAAGCTGTTCTGTGGAAAAGCGGGAAATGATTGAACTCTCCCTCTTAATATCTCAGCTGTATTTTCATTTCTTCTCAATCAGAGAATCCCTTGGATTAAGAGTCCATCAAGCAAGAGTGCAGGTTATAGCTGTTCTCTTCTGTCTGCAGTCATGTCATACTATGTGAGGTGTAATGTGTGGATACAAAAATCAAGTTAACTGCCCTCTCTACTTGATCATGACATGGTTTACACACCCTGAACACTGATGCTTCACATTATGTAGATTATATACAGACACTCCAATACTGAAGCCAATGAAATTAAATGGATATATAAAATTATTACTTCTTCTTTAAGTGCTTATATTTTCATATTCTAATCTAAATCGATCTCTGTGTATGTGGATAAAAATGAATATAAATATTGTCTGGTTACTGTCTTATATTTTAAAATAGTTTGCACCTTCCTTTTAGGCATCTTACTGACAATGTCTGGCTTGACTGATTTATAAAATATTGCAAAAAAATATTTCAAGGAATTTATCCTCTCTTTTCTTCTTTCTAAAGAAGTTATATGTCAAATAGTTTCATGCAGCAAAGGCAGAAAATTTAGAGTTAAAGAATGATCTGGAAAAAAAAAAGAATGATCTGGAAACACAAGTAAGTAAAATAGCTGAGGAGTGATCTGAAAAACAGGAACCTGCCCTTACTAAGATATTACAGTTTGCTTCAGAAATAGCCTTTGTTTAATTCACTGCACCAATCCAGATAATCATGCATTATCATAGTCCTCTCTAGGACTGCTCATGACAAGGATCACCATAGCAACTCATCCTTTTTATTTATCCTAAATAAAAAATACCATAGTAGTGATTTTAGGGGGAAAAAAGCTCTAGATGCTGAACTCATAGCTATTATCCCCCACTGAGATTATCTAAAAAGCTGAGCTATTTCACAAGTGTAAGTAACCATACTAGTGTCTCAAAAGTTTAGCTGATTAACAGTGATTCACGGCATTGATCCCCATTTCAGCCAAAGCCCAGTTTGTTCTCTCCATTATGAACATTAAAATCTCAAGCCTTGGGACACCTGGGTGGCTTAGCTGGGTAAAGCCTCCGACTCTTGGTTTCAGCTCAGGTCATGATCTCAGGGTTGTGAGATCAAGCCCTGTATCAGGCTCTGTGCTCAGCAGGAGTCTGTTTAAAGATTTTTGTCCCTCTGCCCCTCCATCTATACTCTCTCTCTCTCTCCTCTCTCTTTAATAAATAAATAAATATTCCCAAAAAAGTTTTTTTTTTTAATCTGAAGCCTCAACTTCAATGCTCCCTCACTTACCTCTGAACAAGTACATACAGCTTTCCCTGATGTTTTTTTTTTTTTTCCTACAAGCCCCTGTCCTTATGCTCCTTCAAAATTTTACTTAAAATGTATCTCCATTTTATGGATTCTAAGCCAGAACCTATTTAGGATCTATCACTCCTACCATTTTAAGGATTCTCACTCTCTTCCACTCTTCTCTCTCTCTCTCTCTCTCTTTTTTTCTACTTCATCTTATGTATAGCACTTAGCCCTGTCTTGGGACAGCTGCATGTAGTTGGTGTTGTGCATGCTTACATGTTCCTGTCACTTGAGCTTAAAGACACTCTTCAATATATACCTTGTCACCTACTGACTTATATAGCTAGCAGATGGCATTTTATTAAGAAGTATCATCAACTGCACAAAATATGCTGCCATCTTCAGTAACAAATAATGCAAGACAGTCACAGTTTAGAAAGCATAGTTTCTGCTTTTACAAAAAAAGAGAAATTATAAACTTACAATAACATGATAAGGTAGACCTTGATTTACAGTGTTTTAGAAAATGATTCTGGTATTTAGAGTAAGAATTTTGGAAAACATTGTTCTTTCATTCATTTAAAAGACATTTGCTGTCCAAGGCACTCAGGAAGTGAAGGTGAAACACAAGGACCAGGTTTTTCTGAAATGCAATTTTTTTGTGTGGATAGCAAATATAAACAAGCAAGAAAATACGTAAATAAGATAATTTTGATAGTGATAAATGAGAAGATATAGGGATGTGCTAGTAGTAATTGACAAGCTATCTATATAGCGAGTATGTGTGTTTGCAGGATGAGGTGCATGATGCTGTTAATGCCCTGTCCTGTATCTCTGTGGCCTTTGAGTTCACTTGCAACTATGGTAGATCACCATCTGGAACCTCAAGCACCTGCATATTTCTGCTTCTCTGCCTGGGCCTTTCTCTGGCACCACAGCAGTATGGTTGCCCAGGCACAACTCAGAAGGGCAGGCGGCAAGGTTCAGCTCATCTTAGCCAAGAGGGCATGAGAGTTAGTATACAAACACCACAGCCTCCTTCTCCTCTGACAGGACAATTCTAAGGTATGTTCCGTAGTTTCCTAATGTTTTCCAAAAGGATTTACCCTGAGTTGGTCACAGCAGCAACCTCATGATTAAGACATATTTTATAGGTTTTCTTCACTTCCTTGCCTCATTTTCCCCATTTTTTCATATATTTTTCCTGGAATCAGCTCCTAAATACATTACCTTCCTTGTCTCAAGATTTGCTTTTGAAGAAAAGAGAAACTGCCACAGTAAGAGAGGGAAATTGAAAAATGGAATTGGGCAATTAAGAAAGATCACACTAAGGCAGTAATATTAGAAATGAGATCTAATTTGCAAGAAGTTACCATCTGTGGGAAGATCTGGAGGAGAGAATTCCTGGTGGAAACAAGAGCAACAGCAAAGGCCCTGAGGTGAGCAATGCTCAATGAACACCAAGAAGACCACAGTGGCTAGAGTAGAGTGGTAGACAATGGTCTCAAAGGGGCAAGTAAGAGATACATTTTTAGGACTATGTAGGTGACATTAGGGAATTCAGGCTTATAATCAGTCTTTAAAAGGTTTTAAGGAAGGAAGTAATTTAATTTGATTTTTAAATAAACCTTGGGCTATTATTTAGAGAAAAGATTTTAGGGAGGCAAGAATTACAAACTAACAGGAATACCAATTATGAAACTACTTTACTAGGCTAGACAAGAGAAAAATGTATAAGATTCACTTTTAATAGGGAGAAATGGGGATAGAAAGAAGGTTAATGGTCGAGATACATTTCTGAGAAGAAACCAACAGATTCACTGATAGATTACATGAAAATGCAGTAAAGAGAAGAAAAAGAAACCAAATTCCATGAAATATGAAAAGCCACATTCAAATGAGGTTGCGGCAGAAGATATAAATTTGGGAGAGAGTGGCATCTAACCTTTTAAAAACATGAAATCAGATGCGATCCTCCAGAAGAAAGCAAAGAGCCTGGGAAGAAAACTTGAGAAAGAGTTCAAGCAAATACAGTCTAAATTGAGATGGAAAAGTTGGCAGAGTGGAGAGAAGACAAGAACTATGGTTTCATGGACACGAAAAACATGATACAAATCAAGAAATACCAGGAAGGGGGAAGTGGCCAACTCTATGGGATGTTATTGTGAGTACAAATAAGAGGAGAGACATTTAACCATTTGCCTTGTCAACTTTCAGATCATTGATAAAAGCAGCATAAGTTAGTAGGCATGAAAAATAGATTGTCATATGTTGAAGAGAAAAAAGAATTTGAGAATGTTTGAATAGAGAATAGAGAGATCTTTCTAAAAACATTTGCTCTTAAGAAGAGCAGAGACAGGGACGCCTGGGTGGTTCAGTGGGTTAAGCCACTGCCTTCGGCTCAGGTCATAATCCCAGAGTCCTGGGATCGAGTCCCGCATTGGGCTTTTCTCGGCAGGGAGCCTGCCTCTCTCTCCGCCTCTGCCTGCCTCTCTGCCTGCTTGTGTGCTTTCTCTCTCTCTCCTTCTGACAAATAAATAAATAAATAAAATCTTTTAAAAAAAAAAAAAAGGAGCAGAGACATAGAGCAATAGATGGATGGGGCATGTGGAACCAGTCTGACTATGCCAGCAAAAATATTACGTATTCACAACATTTCCTCTTCCTGGGCATAGAAAGAATACATTTCCCTGTCTCCTTTGCATTTCAGTTCCTACCATGAAACTGCATCTGGACAGTGAGTTGTTGGTAGAAATGGTGTATGCCAACCCCAGGCAATGATCTTTAAAAACATCTCATTCAGTCTTCCACTTATTTTTTCCCTTCAATGGAAAACTTGAAAATCCTGTGTTCCAGGTGGAGCAACCACAGAGTGGAAGCAATCTAGTTTTCTGGGTCAGTCTTGAGGAGAACCTCCAAGAAGAGCCATGCTACTCATCTTGGACTCCAATATGAAGAAAAGATAACTCCTTATTGTGTTTGGGCACTGAGTTTATTATATAAGTTCAATTGTTACCTCAGCAGAGCTAAGACTATCCTAATATCCCAGCAATGTTTTTAAGATGATTGATAAAATATCATCTTGCACATTTTAGAAAATGCAGTAATAGGCAGACAGATTGATATTGCAGGAGAGAGAGTTGCAAGAATATTATGCAAGAAGTGCAAGAATATTATGTTTGAGAATATAAAGTCTGAGATCAAGAGTAGCAGTTATTGAGGTTGGCTTTAGAAGTACAGGCACTATAACAATAAAAAAGGCAGGGAATATGAGTACAAAAGAAATCACAATGATAAACCTAGTGAAAGGAAGCTGAGGAAGTTTCTCCATTACTGCTTCCATTTGGTCAGAAAAAAAGTGAGATAAGAAAAGAATATTACCTGACAGAGAGGGAGTAGATGGGAAAATACTGGTCCTTTGAGAAGAGAGGACAACTTACAAAAAATAATTTGAAAAACAGGAAATTAGTCATATTAAGAAAGTTAAAGAAGACTGTGGCAATATTGTGTATATCTTAAATGTGTAATAATGAATGTAAATTATATCCAAGTAGAATATTTGTGTGTATTTTTATACTGCTTTCAGCTTCCTGGCTGAAGACATAAAGTTTTGAATGGATGGCATTAGCCAAGCATGTATAATGGAGAAAAGAGTGGAACAATAATATTGCAGGTAATTGCAAAGGAGTGTGACTTTAATAATGGATCAAGGAATTGTACCTGGGTAAAAGGTGAATATAGACATCTACAAGCAATGGCCAGTGGATAATCTGTAGATGAGAGACCTCCATAAAGACAATTAGTTGCTGAATTAAGAGTTCTGGTATAAGTGATCTGGAAGGGTAAGAAATGGTGGTCAGAATATAGAATGCTTTAAATCAAGATTTTAAAAATTAGTTCAATTATTTATTGATGATTAAGAAGTCACATGTATTGCACAATGAAGGACAAAAAACATTTTCCTTATGAGATCTCCTGGGGAAAATCACTCTCATTCTCAGAGTCAGAAAAATTATGACTTTAGAGCAATACACTTGCTTTTGTTTTGATAGTGGGAAATGTGTGTTATTAGAGAGGGTTATACACATGCCAGAAACATGAAAGTTATTTCTGCCACAAGTGGTACAGATGACAATAAATCTCAGAAAGGGACCAAAAAATAACTTGCAGCTTATCTTATAGAGTATGGATCTGTGGAAATTAAAAGAGGCTAAAAGCAGGAGAGAGGACAGAAGGAAAGAGCAGGGTGTTAGACAGATGGAGAAGGCACTATTTGGTGTCTTTACTATATTTGATATACAACACTTGGGTTATATAAATGTTAGACCCAGGATATAGGCTGCAACAGGAAAGAGAAAAATCATCTACGGGTATAGTGAGGATAATTCACCCCAAATAATGCTTCTTACCTGATTAAGAGGGACTTAGAAGGAGTCCAGGCAAGTCATACCACAGTGCAGTGTCATCATAAAACACAGAAGGAACAGATAAAAATGCTCCCTGATTAGATATGCTACAAATAGACCTTGCAGGTACTGTCTTCCACATAGCTGCTGGATAAGTGAATTACCAAGCTAATCTAGAGCTTAGTAAATCATAGGATCCAGTAACAGCAATAAAGTGGAAAGCAAAAGGATGAAAGCAGCCCTCATTTACCACACTGGAGAAACAAATATCACACTTGTTTGTGATACCCATTGTTCAAATAAGCAGAAATCAAAAGACATGTAGAGCTTGTGAAGTAAGTTCTATAGGATAAAAATATTTATAGGATAAAAATATAAACACAGGGAAACAAATATTTGCAAAATATGTAAATAAAGAGTAATCAATATGTTATGTCATCTCATCTAATTCATGAGAATAGGGATTTCTGAGACAAGATTAGACAATGAGATAGTGAGAAAACAGTCACCCAGAAAAGTGCTGAATAAGGTACAGAGGCAAAGATTAGGTAACTATAGATTTGCTCCAAAAATGAACAGGGGTAGAATGAGAATATACAAATAAAGAGAAAATAATAAATGTATAAGAAAGAATATGAAAATTCAATATACATAAAATTTGTGATCAATTAGAGGAACTAACAAATTAAAACAAATACTACAAAGATATGATAGTAAATCCAATTCTGAATAAAGACAAAACTACAGGTGTAAAGACAGTGATCCTGGGTCCCAGACCAAGTTGTTAAAATGGGAGATATCTCTAGATATAGGCTTGAAATGCACAGTTATTATCAAAATGATGAAAATAAATATAACAATCTGGGCAAAAAGAGAGAAAAAACAATCACCTCACTCCTAATCATTAAAAAGAAAAGAGATAAATGCTGGAGAACAGGGAGCCCTTGTAAACTTTTGGTGAAAATGTAAATTGGTGCAACCACTATGGAAAACAGTATGGAGGTTCCTCAAAAAAAAAAAAAAAAAAAAGGACTACTTAATGATCTGACAATCCCACTTCTAAAATAAATGAAATTTGAATCTCAAAGAGATATTGGCTCTCCCATATTCATTGCAACATGCTTATAATAGCCAGCATACGGAAACAACCTAAATGCCAATAGTCAAATTAGTAAAGAAAATGTGGTATATAGCTGGAATATTATTCAGCCATAAATAAGAAGGAAATCTTGTCATTTGCAACAACATGGTTGATCTTGGAGATTATATAGTAAGTAACATAAACCAGACACAGAAAGACAAATGCTGCATAATCTCATTTATACATGAAACCTAAAATATTCAGACTCAATGAACCTGAGAGTAGAAAGGTGGTTGCCATGAGCAAGACAGAGGAGGAAATAGGGAGATATTGGTCAAAGGGTACAAAGTTTCAGTTACACAACATAAATAAGTTCTAGATATCTGACGTACAGCATGCTGTCTATAGTTAACAATACTGTATCATATACTTGAAATTTGTAGATGTTAAGTTTTCTAAACACAATGACACACACACAAAGAAAGAGAAGGAAAATAGTAACTATATGAAGTGATAGATAACTAAATTAGATTGACTGCTGTGGTCATTTCACAGTGTATGCACGTATCAAGACATCATGTTTTATACCTTAAGTATATGTAATTTCTATTTGTCAATTATATCTCTATAAAGCTGAATAAATTTTAAAATAACTTAAAGAAAGAAAAATTTCACCGATTTGTCTACTGTTTTAAATTCAAGAGCAGAAATCAAAGAAACAATATGTGTAGTTTGCGATGAAAAAGAATCCTAAGCCTAGAAGAGGTTTTGTTTACATATCAAGTATCACATGCAGGATTTAGAAAACAGATTAGTCAACCTTGAAGGAATATTTGGAGATTATTCAAAAAAAAAACCCTCAAGAACAAGGGAGACATGAACTGGCAGAAATTATTAAAAACCAATTAGTAAAAATTTAATTTAATTAATTATTAGAAATGATGTCACAAAGAAATCAAAAGCATCTTCAAGTCTCAAATCAATGAGAAAAATAGAAACCAAAATAATGTTTAAAATTAAGATAAGGTACTGAGTTTGAAATTCCAGATTATACCAACGTCTAAAGAAAAGGCATCAATTTCTTTTCATATATGGACATGGAAAATATCAGAAGGTCTAGTTTAATTCTTAATATTGTCAAATGAGAAAATACTAACTCAATACTTGTTGAAGTTTATATGTTACTACAAGTATATTTTTCTTAGTTGAGGAATTACTTAAATTACAAAAAGAAATCTTAATTTCTGTGGATTTTTACATATGTTCACATATGTAACCACCACCCATATCGAGTTATAGAACATTTCCAGGATCCCAGAAGTCTTTCTTGTGTCCCTGCCCAGCCAGTAGTGTCCGCCCTACAATGATACTTTTCTGATCTCTATTGCCAGAGATTAATTTTGTACTCTATTATGTCTGACTTCTTTCTCTCAATATTATGTCTTTGCAATTAAGCCATGTTGTTGCACCTATTACTGTTCTCTTTTTCATTGTCATGAGGTGTTCCATTGCATAAATATAGCACATTTTGTTTACCCATTCAACTTCCGATGGACGTTTACATTGTTTCCAGCTATTATGAATAAATGTTCTATGATTATTCTCAGATAGGCCTTGTACATGGATAAACATTTGTTTCTACTGGGTATATACCCAGGAGTAAAATAAGTTGCCTAAGTTGTTGTGTAGCTGAAGTTAATACTTCTACATATTTCCCAAAAACAGCTGTGCAAAGTTAAATCATCACAAGCAATGCAAGTATTCTAAAATTCCATATCCTTGAAAATACTTGATAATGTCAAATATTTCAGTTATCCAATCTATCTCTAAGATAATTTTTAAAGAGTTTTGCCTTCTAGGTGACAAAGAAAAAGAAAAACATGTAAAAGAGTTACTAGAAAAGTAACAAAAAGGAGAAATAAAAATAACATAAAGTAAACTAGTAATCATAAAAATACCAAGCACAGCATTTATTTCAATTATTATAATACCTTGTTAAAACCTGTAGTGGACTGCATGGGTGGCTTAGTCAGTTAAGTGCTTGACTCTTGATTTCAGCTCAGGTCTGATATCAGGGTTTTTTTTTTTTTTTCTTTAACATATAATGTATTCTTCTTGTTTCATTTTTTCCTCTCTTCCCATATGATCTTCTGCATTGTTTCTCAAATTCCACACATCAGTGAGATTATATGATAATTGTCTTTCTCTGACTGATTTATTTTGCTTAGCATAATACCCTCTAGTTCATCCATATCATTGCAAATGGCAAGATTTCTTTCTTTCTTTCTTTCTTTCTTTCTTTCTTTCTTTCTTTCTTTCTTTCTTTCTTTCTTTTTGTTTTGATGAGTGCATACAGTCAGAATGGCTAAAATTAACAAGTCAGAAAATGACAGATGTTGGCGAGGATGCAGAGAAAGGGGGACCCACCTACACTGATATCAGTGTTTTGAGATCAAACCTCTCGTCCAGCTCTGCACTCAGTGGGAAGTCTGGTTGAGATTCTCCCTCTCCCTCTGCTCTCTCTCTCTCCCTCTCTTAAATAAATAAGTAAATCTTAAAAAAGAAAGAAAGAAAAAAAGAAAGAAGAAAGAAAGAGAAAGAAAGAAACCAACCTGTGTGTTGAATGTATCAGGCACCTCAACTTTTGTTTTAGAATGCCTCTACAGAATATGTATTGATGGCTCATATATCTTTATAGTTAACTACCAATTAGGCATGAAATTATTGTTTAAACTAAGAAACATACTTTTAATTGCCACACTAGTAAAGAAACAAACAAAAAACCAGCAAAAAGAGATTCTGTGAAAGTGGAGTTTGGAGTATAGCATGAATACACAAGCATGGGAGTGGTTAGAGAGACCAAATCCTGCTGCCGCATGCAGCCAAAGTAGAACAGCTGCTGCAATAAAACCATACAGTATCTGTGGAGAATTCTGGAGCTCTTAATTCTAGTTGATCTTTCTGCTCAGTGTCATCAACTGTAACAACTGATTAATATTATAGAAGATCACTCACTTTCTCCTCAGTTAGCAAATTGTTAAGTTACCATAAACTCAAGGCCTTTAATATTTGCATAGGTATAGCTAAGATAATGTAATAGTGTATTAGAAAAAAACCAGGTAGCTGCATCTTGGGGTTGTGAATAGGTGATTACAATTCCAAATCCAACTTTAAATGAAAACCAGTATTTCCCAGGTTCCTGTCCATTATTATGAATATTTGAACATTTATATGCAGTAATACAAATAGTATTTCTGTGTATCATTTGTTTCAAAGTTAAATAATGTTAAACTCAGATCTTAAAACATCATAGTAAAGTCATCCCAATTTATAGAAGTTAGACAAAATTACATACATCTCTATTCCCTGCCAAAAACACAATATTTGTTTTTGCTTCTTCTAACACTAAAAATATTTTAAAGTATTTGTGCTTCCCATTCAGATTTTGATTTTTTGGAAAAACAGGTCATGTACCCAACAATATGGCCATATGATTAAGCATATTTTTACAAATGCTGGAGATGGT
Organism: Martes martes; assembly: GCF_963455335.1. Lineage (NCBI taxonomy): Eukaryota > Metazoa > Chordata > Mammalia > Carnivora > Mustelidae > Martes > Martes martes. The sequence goes on from NC_137897.1 coordinate 21,954,065, forward strand.
TCAGAAAGATTTCATCTGCTTAGTTACTTCCCCTAATGCATTTAATATCAGTGATTACATGCTTGTTGCCTTTTTCTATAAAAAGAAACTTCTGAAACAGGAAAACACTTACCATTGCATGAATATGTAAGTCATGTTCAATGCCAAAATCTTCATTACTTTGAATAATGCCATGAACTCTTGATTCCTATTGTGGCATCTTATAAATAACTCAGCTAATTTTTAATGTATTCCTTCTGTATCTACAATGCATTACCTTTATTTAATCTTCAGCAGTAATATCTAATACACACACAGTAAAACTGAATGTGATTTCCTCTTGTCACTGACAGTAACGAATTGTTCTTGATAATTATGATCCATGTCCAGCTCCTTCTTTCATTAAAGGAGAAGCGCATACAATGCCAGATCAACTGCTAGAGCAGTTCTGTGTCATCAATCTCAAACCACTTGCCCATGTTGGGAATGCACATATCTCCACAGAGTAATATATCTATGTCATCTCATTGTCATATATCCTGAACTGTTTAGAAAAGCAAACTAGAAAGGAAAAAACAAATATAAGCATTTTTCTGCTCTGTATGAAATGTGAGATAAAAGGACATTTACTGAATCTGTATTTTCTTGTGTGTGTGTGTATTAATGTGCATATAGGCACATGTTATGGGTGGGAGGGAGGTATATTTACTAGTGTGTACTTTTAATGTGTTTATTATTTGCCATAATATTCCATCCATAATTTAACCACCACACACTGTATGGGGAAAAATAATAGAAAGCAGAATTTCTTTTCTTCTTGTGTTAGTCAATGTTAAAAGAGCCACTTTCCCTGAAAATTAGCAAATGATCAGTGACATTTTTTAAGATGTACAGTCAAACTGATGTAATATAGGCATCATTACTATAGCTATGATCCTAAGATTTTATCATCACTAGAATCCTTTTTCTCCTAGTTAAATTCTGTGAGAGGGACTATTTGGGGTTCAAACCATCCTTTCATGATGGAAATACCAAATAACTGTGTGGAACATGTTGCAAAGCTATAAGTAACATCCCTATATTATCAGAACGTAACAGATTAATACCATTAAAAAACAGGGGATGAGTTAAAGAATTTGTAAAAATCCAAATACATCAAGCCATACTTCATTCTTCTTTTTATCATCAGATTTATTATGATATGGATATTTCATATGAAAAACAAGAGCATATTTATTAACACTAGCAAAATAGTAGCAAGAAAATCATTTATATTCTACCTTTTTCTGAACACTTGGACAAAGTCACTTAAATTCTCTATGCTTCAGTTTCCTAAGTCAATTTTTTTAAAGACTGAGTATCAAATGGCATAATATACTTGGAATCATCTTATGAAACTGTAACCAATGATATATCTGTAATGTCATTGTTAGCTGCCTAGTTTTAAATCTTACCAAAACACAGCAAGAATCCCAAGAGGCCAAGACTATTTTAAAACAAATGCTTGTCGGGGCGCCTGGGTGGCTCAGTGGGTTGAAGCCGCTGCCTTAGGCTCAGGTCATGATCCCAGCGCCCTGGGATCGAGCCCTGCATCAGGCTCTCTGCTTGGCAGGGAGCCTGCTTCCTCCCTTTTCTCTCTGCCTGCCTCTCTGCCTACTTGTGATCTGTCTGTCGAATAAATAAATAAAATCTTTAAAAAACGAAACAAAACAAAAAAAACAAATGCTTGTAGAATTATATATCTTATAATATGTATTAAACGGGATAGACTAGTTAGGGTGTGTTACACACAACCTCCAATATCAGCAGCTTAATATAACATGGAAATTTCCTTGTAGGTCTGGGCAACTCTTCAGTTCAGCAATATTCCATGTAGTGTACATGCCAGTCCAGGCTGATAAAAGCTCTACCATCCTCTCCCTGTACCAGCTGGAACATGCAGCTGCCTATGTTAAGAAGGGAAGAAAAGCACTAGAGAGTCTTCCTGTAGGAATTATATACCTCAGTGTAGAAGTGGGCCAAGACCTAATTAACTTTCACTTATAATCCATCAGCAAAAACTAGTCACAACAGTCCCTTCTTTTGCAGAAGAAAAAGGGAGCATGGTCCTCTTGTGTTTCCTGAAGGAAGACAACCGAATATAGGAGAGCACCAGTCTACTACAAGTTTCATTAATTATGGTAAGGTTTTAACTAGCCCTAAATCCAATTGCCTATTAGATGATTTGATACAATGATTGGTATCTTTTTATTCCATACAGGTGATTCAATCAGAAAAAAATGGAACCACATGTAAAAATAAATATACTTATAGAATAAGGGTAACATATTAACTTACAAATATAACTCAAGGTTTGATATTTGTTCTGTACCAACTTATTCTATATCTCAGGCCAAGCACGGGAATCCCAAGTAACAACACAAAACCTTTCCATTTCCCAAAGCTCCAAAACCAACCTGCATGCATACTTATACACATATGCACAGAGTTTCAGACAAAATGCATGTCCATTTTAATGGAATAATATAAAACATCTTCTGAAGACACTAAGACACCATTACAGAGAGAACTGAGAACTGGGTGGTAGAGAAATGTCCATTCTATAAATTTAAAGCAAATTTCTAACATTTCTTTCCCAATGTGGACAGGCAGAATACCAGAGGTATATGAAGATGAAGTCATACCTTGGATGAGGAAGACTATTATCACTACTAAATAGCTTGAATGGAAAAAAATATATATATATAGTTATGTGTTTGCCTAGCAGGATCTATGAATAAGAACTAGCAGGACCAGTTCCAAAATTATATAAATAGATGACTCATGACACAGGAAATTCTATATGGCTCATTTTGGATGTCTTGGTATAAAGGCATTATATGTGTAGTTGCTGTAGATCCTTGACGTTAGCAATCAAGATCTTAAGTTAATGTTAATCTTAAAACCACATAATTTTAGAGAGAAAATCTGAAGAAAGTTTTTCCTAAGGATCCAGGCAGAATTGAGAACCTTATTTGCTTCTGCTCCCCAGCAAATATTATGCATGGTGCCTCTAATACCTTCCGATGGTATATTTTAATAGTTGACTTCCTCAATACCAAACTGTATTTTTTTTAAGTCTCAAATAATCCTCCAAATGTAGTGGATTCTCAGGAAACATTTGTTGAATGACTGAATGTGCTAGGAAACTAAAGGTATGTGACAGATCCTAAGGAAAACAGTAATTTAGGCTAAATGTTTTTCTCCCAGTTTTAGCTTGAGCTCCACTCAATACTAATGATTTTTGGATAGGACAAAGCTGATTTATGAAGGACTACCCATTTCCTTACAGTTTTAAGGTATATAAATCATAAAAACAGAGGCTCTAGTGTCAGACTGCCTGGGTTCAAATCTTGTCACCACCAATTCATTCTTATGGGACACTAGGTAGGATACTTAAGTTTTTTTGTGTGTGTTCCAATTACCTCATCTTTTAAATGAGAATAATACCATCTACCACAGAAATTTGTTGAGAATATAAACAGTTAATATATGTAAAGTACTTTAAAAAGTGCTTTGCAGGGACACCTGGGTGTCTCAGTGGATTAAGCATCTGCCTTCAGCTCAGGTCATGACCTCAGGGTCCTGGGATGGAGCCCCACATCCTTCCTGCTCTCTGCTCATCAGGAAGTCTGCTTCTTCCTCTCCCTCTGTGCTCTCATGCTCACTCTCTCTCGCTCTCTCAAATGAAAAAATAAAATCTTGAAAGAAAGAAAGAAAGAAAGAAAGAAAGAAAGAAAGAAAGAAAGAAAGAAAAGTGCATGGCAAACTGAAGCACTTATTAAGTGTTTGCTTTTATTGCTTTCTGTTCTCTCCCAAGGTGATTCTTCTGACGTACCTAGGGCATTCTTAGTCCTCAGGCTTGGAATTGTCAAGAGGTGACACAGTGGGAACAATGTTATTACTGGCAGACATGGTCTTTTCTATTGTTAAGAACAAATTAGGAAGAGAGATCCCAAATTAATTGCAATTTCCCACACTGCAATTTCAAAGGGTTAACTGTTCAGGATACCATTTTTCCTTAAAAAGTCTCAGCCCCCTATTTCACATTAATTTTCCTCTCCCTCATAAAGGTGCCTACATTTGGAAGTGGAAAGAAGTTGAGGACCACCGTTTAGTAATAAAACAATTTAGCATTTCTACCAAAATCTTATATATCTGTTGGGTAAAAATCTCTTGATAATTGGAGAATCAGTTTAGAACTTGATTTAAAGAACACTCTTGAAAATTCAGAAAGCAAAATAAGTACAAACTTATCTCCTCAATGAGTTAAAATTACCAAAGGTAGGTTGTGTCGTCTTCCTTTGTTCTATCTATGAAATCAAAGTGTACTCAGCTACTTAATATTAGACATGTTCAATCTAAACATATTGGTATATTTTATCTAAAAAGGCCAAAAAATACTGTCCTTTTAATTATCGGCTAAGAACAATTGAAAATTCCTCAGGAATATTTGCTGAACTGTACTAAGTTCTAATTAATTTGATCTACTGAATGAAGACCAACTAAAAGTAAAATCATCAATTTGATGTGAATGATAATAAATAAACCTTCCAGGAGGTGCCTGAATGGCTCAGTCAGTTAAGCATCTGACTCTTGACTTGACACAGGTTATGATCTCAGGGTTGTGAGACTGAGCCCTGCACCGGTTTCTGCGCTGGGCATGGAGCTTGTTTAAGATTAGCTCTCTGTCCCTCTCCCTCTGCCCCTCTCCTCTGCTTGCTCTTGCTTGCTCTCTCTAAAAACAAATAAATAAGCCTCCCATTATATAAGTATCTAACATGAAGTTAAAATTAAAATATATGTATTTGTTTTCTCTCTATATGAAAATTCATGGCAAAAAAAAATCACAACTAGAATCAGAGTGAAGCACCATTTTCATTTATAAAGAAGTGAAGTGGTACAGAAACAGGTTTACTATTTGGCTTCTTGTAACATTTCTGGATTATAAAAGGAGTTACCCAATTCATGAGGTTTTTCAGAAATTTTTAACATATGCTCAAAGGAAATTACTTCCTCAGTCTTATACCTGATATCTAATCCATGTCTTTCATATCAATAAGGATTTTTCACTGTCATTAGATATATTTATTAACCTGCTCTGGAGCTTAAATAAAATATTTAGTTCTTTTCTGTACATTTAATTTTTTCAAGATAGAATATGGGAACTGACATAGAGCTTAGTTATGAAAATTCACAACAATTCAGCCCTAAAAGTTGTATTTAGTCCAATGAGAAAATTTGAAGACCAGTAGATCTCTCCCTATCTGAGCTTCCACCTACGCAGAGTGCCCAAACTGGAAATGAACTAAAGAATAAGAAAGAGGAAAATGCATACAGTAGTGCCAAATATTTACCAAGCATTCATTTATGCATTTTGCATGTGCTTGCTCATTTAATTGTTCCAAAAATCCTTAGACCTGTACAATTTTATCCTAAACTAGGGCTGTGAGATTTAGTAAAGTACCCAGCTGCCCGGTTAAATGTGAATTTAAGATAAACAGCACACCAATGTTTCTATGTACATCTTTAAACTAGATCCAAGCCTTGAAGTTTAGCTTTTAGATATTAGATATTACATGAGAAAACCCTGTGTGTATATGTGTGTGCGTGTGTCAAACATGGGTATGCATGCACAAACACAAATGTTCTGAGATGGAGGGGAATGGTGAGTAAGGCCAAATGCCTAAGGTCATGTCACAGATGGACCTGCTTGCTCTGTTTCTGTTGAGGCTGGTTGGGATTTAGGATATTTACAAAAGTTAATAGTCTTCCCTAACTTTTGAAGGAAATGTTCTTCAATATCTAATCTGGTAGACACTAAGCACTTGTAGCTATCAGGCACTTGAATGTGGCTAGTGTTACTGGAGAACTGAACTTTGAACTTTACTTAATTTTATTTTTTATTTTATTTTTTTTAATTAAATTTTTTATTTATTTTCAGCATAACAGTATTCATTGTTTTTTCACCACACCCAGTGCTCCATGCAATCTGTGCCCTCCCTAATACCCACCACCTGGTTCCCCCACCCTCCCACCCCCGCCCCTTCAAAACCCTCAGGTTGTTTTTCAGAGTCCATAGTCTCTCATGGTTCACCTCCCCTTCCAATTTCGCTCAACTCCCTTCTCCTCTCCATCTACCCTTGTCCTCTATATTATTTGTTATGCTCCACCAATAAGTGAAACCATATGATACTTGACTTTCTCTGTTTGACTTATTTCACTCAGCATAATCTCTTCCAGTCCTGTCCATGTTGCTACAAAAGTTGGGTATTCGTCCTTTCTGATGGAGGCATAATACTCCATAGTGTATATGGACCACATCTTCCTTATCCATTCATCCGTTGAAGGGCATCTTGGTTCTTTCCACAGTTTGGCGACCGTGGCCATTGCTGCTATAAACATTGGGGTACAGATGGCCCTTCTTTTCACTACATCTGTATCTTTGGGGTAAATACCCAGCAGTGCAATTGCAGGGTCTTAGGGAAGATCTATTTTTAATTTCCTGAGGAATCTCCACACTGTTCTCCAAAGTGGCTGCACCAGTTTGCATTCCCACTAACCGTGTAAGAGGGTTCCCCTTTCTCCGCATCCTCTCCAACACACGTTGTTTCCTGTCTTGCTAATTTTGGCCATTCTAACTGGTGTAAGGTGCTATCTCAATGTGGTTTTGATTTGAATCTCCCTGATGGCTAGTGATGATGAACATTACTTAATTTTAATTCATTAATAGCCACACGTGCCTAAATGTTTACTGTGCTGGATAGTGAACATCTAGGTCAAAAGGTCAATTAAACAAGATGGAGATGCGGCCTTTTAAAGATGGTTATGTGTACATATTTATAATATTTTCTTGACTACAAAGGATTCTAAGTGATTATGGATGATCAATGAAGAATCTTTATTTGAAAATCCAAAAATCTTACATATATTCTAAACCGATGATTCTTGAAATGTGATCCCCAGACCAGCAGCATCAGCATCACCTAGAAACTTGTTAGAAATGTAAATTATCAAGCCCTGCCCCAACTTAAATCACCAGACTCGAAGCCTGGGGTCCAGCAATCTGCTTTTAATAAGCCCCCGCCCCCGGTGATTCCAATGCACTTTTGTATATGTGCTGCCGAAGCGAGCACTCCAATGCACTTTTGAAAACCTCTGTTGTAGTGCACTAACACTGTACTAAATAATTGATAAAACAATTACTTAACACAAGTTACTTTCTTCACTAAATAACTAATAATCATGTAATACTTTTAAAAATTCTTTCAGATGTCAATGACAATGACACATATTTATTTCATGATTTCATTTAAAATAAAATGAAAAAGCCAAAGAGGCACATCTTCCTAAGCTGATGGATCACTTATTCTCTTGGCATATTTCCTGGGCTCCTAATGGCTGTTGCAGTGAAAGGAGTTTCTGTCACATATTTTGTTATACAAAAGCTGCAGCAGCTTTGAGACTCCTGCCAACAAGGGTTTCTTAAGGTGCATTGCTGCTTTGGGGGTAGAAAAAAGGTCTCAAAGGAATCATTTGGTTTTAGGCCAAATGTGTCTAAGACTGTTCAGTATCAAAGCAACTATGTGAGAAGTGAAAACTTTCTATTAATCAGCCATTTTGATGTCTAGCACATTATTGGATAAAAACAGTATTCCTTTTATTCTTTCTTTTTGTTTTTAGGGTTTTTTTTTTCTTCAGTAAACTGACTGAAATGAACCATGATTTGATGATCAACAGCCTTCTAATTTGTAAACGGCTAGCATTTCATTAAAAGCAAAGTTCCAAATCCATTTTGCCACTAAGAATAATCCCATCTCATTTTTCACAGAAAGTGGTCTTGGCTATTTCAATTTTCTTTATATTTTAATGAATCACCTTTCACTAAATCTCAGAGTAAGGTTAGGGTCTAAAAAACATGGGATTAAAATCAAGCTGATATGAGTGTGAAATCCAATAAGTTTAATGTCTGTGTGCCCTTAAGCAAGTAATTTAATTTCTCTGAGCCTCAGCTTCCTCATCTACAAAAATGGAAATAATAATATTTAACTCAGAGAATAATTTCATGAATTAAAATAAATAAATGGAAAAGCACCTAGCTTATATTCATCAAAAAAGTTACCAAAGAAGATCTTTAAGAAAGGAAACATTCTTATCACTAAAATGGATATTTCCTATTAAAAAAGCCAACATATTTTAATATTATTATTAGCTGGAATATATTATTTTATTCTCTTGATACTTTTTTCATTAAAAAACAATTAAACGAATATATCCCACTTCTCTATTTAACTGAAGGTTTTTATTACTCTCAAACATTTCTTCTCAGATAATTACATTTCTAATGAAGATACTTAGTTTCAGTTTCATTTGATCCTTAGTGCCTGCTTTAGAGCTTGATAGTTTATGAATCTATATTCCTTTAAGCTTATGAATTAAATACTTAATAAGATACTTCCTTCTATTCCATTCTTTCAGTGTGTTTCATTTTTCTTCTATTTTTCAGATTTACTGAGGCATAACAGACAAACAGGAAGTATATATATTTATGCTGTACAACTTGATGTTCTGTATATATTGTGAAATGATCACCACAATTAAGTTAATTCACATAATGATAACCTCACACAGATTCCATTTTCTTTCTTTCTTTTTTCTTTTTGTTTGTGGTGAGAATGCTTAAGATCTACTCTTTAAGCAAATTTCAAGTATATAGTATAGTATTGTTAACTATAGTTACTGTTCTGTACATTAGATCCAGAGAACTCACTCATCTTGCATAACTGAAACTTCGTACTCTTTGACCAACATCTCCCAATTTCCCCCTCCCTCCTTACCCTAGCAACAACCACCATTATACTCTGATTGTGAGTCTTAATATGTTAGATTCCACATGTAAATGAGATCATGCAACATTTGTGTGTCTGTAACTCACTTATTTCATTTCACATAATGTTCTCCATGATTTCAAACTTAAAGAAAAGTTGCCAAAAAAAAAACCATCCTTACAGCCTTACTAGATTCACTAATTGTTTATATTTGCATTTTATCTCACTATGCTTTTTTTCTCCCCTTTCATTCATCTACACACACACAAACATACACACACAGCAAATACACACACAACTGCTTCTTAAAATAAGGGTGATCAGGAAGCACTGTGTCATTTAACTAGAATTCATTTCTTCCTTGGCACTACACAAAATAATACATCTTACAATAGATGGCAGCTTAGATTCAATGAAATGCAGTAAATCTTTGTACGTTACAGCAAGGAGATTGTGGGGGTTTTGTTATAGCAGGGAGCATTAATTACTCTATTAAAAGTGGAATGAGATTCCCAGATAAAAAGAACAGTGCCAGCAAGCACCTAAGACTTAAAACTGTTTTAGAAGCTGCAAGCAGTTAGGTCTGAGTGGAGTGTAAATTACGCAATGGCAAACAGCAGTAACTACTACCTAGCTGAATGTGAGTGGAACTAGCAAAAGCTTTGATATTTAATAATGCACTTCCTCTTGGGGTGAACTGCATAATCAGGAATATTTGTTTGAGTGATGCTTGTGGCTTTTTCACTAAGGTTTTAATAATGAAAGTATATTTTAAGAAATATTTTGAAGGAGATAAGCCAAATAATTAACATCAATGGGCTGCTATTTTACTTGATCACTTATTAAGACTAGTTATACATATGATACAAAATTATTGTACTAAAATTAAGGTTATGACATATGAATATTTTATGTTAACATAGTTGTTTTCATGTGACACATTTTCACACTGCAAAGTCTTTGTTAACTATATTTTTATTCTTAGCTTTTGCCTGGAAGAAATGCAATTTTAACAGATTTGTTGATCGTTCTTGTAATACAATGTAGAACTTTAGTTATATGCAAACTTCAGTATACAAACATCAATGATCACGGACGCAATTCAAATTTTATTCCTCCAGGCCTTAAAAGAGTTCTCTTCAGTGAAAAAAACAGCACATTTACACTTTATTTCTTAACCTAAGACAAATGACCCAAACATGGAGTTCATAATAAAATTGTAGAGATAATGCTATATTTTCAACATCCTCTGAAAAAAAAGTTTAAATGGAATTAACATGTACCTGCATAGCTAAAAGAATAGACTGAAGAGTCATGCTTGTTTTATCACATCCGTGTTTCCCAAATGATTTTCTATCTCAATAAAAACATGGTACAGTGAAACTTAAAGGAGCCATTGAAACAAGAAGCTAAGATATCCCCAGGTTGTTGGTTTGGGGAATAATTCTATCAGTATCCTTCAGAATTTCAAATAATGACTTCCTTTCGTTCTATATACTTTTGACCCACAAGATGGTATTTTGTTTTTGTACTCTGATTATATACATACATACATACTTTGGTTATGTTATCAAGTGCACAAAATGAAAGTTATTTGAACTCTAATAACTATGCTAATCTCCAGGATAATCTAGTCTAAAGGGCTTCAAGCTGTTTCTAGGGACGGAGAATAAGGCAGATGGGACTGATGGAGTCTGAGTAGTTAAGTTGTCAAATTCCATGCTTTCTCAAACCAAACCAAACACATCCACTTTATCTACTTTATGTATTGGGATATACATGAGATTTCATTTAAGAGACAATTGTATAAAAACTTCTAAAGCCATTTATATACCAAATGCCAATAAAGCAGAGTAAATAAAGCAGAATAAAAATAAAGCAGAGTAAAACGGGAGGACAGTAGAATCAGTTTTGCATTGAAAATCCTCAACCAGTACTTGCTAACTGCAAACACTTGAGTGAATTTTCTAACTCTGGATCTCAATTCCTTGTAAAATGAGATTAATAATTATTGCCCACAGCATAAATTTAATGATTAAATTAAATGATACATGTAGAACCATGCTACACCAAGTTCATGGTTGCCTGTCCATGACCAAGCTACAATGAGATAGGGAGTTTATGCCAAAGTGTAAATCAACTATATCACTAAGAACATGGTTTCATTTGGGTAACTTTTTACTTTTCACAGTACAACTTTTTCAAAAAAGGAAGTAGTGTATTGAGTTCATTCTAGCACAAGTCCTTATCTTACTGAAGACTGGCCTTTTGGGAAGCAAAGAATTTTATTCATTTTTTCCCAGTATTATTGAAATATAATTAACATATTACATGGTGTAACTTAAAGATTATTTGATACTTATTTTATATACTTCAAAACCACAGTAGCACTGGTTAAAATCTCCATCACAGGGCCACCATTTCATTTTTTGGTGAATACATTTAAGATCTCTTGTAGCATCTTTCAAGAATATAACGTAGTATTGTTAGCTACAGTCACCATGTTGTACATTAAATCCCCAAAACTTAATAAGTTCTTATAACTAGAAGTTTGTATCCTTTGATCAACCTCTCCCTACTTCCTCCACCCCTCCCACCCTGGCAATGTCCATTCTATTCTCTGTTTCTTTGACTTCAGCTTTTTTAGATTCCACATATAAGTGAGTTCATGTAGTATTTGTCTTTCTCTAACTTATTTAGCATATATATATAGTGATATATATAGTGTATACACACATACATACACACACACACACACACACTCCTTTATAATTTCATCTGTAGACAAATAGGCTATTTCCACATCTTGGCTATTGTGAATAATGACATGGAGGTGCAGATATCTTTTTAAGGTCCTGATTTCATTTCCTTTAGATATAAACTAGAAGTGAGACTGCTGGGTCATATGGTAGTTCTATTTTTAATTTTTTGAGGAACTTCCATACTGCTTTTCATAGTGGCTGCACCAATTTACATTTCCACCAACAACTCACAAGTGTTCCTCTTCCTTTATATCCTTTCCAACACTTGTTATCTTTTATATTTTTGATAATAGCCATCCTAGCAGATATGAGGTAATGCCTTTTTGTGATTTGGATTTGCATTTCCCTGATGATTAAATGATGCTGAGCACCTTTACACATATCAATTGACCATTTATATGTCTTCTTAGAAAAAAAATCTATTCAGATGCTTTGCTCTTTTTTATTAGAATGTTTATTTTGGCTATTGAACTACATGAGTTCCTTATAGATTTTGGATCGTAACCCCTTATTTGGTAGATGTTTTGGAAATATTTCCTCCCATTCCAAAGGCGACTTTTACATTTTGCCAGTTGTTTCTTTTGCTATGCAGAAGCTTTTAGCTTGATGAAGTTCTACTTGTTCATTTCATTTTTTTCTTGTTTGTGTTTTTGGTTCATATTCAAAAAATCATTGCCAAGACAGATGTCAAGGAGTTTTTCCTCTGTGTTTTCTTCTAGAAGTTTTACGGTTTCAGATATTATGTTTAAGTCTTTAATCCAATTTGAGTTAATTTTTGCGAGAGGTGTAAAATAGAGGTCCAATTTCACTATTGTGCAGGTGATTGTCCAGTTTTCCCAGCACTGTTTATTAAAGAGACTATTATTTCTCCATTGTGTATCCTTGGCTCCCTTGTCGAATATTTGCTGATCATAACTTATTTTGGGGCTCTCAATTCTGTTCCATTGGAATACATGTCTTTTTAATGCCAGTAGCATACTGTTTTGATTACTATACATCTGTAACATAGTTTGAAATCATAAATTGTGATGCCTCCTACTTTTTTCTTTTACAGGATTGCCTTGGCTATTTGGAGTCTTTTGTTCCATATGAATTTAAAAAAAAAAAAACAACTTTCTACTTCAGAGAAAAATGCCACTGGAATCAACTTGTAAGAAAAATTTTCTACTTCTGTGAAAAATGCCATTGAAATTCTGATAGGAATTGCAACTGAATCTATAGATGGACATTTTAACAATATTAATTCTTCTGATCCATGAACATGAGCTATTTTCCCATTCACTTGTGTCTTCTTTAATTTTTTTCATCAGTGTTATTATCTACAAATCTTTCACTTTTTTGGTTAAATTTATTCCTAAGTATTTTATTGTTTTGGATGCTATTGTGAAAAGGATTGTTTTATTTCTTTTCCAGATATTTTATCGTTAGTATATAGAAATAATAACTGATTTCTGTATGTTGATTCTATATCCTGAAACTTTACTGAATTTATTGATTCGTTTTAAATCTTTTGGGTGAACTCTTTATGACTTTCTATATATAAGATCATACCATCTGCAAGCAGAGATAATTTTGCTTCTTCCTTTCTGATGTGGATGCCTTTTATTTCTTTTTCTTGTCTAATGCTTCAGCTAGGACTTCCAGTAAGAGCGGTGAGAGTGGGCACCCATGAATTTTTCCTGATCATAGAAGGAAAGTTTTCAGCCTTTCACTCCTAAATATCATGTTAGTTGTGGGCTTGCCACATATGACCCTTATTATGTTGAAGTTTATTCCTTCTATACCCAATTTTTGAGAGTTTTATCATGAAAGGATATTGAATTTTGTCAAATGCTTTAATCTGCATTTACTGAGATTATCATATGATTTTTATCTTACATTCCAATAATGTGATATATCACATTTATTAATTTATATATGTTAAGCCATCCTAGTGTGTTTGGCAGGGACAGTTAATTACCATTCAGCTCCATTTGAGTTTTTTGATATGTCAACTGGTAACGTCCTTAGGCAGGTAAAGTTTGCTATCAGGGTCTATTTGGGTTGAGCAGTGCCACTGCTCAAACTCTGAAGTATGGTGGTGCCACTGGCTTAGAACAGCCGGATAAGACTGTTGGCTTGGTTCCCTGCCCAAGTGAGGCCATAGGATGGGCTCCATGGTTGCCTGCGTTCTCTGGTCAGGCTTCCTAAATGCTAGATCTGGGTACTATACTTAGATTTTGGTGGGGTGTGAATTAGATTCCTGGCTCTGGCAGGCCAGGAAAACAGACCCCCAAGGCCAACACAGCTCATTGTTTGGGGACCTAAATCAGGTAAGAATGTACACTGAATTGCCTGGCAAAACAGTGCCACTGGTTTTGCTCTGCTGATGGGGAAAGCCACCAGCTGCGCTCTCTGTTCAAGTGCCACTATAAGCAGGGCTGTTGGATAGGATATGCTGCTTCCTGTGTGTTCTGATGAGGTTCTCTGATTGTGTAGGCTAAAGGCTGCGTTCAGCAAACGGTGAGGCTATGAATTAGTTTCCCTGTCTGGACAGTGGGAGAACAAGCTCCAAGAAGAGCAAGGTTCTTTGTGTTAATGACTCAAGCCAACCCAAGCCCCAAGTTCCCTGGCTGAACAAGGCCACTGGCTTTGCTCTATGGATAATCGGTTCTGCCTGCCAGACTCTCTGCTTGAGTGTTGCTAAGCTGCAGGGCTTCTAGGTGTTCTAGATAGGCTTTTGGTGGGGCAGGACCAAGGAACTACACTCAGTAGTAGGTGTACTATGACTGAGGTCCTCTGCCTGGGTGGGTGGTGAGGGTGGGAGTCCCAGGACGAGGCTCCAGGGCTTTCAAGATTTTGAGGACCAGAATCAGGCAGACTTGTGCTCCACCAAGTTCCCTGGTCAAAATGTGCCACTATCTTGGCTCTGCGGGTGAGCAAAGACACTTGAGCGCTGCAGGTAGGAACTTGTTCGGCTCAGATTCAAGTGCTAGTTGAAGCTCCTCCCCTTTCTCCATCACAGTCAGATTCCCAATGGTCAAACCCCATAGATTTCCCATTGACCCCCATGAGGTGAGACCAGAGCAGGGACTCCCAAGAAGTGACCCACAATGATGGGGGAGCTAGATGTCCACCCCACACCATCTTTATCCACTGCAGGAACTATCAGGGGAGATCTCTCAGTATGGTGCTGTGCCAGCCTGGGGGAGGAGCAATGTGTTTACTGAACAGCTGCTCTTCTTACTCTTCTATTTAGTCTGTCTTGGTTTCTGTGGTACAGGGGTGGGCCTTGGCCTCACCAAAGGATTTTTTCAGTGTTGCCTTGTCCATAAATAGTTATTAGTTGTTGTTCTTGTGAGGGGATGCAAAACTGGAAACAAGCTATGTCATTGCAAGAATTTCTTATTTAAAATTCATCTTATTAACCCTTTTGTAGTTCATAAGTGTGATGACTGGATGTTCATGCCACTGTGTGACATGTGCCTCCCTCAAACCTTGTTACAACCACGTCACATTACCCGTCTGACATGAATGAACGAATGAATGAATGAATAAAATTCATCTTATTATGGCAGCCAAGTCTCAAAGCAATAAATTCCAATTTAGCTCAAAATATATTGAAAACATACTCAAAAATTTGAAGAAAAGATCATATCACTATCAGAGGCTAAAAATATCTGAAAACCTGGCCCCATAACCTGGGGGGAACGTCTAGTAATTCATTGTGATGAAGCTGGAATCTGTGATCCCATGACTTGGAGGCTGATACTGTCTTCTTCTACCACTAAACTGCTAAGAATAACAGTTTTGGAAGTGTTCTAAAATAGCCAACCCCAACATGCTTCATATTATTGCAATCCTTCATCACAGGCCAAAATAAAAGTTATTCCCGTTATCTGTATGCCCATGATATATTGTGCTTTTTTTTTCAGTTGGAGCTCATTTTCACTTTCTCTGTATCTCCAAGGCTTTTTTCCTGAGCCCTTGGTTATTGAAATATGTCCCTAGATAATCACTCCCTCACTGAATATGCCACCCACTTCACCCACACAAGTGAACTACTTCAAAATCCCAGCCATTCTACGCTATCTTCTCATGGTGTACTACTTATGCTCCTCTATCTGGTTCATCTCAGAAAACAAAGTTTATTCATTTGAAGACCACCCTATGTGTGCATATAACATTATATCTTGTGATATTTCTGGTTTATTCTATTTTGGATACTGGCATTTAATTGTTAGGTAATCACTCATTTTAAACAGTTCACCTGTGCTTGTAAATCAAAATAAGTGAATTGTATAGTAAGAAATTATGGAGCCAATATATTTTATATAATATATAAGAATACTTGTCAGATTTTCATGAAAATTCTAGATCTACCTATCCATCTATCCAAATGAAATACACATTTTAATAATTAAATGAAATCCATGCAATTAACCTACTTATAAGGTTATATAAAAATGAAAAGATCTAGCACTTAATATGATAATTGTTGCCTACAGCATATACTGAAGTAAAATCCTTGTGGCATTAAAAAATGTTGTCAAAATAGCTTGAACAAAGTATAAATTATAGCAGGTTTCACTATTACCAATGTTTTAAACTAAATATAGGATTTAGATTAAAAAAATACTGAGGTTAAGTTCTTATTTCACTATATAGTGGATATATAAATTAAAAAGCTTATGCACTTCGTTTTGACATCAGTTTCTTCATAACAACTGGTTGAAAATGATACAAAACTTACCAGGTTATTATGAAAATTGATACCAGATATGTATATGAGACACCTTGTAGGCTATCTGACCAAAAATAGTAGAGCAAATTCAAATAGAAAAACAGAACATCTGAGTTCAAACAAAAAAGGCAGAGTGGAACTTATGAGATCTCTTTGAAATAAAGAATATGACTTCTCTTTTTTTAAAAAATTTTAAATTTTTTTATTATGTTCAGTTAGCCAGGAAGATGACCCTTCTCCTAATAACAAATACTTAATTCTTAAGTATTGAACACTAAAGTGCTGCCCAAATTTCCTTCAGAAATTATGGGCTGATTACTACCCCAGGTGCTGGAAGTACGGTTGCTGGTTGACAGCTCCCAACTATAAGGCCTGCTTCAGTAATTACCTCAGTTTAAGAGAATAGTCTCAGCCAATGTTATTCCTCAATTCCAGATGGCCTACAGCTAATCCTGATCTACAAAGGAGGATAAAGACTCATTCCCCTCATCCAAAATCAAGACTCTCCTGAAGTTTCATCTCATCTACAGAACTCCATGGATTGGCTAAGGCTTCCACTGATACTGCATTTCTGTTCAACTTCCTCTGAACAATCCTGTTTTTTGTGAATTTCCTTCCATACCATTTATCCCATGAATACTCCTTAATGAAATTAATCTTCAAATCACAGTTAGATTCCTGGGGAACCCAATATGCTAGAGCAACACACACAATTTATAGCTATTATCTCATGAAATCATCACAAGCACTATTACCATCATTCCTAGAAGTAAACTGAGACATGAAGAAGTTATTTGCCCACTGTCCAGGATTTAAACCCTACGTTTCACAAAAATGTAATGAACTTTGCCAATATCATATTCATTCTATTTATATTACTCTCATATTCATTAAGAGTCATAGAATACTGGAGATAACATAATATTTAAGCTTCTATTGTAGGAAAGCCCTGTATTTCCACGAGAATATCTATGCCACAGAAAATTCCTTAGACCAAGTCTTATGTTTGGCATAAGCTAAATCAAAAAACAACAACAAAAAACACTGTTTCTGTAAGATGAAATTATTATTGAATATGTTACCTAGTTTATAAACTCATGTTCAATACCTGTATTCTACTGTATTAGGCCTTTCCCAGTTAGTATCAAAGTGGATCTTCAACATTTTGAAATTGAATTTGTTTTTAGTAAAATTTTTCTCCAGTTATGAATTCCAGCCAAAACAAAATCTTTGAATATTAGAATATTACAATACAGTTTGGATTTATAATAATTAACAGAGACATTAACAGCTGGGTTAAAAAAAAATCTATCCTCATGAGTTTTGTTACTTAAATTTGTAAAGGACAGGGTTCAACTTATTTTTTTTTTAGTCTAAAGTTCTGAGCTATTTGTAAAGTGATACATAAATGGTGGATTTCTTAACTTGTTTTCTATATTCAATTTCTATTAAGCATTACAATTATCTGACCTGCTCATTATATTTTTAATACTAAACTAGTGTAGTAATTTCAAGCTGTTCTCCTAAATGATACAGCTGGGCTAAGGTGGTCTTGGATGGTTTATTAGCAAAAGATAATCAAGTTAAAAATGTTAGTTAAGGGGCGCCTGGGTGGCTCAGTGGGTTAAGTGTCTGCCTTCGGCTCAGGTCATGATCTCAGGGTCCTGGGATCAAGCCCCACATCAAGCTCTCTGCTCAGCGGGGTGCCTGCTTCCCCCCCTCTCTCTGCCTGCCTCTCTGCCTACTTGTGGTCTCTGTCTGTCAAATAAATAAAATCTTTAAAAAAAATGTTAGTTGATACTGGAACATGTGCTTAATCAGAGAGAGATATATAGTGGTTGAACCTAAAGGGGAATAGGCCCTGGCCACACAAACATGGTGAATTTAGCTCTTTAAATATTTGAGGTCAATGCTCACCATCAAAGCTTTCCTCAGTGACCTCATGGCAGGAGTCTGCATTTGGGAAATGGAATTCTGGGTCCAGAAAGTTTTACTATTTCTAGTCATTATATTCAAAAATGAGTAGGTTAATGGACATTTACCCCTTTTGCCCTTTAAAGATTTCTGTTCTGAGAGAGTTTATAATCTCATTGGGAGTAAGATCTGTGTTTTGTGTTTAACATTCCTCACTGCAGTTAACTCCCTGATGTGCACAAAATAGCTCCAATGTGCTGAGTGCTTAGTGTGTCTTACAGAAAGATAATCTCTAAAATACAACCCTGTAATTAGGTTTTTTTTTAAGATGAGAAACCTGAGGCTCAAAATGTTTAAATAATTTTTTTAAAGATTTTATTTATTTGACAGACAGAGATCACAAGTAGGCAGAGAGGCATGCAGAGAGAGGAGGAAGCAGGCTCCTTGCTGAGCAGAGAGCCCGATGTGGGGCTTGATCCCAGGACCCTGGGATCATGACCTGAGCCGAAGGCAGAGGCTTTAACCCACTGAGCCACCCAGGTGCCCCAAGGTTAAATAATTTATATGACTTATATTTTAATAGACATTTGATGATGTTTGCTAACTTGAATTTATTACTTTATCTTGATTTAGCAAGAAAAATATCATGATATATGCATTAATGATATATGCATTTATATAATGCATACATTATCACACATACTTAAACAAAATAAACACAGGTATATTCCATAGCATATGAGCAAACACAAGCTAATCTTTGTATCAACCCCTGATATGTAAGTCCCTATGCCACATTCATAAAGAATCATTCTTCCTTTCCTGAATTTTCCATACATTCTTACCCTTCTTTGTTTTTGCAAATGCAACTTGCTAAGGCCGAAGATGAGAAAAGAATTTTGTAGAAAAGAGGTTTTCAAAGGATATGAAAGAAGATAGTAAAGCTGACATAAAAGAAAAGCAGGAGAAACAGAAGATTTAGTAGCACATTTAAGACATTAGATTTTATTCCAAATGCAACTAGAAATGATTGAAGAGTTTAAACAAAAAACAAATAACATGGAGGACAAGGGTAGATGGAGAGGAGAAGGGAGTTGAGGGAAATTGGAAGGGGAGGTGAACCATGAGAGACTATGGACTCTGAAAAACAACCTGAGGGTTTCAAAGGGGTGGGGGGTGGGAGGTTGGGTGAACCAGGTGGTGGGTACTAGGGAGGGCACGGATTGCATGGAGCACTGGGTGTGGTGCAAAAACAATGAATACTGTTATGCTGAAAAGAAATAAAAAATTTAAAAAAAATTAATTAATCTGATTTGAATTTTAAAATATCACTTTACTGGTATAGAATGAACTGATGAAGTTTGTATCAAAACTAAAAGTGAGGGTAGGAAAGACTTTCATGGTGCATAAAGGTTCTCTAATGCTATCACTAGTAGGTAGTAAGACAGGATCACTACTGGACTACTCATAACTGTCAAGTTATAACAATACCATGAAGGGAGGAGTCCTGAATAAGAGAAAATCATGTTTTAAAAAATAATGGTGTGGGGGTGCCTGGGTGGCTCAGTGGGTTAAAGCCGCTGCCTTCGGCTCAGGTCATGATCCCAGCGTCCTGGGATCGAGCCCCGCATCGGGCTCTCTGCTCAGCAGGGAGCCTGCTTCCTCCCTTCTCTCTCTGCCTGCCTCGCTGCCTACTTGTGATCTGTCTGTCAAATAAATAAATAAAATCTTAAAAAAAATAAAAAATAATGGTGTGGGTCAATTTTTACATAAACACACAAATACCAAAGGTATGTAGAAAAGAAAAAAAAAAAACTTATGCCAGTTCTGTTTTTTTCCCATGGAGGTACCCCACTCAAAATACTTATGCCTTTTTAAAAAGATTTTTTTTTATTTATTTGTCAGAGACAGAGACAGAGAGAGTACAAGCAGGGAGAGTGGCAGGAAGAGGGACAAGCAGGCAACCTGCTGAGCTAAGAGCCCAATGCAGGACTCGATCCTAAGCCCCAGGATCATGAAATGAGCCAAAGTCAGATGCTTAACTGACTGAGCCACCCAGGCATCCCTGAAACTTTTTCATAACTTATTAAGTGACTGAATTTTCAGATCTTCTTTTACAAAACTACAGCAGGATTCACCTGAATAAAAAGAGAAGGAGTAAACTAACATTTAATCTATAGTTCTGATTGAATAGGTTCACTCTGCAACTGATGTATGTTTATAGAGATTAAAAAGAATTTGGACATGCCCTCACAGTGTGTCTAATTTTCTGTTAAGCTTTACAAGTAGTGAAAGAGCATGTCCAAAAGGATCAAAATAAAGATAAATATACTTTAATTTTATCTCATACACTTCTTAAAAGCTCCAATTATTCTTTTCCTGGACACAATACAAAATAGTAACAATAAATTAAAGAAAAAATATTAAGACTAAGGATGTGTGATATGAATAGACAATCCTAGACAAGGAGTCAGTTTATATAAATCCACATGAGAAGATTCAAGGAAACCAGAGCAAAATAGACAAGTAAAACACCCTTCACTGATCATTTTTTGTTTAAAAGATTATTTGTGGAAGGGCATAGATTCAAAACAACAGATGGAACTAAAAAACAACAAACTTTAAGGAAGCAATTTGATATATTTCAAGAAAAAAACATGGGGCGCCTCTTGAATTTGGCTCAGCATTATCTCAGGATTGTGAGATGGAGCCCTGCGTTGGGCTCCATGCTGGGCATGGATTATGCTTAAGATTTCTCTCTTCCTATTTTTCTACTCCTCCCCACCACTTCTCTCCCGCTCAAGGAAAAAAGAGAGAGAGAGAGAGAGGAAACATAACTGTGGATGCTTTAGTTAAGCCCAGAAAATGCATAAAGATTTTAGTAGAGTTATGTCTACACTATATTTCCTTCAACAAGTTTCTTCAAGCCTCAGGTGAAGGGAAAACAACTTAAGAAATTGTGAAGTAGGCAAAACTGGTTTTCAGCATGCCCTAATGTATCAGTTACATATTGCTATGACACACTGCAACAAAAACAAAATCTTGGTTACATACAACACCATGCATTTATTTTTCTATGCATCAATGGGTAAGTTAGAGATCACCTGATTTAGGCTGGACTTAACTGGAATAGCTCTGCTCCATGTAACTCTCTTTCTATTTGTTGAAATGATAGCCTAGCTCAGAAATATCCTCATGGCAATGGCAGAAGCACAAGACTAAAAACAAGCAAGCAAACAAACAAAAAAACCCTACAAAGCCCTCTAAGACCAAGGCTCAGACCAGGCAAATGTTACTTTTACTGCATTCTGCTGGCCAATGAAAGTCACATCTACAAACCCAAACTCAAAAATCAAAGGATAGGAAAAGATATTCCACCCCTTGAGTAGGGAGAAGCAAAAGTAAGTAAATATTTCTGAACAATAATATAATCTACCACACCCCCTTTCTTTTTTTCTTTGCTTCTCTTCTGTCAGCCCCTTTCTTTAGCTCTGGGGGAAAAGCCAATTAATAAAAATTAAATCATATTAAAACACTTGACATACTCTCCACTGGAGAAATATTTCTGTTTTGAAGAAACAAACATAGGATAGGTGTAATCACTGATGGTGTCATTTCAAGCATCTTCTGGGAGTTGTACTTCTGGAGAAGGCCTTTATACATGAGAGCATATTGAACCATAGACAGATAAGCCCTAAACACCAGGTAAGTTTTTTATTTTCCTCTCGATATCACTTCTGGATTATATTATTTAAATAAGCCTCCTTTTCTCTGTTTTTGCTTCAGAAACACTTGAACTCTTCTGCAACCACAGGAGCAAATAAAATGATGCGCTCACCATAGCTGGCAAGCCACCAACTTCTTAGGCTTTACTGGCTTGGTGAATTGTTAGTATTTTAGTAAGAGAAAACCATAGCATCATAATTATAAAATAATCCAAAGCCTAGTCTACTGAAACTGCAACATTATCATTTTCATTTTTGTTCTTTATTAGCTATGAGAATTCAAATTTCCAAAGACCTCTGGGCTCTCTAACACACATGCCATACTCACAAAGAGCTGCAAACTGCCACGGATTCTGTTTAACATGTCTTACTGAGATATGAGACCAATGTCTTATTTTATTCTTCATTTGGGCAATTTAATTTCTGTGTCATACCTACAAAATTTACTGAAGTACTACCAAATAAACAAATATGCCCAGAATTTAATTATTTCTTTAAGAACCATACAGGATTCTGAATTCCCTGTTCAATCCACCCCTCCCCACAGCCTGTGCACATTTTCCATAAGGCTTACTTCCACATCACCACTTTACAGAAACACAAAATCTCTCTCTTTCTTTCTCTCCATCACTGACCATCAGCTCTCATTACATTTTTTTAAAACAATTCTCTGATACAATCCCTATTTCACAGATGAGAAGTACTAGGGCTGTGAATGAGTGAATAACTTATCCAGAATGTATACTTACTAGTTTTTATAGTTGATATTTTAAATGCCTATAAGTTTAACTCAAAAATCCATTCTTTCTCTACAAAGCAGATTTCCATAAACTCATTCAAAGAGGGTAGTAGATGGTGGTGGCAATTATTATATGTATAGTGGCAAGCCATCGCATTAATAGTAATTATCATAACTTATCAAGCACTGTTCTTTGTCAGGCATAATGCTAAATGCTTCAAATAAATTCCCATTTTCTTCTCCCAACAATTCTATCACTTATGTCTTATTATTATCTTCTTTGGATGACAAGGAAACAAGCACAGAGCTTTCAAGTTATTCCCTCAAAAGCATACTGCTAGCTTTGAACCCAGAGCTTCAACTCTTAACAACTACGTTACAGAACCATGTGTCATCCCAGAACCATGTATGATGATGGATCAGAAATAAGGTGAAGGACCAGAATGTTATCTTTGATCTGCAGACTACACAGCTGGGCCACACTTCACTTTAGGAATACTCTATATACTAATGTTCAGTGGTAGAAATTAGAGCAGAAAGTTATCAGATAAGTCAGTCCAAGTCATCAACAATTAGAACATCACTAGGCAGGGATGTATCCCAAGGCATGGGAATCCCATAGCAAGTGATACTATCAGGCTGCAGGACAAAAGAGAAGGTCCTGCCATCTGGCCTTCACCCGTTCCTCTCTCAGGACTCATAAAACCTTGACATCCTGGACACAGTCATAGCAGCTGGGAATTGTCTGGGAAACAAAATATGCATGCTTCGTTGATTAATCTTGCTCCCTATTAAGCAATGAAGAGGAAAAAGTCACATAAAATGTACAAGGGGGAAAAAAGGAAAACTGAATACTGTAATCAATATAGTGAGGAGAGAAAACCAAGGACAGAGTGTCATAAAATTAAATTCCAGCCCTGAGATGGGCTAACAGAAACGTTTGGCCTGGTCATTTATCCTTCCAGACCCTCAGTTTCCAGATCTTTAAAATGGAGAAGAGACAGGTGGAAGGTAGTCAAATGTCATTCAATTTTCTTTCCAGCATTCCATTTTCTATGTTTTTGAATTTTTTTCAGAATTTCTGTTAAAAAAAGACATTATTCTCTCATACCTAGTTAAAAAAAAGACATGAAAATGAACCACTTTATCCTTGTAGGTATGCAGCTCCATGTTTCATCATATTTGTCAAGTCATACAACAATTTAATTAGCTACTTTCAGCAGTTTTATGCTAGGACTTTTGACTCTGCCCATGTATACACTGAGACTTACTGTAGTGATAGAGGTACTTAGAATTTCTTCAAGTGAATTCTGTTACTTCAAAAGGTCCAAATTCAGATTTTAAAACATGTAATTGTGTGATAATAAAAAAAAAGCCTCTTTTGTGTTTTTGTTATTTGTGTTATTTATTTTAAGCATGAATAGTCAATTAGATTTTCAACCTACATTTTTTTCTTCCCCGTTACCTAGGATTTCCCTGTCTTCTAAGATGAGCAAACACTATAATCAGTTTCCCTCAGGCTTGAAATTATCAGTGCTATAACTTGAGTTCAGATGGCACCTTCCTTCCAAATCCTTGCTTCAGTTATTTGCCATGAAAAATTACTTTTGGGGGCTGAAATCTCTTACTTGCTGTTATCCCAGAAGTGAATTATTTTAAGGAATTTAACTAATACACATCCCGGTAAGGTTTATGGGCCTGCCAAATGTCATTTTAAATAAACAGAACAATTCCCCTCCAATTTCTTTTGTGATACATAGGTGAGGAAAAAGAAAATCTCAAATTATTAGGCACTTACGATTTTCATTAAAATAAAAGTTTCCCTTTTTCTTTAATTTTCTATAAATTTCTCCTTCCATCATACGTGTAATTTTTTGAAACTAGCACAACACTAGATTTGTTGACTGTGTGAGGAGCAGATAATACTGTTCTTTTGTGCCGTGCAACATTTGAGATAAAACTCAGAGAAATTGTTCCATAGAAACTGTACTTCAGCAAATTTAATAGGTTATATTTTTTGCAATTAAAAATGAGAGATGGTTACTGTTGAACTTCAATTTAGATTTTCTGTATTATACATACTGATAATATATGAGCATAATATTCTTCATAGCAATTAGTCATGAACACGAACTTGCACAATGTTTTAAAAACACTTCTCAATCCTTTGGGAACCATAACAGACACTGAATTTAGAAACAGAAATTCCCCTTATTGTTATAACTTCTAAGTCTCCTTAGACCCATTAAGAAAGTCATTGCCATGTTTTTTTGCTTGTATATTTGCAAGAAAAAATGAAATTAATACTAAGAAAATATGTATGCATTCTGGAAGATAGAGGGAAAAATGAACCACAAAAGATACACCAAATAAATTATTTTTTATTATATACTGTTGATACTGTGAACTAGGTATATGTTTTCCCATTTATAGCCATAAAAGCCAGGTTATCTAATGAACCTGTTTTGTTTAAGTGGAACTCAGAATTATAGAATTTTAGAATGCTAGAACTAGAAGGAATATCCACCCCAAACTCCTGATCTTATTACTGAGGAAACCAAGTAAACTGATTAAATGAATTTTCCCAGAGTCCACTGATATTTTATATTTATATTCAAATCACAAACCTGCTTACCCAAGTGAAGCTATGGTGCAAGTCTTCCACAAAAGAATATGCATATTTCATAATGTATTAATCCTACCAAACCTTTAGTGGGAAACACAAAACAATGCATTGTTCATGGTTGGGGGAATTGATTTGTTCTTAATTTAAATAATTTTACTCCTTGTGATTTTCCTTCTCCTTTAGAATCCAATACAAAGTTCATTCATCCAATATTTATTAAGCATTTACTATGTACCAGGCTATATTCTAGACAACAGAGATGAACAAGATTCATGGTGTTCATCATATTCAAGTATGCAAATGGATATGTTTGAATTACTGATTTCCATTTTTTGGAAAATCATTCATATTCTTTTCCCATTTCGCCTTCTAGAAATTTTAAATTTCCTTTGTTAGGCTCAAGCTGCTCACTACAAAATGTAAGAGATCATTGTCATTAACAGGTATACCAATACTATGTTTAAGGAAAAAATAAAAACTAATTTGACGCCTGTAGACAAAATAAACTTTTCAAGCCTCTATTTTAATATCCCCAGTAATTTAGACTGATTTGATTAACCAAAAGTTTTTCCTTAAACATGTTAGATAATGATACTGTTAGTAATCTTATGGGATAATAATTATCATTGCTATAGAGATTTACAATTCACCAATTACCTGAAAATACAATAAATAAAAATAACTTACAAGTACAGTTTAAGTATGGATGGCACTGGGTGGTTTTGGTGCTCTGGACTTTAATTCCTCCCCTTACCCTTTGAGAATCAGATTATATATTAATTTGCACTACTGTTGGGCTTTTTCTTTATCTCAAATAAATCTGAAAAATAAGCATGCCATTTGATGCTACTTTTTAGTGAAAGAAACTGAGGCTCAGATAATTTGCCCAATTTGGGAAGTGACAGTGCTCTGATTCCATATCATATTTCTAGAGATGAATAATATTTTCATTCAAGTAAGTCTCTTCAATATTTCCCCAAGTTTAAAAATTACTAACTTAATGTAAATTTGTCTAACTTTTTAAAGGGCCTTTTAACTTTGTTTGAGTCTTTAAGCCATTTTATCAGCTTTGTTGAATGTTATAAACCCTACAGTATTTTCCTCAATTCTGTATTATGATTTATAAGGCAATAAATGAATACATACACATGTAATATATGATTATCTACTTTTCCAATCTTTTTTCCTTGATGCTTATTCTTTTTATGCCTATAGAAACAATTAAAAAAGAAATATATATCCACATAAAAATTTTGTCTCTTTCTCATACAAGTATAGTTTTCCAAAATGAAACTTCTATTTCTTAAATCATTCTGAACATTACCTTTTTCTTAAGACAGAATTGAATATAAATTATCATTGTATTGATTAATGGATAGTTTTCATTCATAGGCAGAAAATTCTACTCTGTTCTGTAGAAAGCACCTATGCTCTTTCTTATGACTTAGCCATTAAAAACTTCATTGCACATGATATGAAAAGAGAATAAAAGCATGTAAAGTTATTTCTTCCCTGTGAGGTAAAGAAAATACATCTGTCATTTAACATATATTCATGATTACTCCTGCATTCCCTATTTGGATATTTGGAAACTTAAGTCTAAATTGGTATCTGTTATCTCTATCTACAATACCTAATTTACAAATAAATATATATGTATATGTGTTTCATATACTTTATTACTTATTTCTAAGTGTTAAATTTTGTGGTATGGGCTACAGATTTTTGCTATTCAAAATAACAAAGGAGAGATGCATGATGAAAATTTGAGGAGTCAGTGAAACTCAGGAAACACTTTCTGGGCTGTCAGATACTGCAGCAACAGGACCATAGATGCTATTCTACACAGTTGCGAAGGAAAGAAAAAAAACAAAAAAACCCTAGAACTGGATTGGGTAGGAATGGGGTGAAGTTTACAGAAGTAGTGCTTTCTAAGCTGGCTATTAAGGATGTGTAAAAACTAGTCGGAAGGAGAAAAGGAAAGGATATTCAAGGCAGAAATAAAAACATGAATTTAGGTAAGGATTTCTAGAAGAGCAAGGAATAATCTAGGATTGAAAGTGATTAGTAGTGTCTGATGATCTGCAGATGAAGAGTGGGTGATGATGAGACTAGAGAGAGAGCAGATGTCATGGAGGTCCCTGTTTATCTTTCTGAAAAGTCTGACTTCCAGCTTTAATATTAATGTAGGGAACACATCAATGAGGGGAAGTAGTCATGCATTTATGTATATGTGAATATATCTACAGAAACACAAAGGATGTTAAAGAAGCTTACAACGTTGGTAATCTGGAGTAGAGAAGATATCAAATTTCTTTATAAATTTTTGTATTACTTCATTTGTTACAGCAAGCATGCATTATTCATTATGTTTAAAACATAAAAATTACAAAAGCCTAAGAAAATGTAATTATAGATAATATATAAAATAGGATGATTACTTACTAAAACATAGAAAAGTTGGTAAAGGCACACTACTCATTGAGAAAATGCTAATAGGTCTAAATATGTTCCTTAGAGAAAATTAATTAATTAGTTAATTAATTAATTAATTTTAAAGATTTTATTTATTTATTTGACAGAGAGATAGAATAACACAAGTAGGTAGAGTGGCAGGTAGAGGAAGAGGGAGAGAAGCAGGCTCTCCGTTGAGCAGGGATCCACAAGTGGGGCTCAATCCCAGGACCCTGGTATCATGACCCTGAGCTGAAGGCAGACCCTTAACCAACTGAGCCACCCAAGCACCCTGAGAAAAGTAATTTAAGTAAAATAAATGTTTTATTTTTGAAGGAAAAGAATTAACTTGAGAAAAACATTAAAAAGCCCAGAACATTTAAATAAAAAATTATCTAATTAGAAATGAAAAATCAATTACAATACAACATATAGAACACTTATTTTCTTAAAATATTTCATGCATAAAATATTGACAAATTAAATAATGATAGAAAACACTGATAAATAAAATTTGAAACAAAAAAAGAAAACACTATAAAACTGTTTAAAAATATAGAGACAGAATACATACATTCTACAATCTGAAAAAAATAATTATGGAAAATATAAATCATCTAAATGGACATAAGTAGACCAAAACTGAACAAACAAATTAGCATAAAAGAAACATATACATCAAAGTTTTCAAATTGGTTCTAAGTAAAGATTATGTGTTTTCTGTTATGATAACTCTTGCACAAAAAATATTTAGTTTCTTTGTTCCATGTTTTTATTTAAATTCTAGTTAGTTAACATATAGTGTAATACTAGTTTCAAGAGTAGAATTTAGTGATTCATCACTTACATATAACACCCAGTGCTCATCACAAGTGCTCTCCTTAATCCCCATCATCCATTTAGCGCATCCCCCCGACGTCCCCTCCAACAACCCTCAGTTTGTTCTCTATAGTTAACGACATTGAGATAACACCTTACACCAGTTAGAATGCTCAAAATTAGCAAGACAGGAAACAACGTGTGTTGGAGAGGATGTGGAGAAAGGGGAACCCTCTTACACTGTTGGTGGGAATGCAAACTGGTGCAGCCACTTTGGAGAACAGTGTGGAGATTCCTCAAGAAATTAAAAATAGAGCTTCCCTATGACCCTGCAATTGCACTGCTGGGTATTTACCCCAAAGATACAGATGGAGTGAAAAGAAGGGCCATCTGTACCCCAATGTTCATAGCAGCAATGGCCACGGTCGCCAAACTATGGAAAGAACCAAGATGCCCTTCAACGGATGAATGGATAAGGAAGATGTGGTCCATATACACTATGGAGTATTATGCCTCCATCAGAAAGGATGAATACCCAACTTTTGTAGCAACATGGTCGGGACTGGAAGAGATTATGCTGAGTGAAATAAGTCAAGCAGAGAGAGTCAATTATCATATGGTTTCACTTATTTGTGGAGCATAAGAAATAACATGGAGGACATGGGGAGATGGAGAGGAGAAGGGAGTTGAGGGAAATTGGAAGGGGAGGTGAACCATGAGAGACTATGGACTCTGAAAAACAACCTGAGGGTTTTGAAGGGGTGGGGGGGGTGGGAGGTTGGGGAAGCCAGGTGGTGGGTATTAAGGAGGGCACGTATTGCATGGAGCACTGGATGTGGTGCAAAAACAATGAATACTGTTACGCTGAAAAAAAAAAAAAAAGAAAAAAGAGTCTTAAACCATTTAGTCTTATGGAAAATAATGGAAAGCCAAGCAATTTATTTTTTTTTTAGTATTTATTTATTTATTTAAGAGAGAGAGAGAGAGAGAAAGTGGGGGGAGAGGAAGAGGGAGTAAAATCTCAGACTCCCCACTGAGCATGGAGCCTAACAGCGGGGCTTGATGCCAGGACCCTGAGATCATGATCTGACCAGAAATCAAGAGTCAGACGTTTAACCAACTGAACCACCGAGGTACCCCTCAAGCAATTTATTTTTGAATG
The DNA here is from genome assembly GCF_963455335.1 of Martes martes. NCBI lineage: Eukaryota > Metazoa > Chordata > Mammalia > Carnivora > Mustelidae > Martes > Martes martes. The sequence goes on from NC_137897.1 coordinate 21,983,835, forward strand.
TAGCACAGTTAGTCTGTCAATAATTGGCAAAGGTAATAGACATGCATAAGTTCATGTGCACACACATATACACACATCTACATAAAACCATGGTTCCATGACAGTCCAACCTCAAGTAAATTAAAATAAGAATACCTGATTTCATGAAAACAAATCCAATTGTTCATTAAATGATTTATCTACTGAAAAAAAAAGAGCTATATCAGGAATGAAAGAATAGCTTACTATTAAGAATTTTATGAATATTAACACTGAAAATAAATAAAGATAAAGATAAAATGCTCTTTAAAAAGAATTTTATGAATATAAAATAAGAACACTTCTGTAAGATGATAAATAATCTTGAACTACTTGGCAAATAACATTTCAAAATGAGGGAGGGGTAATGAGCAAAAGTGTCCAAATGTGATCCTGCGAGCTCACTTCAGTTTGTTAGACAGTGAGTTGGCTGGGATCTGAGGTACTCTCTTCTCTCTGGGGAAAGAGATGTATTTTCACTCAACTTCTCCAAGATGAGTTCCTACTACTGCAAGGAGGGACAAGACAACTGTTATGAGACTCAGTGTCTCCAGAGGTAGGGCAGCTAGCTTTTCCAGACAACCCTAACGCCCTTGGTACCACAACAATCTGTTCCCACACTGATGAGTTTGTTCTCATATTAACCACCTAAAAAGGAAAAGCAAGAAGCAGGCAATGTTCCTCCACTTGACCCTGGCATACCTCTTTGTGGAATGGTGGGAATATCAGGACATTTATGCCTTCTCTTGAGTACCCTTGCCTTGTAAGTTTCCCCAATAAAACTTGTTCCTTAATCTATTCCTTGTGATACTGCACATTTTGCCCTGACTACCAAACAGCACATGACAAATATTTCTAATACTGTCCATTAAAATATGAAACAAGAAAAAACAACAAAAAAAAAACCTAAAAAAAAAGTATCATGCTTTCTAATGCAAAGAAAATAATAAGAAAAAAAAAACACATACATTAGTTTAGGTCCTTTGAGAAACAGATGCCAAAATGGGATTAGATGTCCATGAGATTTACTGGGGGAAACACCTATGAAGGAAAAATGGGAGAGAGCTACAGCGGACTGGATGAGGGGTCACACTGTGAGGCAGGTCAAAATCCCATGGAAGAGAAAAAAAAGGAGATAAATTTGGGCAGGAAATACATTAGACTGTGATTCAAAGAAAGTTATGGCAAAGTTTATGAGGAGTCCTTGAGCCCAAATCAGCTGCCAGAGGAACCCTGTGTTTCCCAAATGATGCTGGTTTAGTATTCTCCATGCTCAGTCATTGACGGGGAGCAGCTCATGGGAAGTGTGGCCTTGGTGCCAATACCATGATGGACTTCAGAAGGCAATAACTGGGGACCTCTGTAGTCAGAGATCTGAGAGGCTTATTCTCATGGCTGCCACAGTATAGTTTTTAAATAACAGAAAAACATAATTCATAGATACGCTTGGAAACCCCAAAAAGATTAACAGAGAAATATTTATTATTTAAAAGATGGTTTAAGGGGTGCGTGGGTGGCTCAGTGGGTTAAGCCTCTGCCTTCAGCTCAGGTCATGATCTCGGGGTCCTGGGATCGAGCTCCGCGTCGGGCTCTCTGCTCAGCAGGGAGCCTGCTTCCCCATCTCTCTCTGCCTGGCTCTCTGCCTACTTGTGATCTCTGTCTGTCAAATAAATAAATAAAATCTTTATAAAAAAATAGATGGCTTAAAACTCATCTGCAGGTTGGTGATGTATTGGAATTTGGATGAAATTGCTTTGCAGGTAAGAACACTCTATGTGCTATAAGGTGTGATGCAGCAAGAAGTTTATTTATTCATGATAGCATATACCCAAGAATAATAATAATAAACCAAGCACCACATATAAGCCTCCAAAATCTCATGGCAATCTGTCCAGCTTTCATATGCTATGCTAATATGTAGAAAAACAGGGAGAGTGTTTTAGATAGATTATATCATAGCAGTTTTAAAATAGCAAAATATTAAAAATAATATCTAACAAAAATATAAATAACTTGTCTTTGCATACATGTAATGAAATATTACAGTTATTTAGTAAATCATTCCAAAGAATTTGTGTTAAAATGGCAAAATTTTTATAGTAAGTGAAATTTAGTAGTATATAAATGTTTCTGAAGTGTGATCCCAGTTATACATATGCATATACATACACACACACAGAAAAGTAAATGCAAGGGAACAAACATAAGCATTCATGTATAATTTCTGAGGGTTGAATTGGGAATAATTTGATGTTTATCTTTTATGTTATTTTGCTCTTTCCAGATTTTTCCATTATGCATGAAGTGTAATATCAGAAAATAATTTTGTAAAATAATTTAAAATCTTTAAAGTATTGTAGTAGGGATATGGTCATCATTGATGCTGTTTTTCAAATATTTCTGGTCTCCCCCTTCCAAGCACATGGTAGGAATGCACTTCTTGGTGACCTCATGGTTAGGCCAAAATAGGGAGCTGAGAGCAATAGCATGATGTGTCATTTCCAGGATGGCACATTTAATTGCTGATGTAACATACTCTCTGCTGGGATAACCAGAAACATTGAAACTGATAGCTGCTTCATCAGCCTGAATACCTGAGACACTACATGAGCAAAGCTTCTCTGCCAACCTGTGATTGCCATGCAGTACGGGTGAGAGATGAGCCTGTGTTTCTTAAAGCACTGAGATACACAAGTTGTTGTTTCTTTAACATAACCTAGTCCATTATGTCTTACACAAAACTGAGTCTTAGGAAAGGGGTACTGCTATAATGAAAACATCAAATATGAGACATTAGGTTTAGGACTAGGTGGCAGACAGGGAGAAAACTGTTACAGTGAGGTGCCTACAATTAGGACAGAGAGAGAAACAGAAAGACCTCAAAAATAACTATGGATAAGGGCGCCTGGGTGTTTCAGTGGGTTAAGCCTCTGCCTTCAGCTTAGGTCATGGTCTCAGGGGCTCTCTGCTCAGCGGGGAGCCTGCTTTCCCCCCCTCTCTCTCTTCCTGCCTCTCTGTCTACTTGTGATCTCTCTTTCTCTCTCTGTCAAATAAATAAATAAATAAATATTTTTTTAAAAACTATGTATAATATTTCTGTGATATTCTTGCCAAAAATAAGTAACTTCAATCTAATCATGAGGAAACATGAGACAAGAAACATTCTACTGTCATAGATTAAGGGAGACTAAGAAGATATGACACTAAATACAACATGGGATCCTGGAAAAGAAGAAAGACATTAGTGGGAAAAGTGAGGAAGTTTGAATTACGTCTGTAATCTAGTTAATATAGTTAATTTCCTGATTTTGATAACTATACTATTGTTATGTAAAATGTTAATATTAGGGGGAACTGGATGAAAGATATATGTGAACTCTCTATATAATTTTGCTACTTTTCTGTAAATATAAATTACTTTAAAATAAAAAGTTGAAGAAAAAAAATGTAGTGGGAGGAAGGCTTAGTAGTTTTGTCAAAAACGTTATACAAAGGTGACTAAAGAATACTTCATGCAATTCTTTGTGTGCGTGTGTTTATACAGGGAAGAGCTGGAATAGAATAGAAAGAAACCACAAACTTGTAATAAAAATCTTTATGATTCTTTAAGATACAAAGCAATAATGAAGATTCTAAGCTTTGAAATGGACAAAGTAGGATAAGAAAGCTGTACTGCCCTCAAGAAGGGCTTAGCCTCAAATCTTATTTCAAATATTGAAAAAGCTATTAATAAGAAAGCAAAAGCCTACCACAGGACACAGAAAGGGGTTTTAAAAATCAACACCCAGCGAATACCTACTAGGAAAAAAACCGGAGTCTAATCAATTCAGATATCTGCCCAGTAACATTTCAGTATTGCTAACCACTTTACACATCTCTCTTCTTTCTTTTCCCAAAGAGGAGTATTTACTGAGTTACACTGAACTTGCTCCCTCGTTGTATACACTGGGAGTGAATGGGGAGATAACTTGTGTTTGTTTTTGTTTATAGATTCTGCAGAAATCTATGTAAGACAGACAACCACAGGTCAGTCTCTGTGATAGAAGGCACTGTGTGATCATGGACATTGAAACTGAGGCTTTGACTAAAAGACACCTTTGGTTTATTTCCTCAAGGAGGATACAGAGAAGTATTCTGTCTGAAAGAAAGAGGCCAAATACTTCTGGGTATTCTTCCATTTGTGTACATGGTAGGACTGAACTTCCTGGTCTCTGTATGGCTGGATAGGAGTTGTGTCACTAGATTCAGCTGTTCAGTTGTGAGCAGAGGTAATATTTGTCACTACAGTTGGCTCATTGCTCATGTGCTGCCATCCATAGATCTGTTTCACCTCTTTGCTTATGACCAGCCATATTCCACATGGTGGATCCATGGATCAAGTTGTGCTTGATCCATGCACAACTACCATAAAGAAAAAACACTTCCTCTATCCTTCCCCAGTGACTAATTACAGATGTGTAGAATAAACAAGAAATGAATTTTATCATCATTATTAACTTTGGAGAACTGGGGATATTTTGTTACTTCAGAACAGCCTAGTCCATCTGAGACAAAGTAAGCCTCAAATTGTTACAACATGTTCCTGTTATTTAAATCTCTAACTAGTAAGCTATGCTTTATATTGAGAGGAACAAAGTATTCAAGAGTTGAAATATTCTAAGTTTCTGGATATCCAGTACAAGACAGTCATGTTTGTCCATAACAGCAAAGTATCCAGCACAAGATAGGTACTCAACATGTATTTATTAATGAATTTATGTATTAAAGTCATATATGTATAACTGAATATAGAGAAGAATGAAACAAAAAAATGTATCAAATGTGCCCTGGAGAATGAATATAGTAGTGAATAGCCCAAGAAAGATACCCATATTGAGTTTAATATCAATGCAAAGATAGAATGGTGAACAATTTCACATAAAGAAGACACAGGCAACAGTGCCTAAGATTCAGGCTCCAGATTTTTCTCTGAAAATTTTATAAGAAACAGTAAATTTATGCCATCCTCATAATGAGTCCAGTTAAAGGAAGATATGTTCAAATGTATATTTAAAATGTTAAACTAAGGAGTGCCTGGGTGGCTCAGCCAGTTAAGCACCCAACTTGGTTTGGGCTCAGTCATGATCTCAGGGTCCTGAGACTGAGCCCGTGTGGGGACTCTGCTTAAAGATTCTCTTTCTCCCTCTCCCTCGGCCCCTCCCCTCCCTATTCTCCCTCTTTCTCTCTCAAATAAATAAATAAATCTTTAAAAGTGTTAAATTAAGATGTTTCAGAATGAATACATGTGTGTTTTCAAACTAGGCTAGACTTTCTGCCATATATGGGGGTTAAATTTCAGAATCTGCATAAAATCATCTATCAGAAGATATATTTAACTCCACAATATATAAGGGAAAATACATAACAGTGACTGCTAAATATCACATATCATTTCAACTTCATTATTTCCTCTCATAGTACATAGGTTACCTTTCACTTTCATGAGTTAGTATACAATACTAGTAGAATTGAGAAAAGTGGGTCATTGCTCATGTCCAGATGGGCAAAGAAGTTTAGTTTGTGAAAGAGTAGGCCAACTGCACCACAATTAAGACATCTGCCAACTTATTTATGCTGCATTGAAAAGATAACCTTCAAGTTTTCTTCTAGACCTACTGTCACTACAAAGTTTCACTATGACACAGTTAACCCAGAGAGTTAAAATTTTAACATGTATTTCTTGATAATTGTCATATTTTTCTATTTTCCATGTTCAATAAGTAGGAATCCCATGTAAAAATTAAATCATCACAACATTATTGTCTCTTTGCTGAAAACCATATTTCAATGGAAGACAAGATCTGTAATTGACTCAGTTTAACTCAGCCAGCAATTGCATTTTAAGAACAATTTGCTTCCCTCAGCTTGTATTTTCCATTTTTTCCCTTCCAGTTTTGTAAGTGAGTTATTTGGTCAGCAGGAAACATTCTTTAACATCAAATATTTAAAACAATGGAGCCACTAATCTGAAATGGTATCCATGCTAGGCTTCTGCAAAGAACAGAGAATTTGAGTCATGAGGTAAATTTCTATGGTTTGCTAAGAGGTGCATTAACAAAAAGAACAATCTGAGGAAGAAATTAAATAAGTTTTGAAATTTGTGAGGTGTGTATATAAAACACTACCACACTGGGGCGCCTGGGTGGCTCAGTGGGTTAAAGCTTCTGCCTTTGGCTTAGGTCATGATCCCAGGGTCCTGGGATCGAGCCCCGCGTCAGGCTCTCTGCTCAGCTGGGAGCCTGCTTCCCTTCCTCTCTCTGCCTGCCTCTCTGTCTACTTGTAATCTCTGTCTGTCCAATAAAACACTACCACACATTAGTCTTCTCTTTTTATGATCAGAATTTCTTCTGAAAAATGCTATGAAGCTACTATCTTAAAAATACTAAGAAAGAAAAATAACAAAGAAAAATAATGGAGCATATATGTTATTCTACTCCTTAACAACTCCAGCAACACAAAAATAAATAAGACATGAGGAAATCGGTAGCATATCCTACAGCAAAGCAACATTAATAAAATGAAGTTAAATTTGAAATGTTAATAAGTTTTTCTCACCAGTATGTATGGGATTGCTTTGACATTTTATTTACTTCTTTTTAATAAGCATAGCATCTAGCTTAGAATGTTCTATATAGTAGATGTGAAATAAACATTTGCTGAACTGATTTAAGTGAATTTTTACTTAAAACTTTGGTAAACACATATAAACTTATTCTCTCATCATTATTTGCCCTTATTCATTAAATTATATCTTGGAATGTTCTTTTAGTAAAATATGTTTCCCTAGGGGAATAATTTCTTAAGGAAGTGCTTAGACTTTAGCAGAGATTAATACAAGTGCTCTCTCACTCTATACAAAAAGAATCCTCACAAACTAAATAATGTGTCACCATCAGCAAGCTCTACATACAAATGCTGATATATCCAGTGTTCTTAGTATTTTACATATCTAATTTAGCTTCTGACAGAAATTTCTCTCAATATAAAACATTTTTATTAAAGTATATTCCAGGAGTTGTTTTCCATGTGAATTTTGAGCTTTTAATTTTACCTTGATTTGTGTGGCTGTGGCTTGGCATAAAAGCCTGAGCCATGGGCATCCTTTCAACACAAAATAAGTGAGAAGTAACAATCCCACAAACCTTCCCCTCCTTCACAGTGCAATAAGTACACTGTAGTTGCACGTTTTAATCAATCAATAAGGATTCTTTCCATCTTTTACATGGGAGACGTTACCACATGCTTAAGGAAATGAAATAATTAAAAGTCGTATTTTTTGCTCATGAGAAACTTCTAAGATCTACTTAAGGAGCTGGAAACCTAAATATTCTTACCTTATGAGTGAAATAATATTTATAGAAGCCACTGTGATCTTACTAACCTTGGAGTTTCACGGGGCTTTGTTCCTCATTTTTGGTACACACTTCATTTAGTTATCTTACTATTTTTACTTAACCATGCCATATCCTTCTTATTAGAGTGCAAACTTCTTGCAGGCACACACTTGTACGACACTTGTTTTCAAGATTTATGTTGCTGGTCCCATATAGGACTTTTCAAACTATAGTGAGCAGTCAAGAAATATGGTGAACCCTCTATGAAATTCGCTTTGACAGCATGAAATTTTCTTTCTAGTTCACCTTCTCTGTTGAAGATCTTTTCTTTAACCTCTAGAGGGACGAGGTATCTTTAGGGGGAAAAAAGGCATGAAGAGGCAGACGTAAAATAAAATAATGCTTTGCAATTATGTTACGAATAGTTGTCAGTATTAGCAAAAGAGAGTTCGGTTTGTCTGCTTTGAAAATCTTAAAGGATCTAAAACCCCTTGAGAAACACAGAGTTAGAATCTATTTTTCCCTTTCTGGAAACAGCCAGGACTATAATTCAGTACCTTGGGAGCCTTGATCCTGATGGGTGAGAAAAGACAGGACAGAGGGAACCAGAGAGAGAAAAAGGAGGGAAGCCCAGCTAGATGTACTGAAATATGCAAGGAAAAAGGAACATTTACTCAGTCCTTTGGATGACATATTCACCATTCTTCACGTTTTGTGGCAGACTAATAGATTTTTTCCTTCTGTTATACCTTTTAGGTTTTGTAGACATAAACAAATGATTATAAGGAGCATTTTACAATTCTTCCAATTAATATATGAATCAAAGAAACTGAGACCAGGAAAAGTTAAGTTTCTTGCAGAGTATAAAGAATTTATGTTGACAACAGACTAAAGACAAAGGTCCAACAACCATATTTACTTTATCCATTGTCATTGATTTTTTTTCCCATGAGGGTGTCTTATTACCATAGCTTTATTCTCTTTTATAAAACACGCATAGAATGAATACATACTTCTTCATATATTCATTTTCTCTGAAATTAAAACTAATATTTAGCAGTACAGGAACAGGACAAATAGAGAAGGCAATATATCATTTTCTTCTTTATCTACAAACGTTCCCTCATGTCCTTTGTTCATAAGTATTTTTTTTTAAGATTTTATTTATTTATTTGACAGAGAGAGATCACAAGTAGGCAGAGAGGCAGGCAGAGAGAGAGAGGGGGAAGCAGGCTCCCTGCTGAGCAGAGAGCCCAATGTGGGGCTCGATCCCAGGACCCTGGGATCATGACCTGAGCCGAAGGCAGAGGCTTTAACCCACTGAGCCACCCAGGCGCCCCCATAAGTATTAATAATAAAGCTTGGTCAGATCTGCCTGTCTCATAATTGAGGCTCTCAGTAACTTTTCCTTGTTTTTACTGATGGAAATCTGCTTTATGTTTTTGCAGATAATACTTTTAACCAAGGGCCCAATATTTCATCTTCCATAAAGTAATTTTATCATAGCAATGGTTTGTGATTGCATATATGTATTAGCTGATGTGTTAGCTTATAACCACATGATCATGTATTATCTGTAGCCATAAATGTAAATTTCTTCACAGTAAGGGTCATTCCCTTTTTGCTGTGAAGAATTAAGTACTGGACCTCTGCAGAACAATCTGATATAAAAGAACAAGTATATTAAATGCATGCTGTCATCCCAAGGAAAGGCATATATTAATACTTACCAAATATCCCCTAATCACTATACTAATGACCAGTTTAAAAGGATCCCCCTTACTTTTTGTTTTTTTACAGAGATGGCCTTCTTCAACAGCCACACTAGTAGAGGATGGAAACATGTTCCTTGCATTTATATTAGAGATTACAATGCATCATCTCCTCTACTCATTGTTAGCTTTTCCTCTTAAATTTGTCATTTTTTTAAAAGATTTTATTTATTTATTTGACAGAGACCACAAGCAGGCAGAGAAGCAGGTGGAGAGAGAGAGGAAGGGAAGCAGGCTCCCCGCTGAGCAGAGAGCCCGACGTGGGGCTCGATCCCAGGACCCCGGGATCATGACCCAAGCCGAAGGCAGAGGCTTTAACCCACTGAGCCACCCAGGCGCCCCTTAAATTTATCATTTTTAAATTTAGCTACCACTCAAACCCAAAAGAACAGAAAAATAAACTTCTCATAAACTTCTCCCATAAACTATACCTAATCACACTAAGGTTTTTGCTATGAAAAAACATATTACCTCAGGCAAAGTCTAGATCTATTCCAACTGTGGTAACTGCTAGAAATGTTATTAAACAGTAAAGAGCTAGAATTAAATCTAAGTTCAACACAAAGCAGTATTATTCAACCCTGCATTTAAATAAAAATCTTCTGTGTTCATCATGTGTTTGTTAAACATGCATAAGGTATTTCATTTTTAGCTGATGGTAAAAGAAGGAAAATAGTGAAAGAAGAAGGGAGAGTGAATCATGGCAATCTAATGGCTTACAATTGATTTAAAAATTAATAATAAAATCCTGTGCAGGCAAATAGTTGTTCTCAGATTCATTAAAAGAAGCTCAGTGTTTTGTGATGTTGTCCTAATGTTGCTATTTACCAAGAAAAGTTTCAATTTGCCATGGATTTACCTCTACAGGAAACAAACTGTCAAACAGCATATTAAGGCACACCCATATTTTATAACAGTTTCTTTGTTTCAAAAGTATTTTTTAAATGTATAAATTCACACAAGTAACCTTTCATATCTTTTAAAGTTATTTTTATATGAAAAAACAATGATTAAAATAAAACCCCTAATACATTGCATATATAAACATATACTCCCTTTCCTCACAGGAAGCTGTTATTAAGTTTCTTGTCAACCACCCAGAAATAGTCTAAGCATACATCCTTATCTTTCAAAACACTTTTATTTAAATGAGCATTGTACACACTCTTTATATGTGCCTGTGTGTATAGTTTTACATTTTCTTAGAAAATGTTTTATATGTTTCAATATCACCATATAAGAACAAGAATCTGATTTAACAACTAATATTACAATTGTGCTATTACAATTTTTTAAGGCAAAGTATGACTATAAAACCTTTAGGTCCATTCCAGGATTTGACCAGTAATTAATAATACTGAAATGACAAACACTTTACATATCGTTACATGGTATGTTCCAGTCATATTTATAAATATATATGTAGGTTACATAAATGAAATGACCACATTAAAAATACGTGCATTTTAAAAAATGATACTGCCAAATTGCATGCAAAATGTTTCCTTCTTTCACTTTTTTTAATCAAAATATGAACAATGAATTATAAATCTTCAGATCTATGTCAATATAAACAAAAAACTGTGTCTCCAATTTTTATTCTTCACTCTATTATTCAGGATTTGATTTTTCTAAAGGACCTGTTCAAATGCTATTATTTTTTCTGTAAATTGCATATTACTACATTGATCTATTATTTTATTGTTGTGAGTTTTCTATTCCTATGAAAGAATTCATCAAATGTCAATAAAAAAAGCCCTTCACCATATTTCTAACTAATGCTTTTTGTGTGTTTTATTTGTATTTTGATACTGTGCATGTCCTATTTTGCTTTAGAAGATAATTTAACGCCTCCACTCGCTGATCTCTTTGTGCCAGATCCCTATCTATAAAATGGGGGTAGGACCAGTATCATAGATTCTTCCGAAGGATTAAATGATTAAGAAGGATTAAATGTTTAGAAAAATGCTTAGCACATATTAAGTACGTGGCTGCTATTCGTCACCACCATCATCATCATGGTGTTTTGGTTATTTAATCAGGTTTGGCAACTGTTTTAGAGCTTCTAGATTTTCAGTTTTTCTAAAAAGTTCTTGCTCAACATAAAATTATAAAATAGTTATTTTTAAAAAATGTTTTGTTGGGGTGCCTGGGTGGCTCAGTGGGTTAAAGCCTCTGCCTTCGGCTCAGGTCATGATCCCAGGGTCCTGGGATCGAGCCCCACATCGGGCTCTCTGCTCAGCAGGGAGCCTGCTTCCTCCTCTCTCTCTGCCTGCCTCTCTGCCTACTTGTAATCTCTGTCTGTCAGATAAATAAATAAATAATATTTTTTAAAAACTGTTTTGTTTTTTCTCTGTTTATCCCAAATCTTTTTTGGATTATTTACTTGGCATGAAACACTACATTTAATACATGCTAAATTTTCATATTTTGGAAATTTTCTGGACTCATTATTTAGTTTCTTTGATCTGCCTATCCATTCATTTGTTGATATGAATACAGTTGACTATCTACAACTTATTTAGCTTCATTGTGTTTTTCTTACATGAAGTTAAATATATGCAAATAATTGTGTTATTTATTAGGATCATAAATTTCTAGATTAACTTGGGAAGAAATGGTAAACTTACATGAGTTAGTCTTCAAGACTAAAAGCAGTCTTACACTTCTAATAGTCTTAATTCAATTGAGTTTTAAAGTTTTTTCACATAAATCTTTCACATTTCTTAACTGTAATTTGCTCATTTTTCTTACTATAAGTGGTATTGCTTTACTTCATTACATATTCTAACAGGATGCTATGCAAATCTAGGAGAAATTTTAATTGTTAGCCATTAATTCACAGGTCAGCAAACGAAGGGTCTCAGGCTATGTCCAGCCCTCCGGCTGTTTTTGTAACTAAAGTTTTATTAGAAAACATCCATACCCATTTGTCTATATATTGTCTATGGTTGCTTCCATGCTAAAAAAACAAAGCTGAATGATGAAATTGATTATATGGCCCAGAAAACCAAATATATTTACTGTATGGTCCTTTAGGAAAAAATTGCTATATTATATGTTACCTAACTGGAATTTAAATAAAAATTTGAAATAAAAAGAAAAAAAATTTGCTGATCCCTGACTTCATTAATTTTATAACTATTTAATAATTGTGATTATTCTAATAGACATTAAGCCTGTTTTCTTTTGTCTTCAGCCATATGAACACATTACCCAAATATTAAAACACTTTCTACTCTTCATTAGTTTATGTATTCCCTTATTTCTTTTGCTTGCTTTATTCCATTGGCTAATACTACAATAACAATGCAAAATAATGATGGTGATAATAGAGATATTTTTCATGTTCCTAAATTAAATTTCCTATAGTATTTAATGGCTAAAAATAAGTTGGCTTTTTATAGTCACATTAAAGTATCCCTATGCTTCTATTCTATAAAAATATTTTATCCTTTTCAAAATTAGATTGGTTTTGAATTTTTTGAAATCCATTTGTACACATACAGTAAGAATTATGTTTCATCTCATCACTAATTAATATTAGAAAGCATATTCATAAATATCTTAATTACTTTGCAGTGTTATATTAGTATTAGCCAATTCCATTGAAATAAGCAAGAGTAAGGAACAATAGGTATATAAATTATGCTAGCTTGGTAAAAAGAATTTGGAACTGTCCCTGTTCTCTATGCTCTTTACAGTTTAAAAACCATTGGGTTCACACTACCTGAAGGTTTGCTAGCAATTTTCTTTGAAATTGCCAAGGATTAGTACCTTGTTGAGAGTAATTCTTCAAAAGCATTCTCAATTTACTCAATGGAATTGGAATACTTAGATTGTCTATTTCTGAGATAAAGGTTATTATTATTAATATCTTAAAATAATCAATAAATCCATACTTTCTGCTTCTTTATGAAGATTTGAGGAAGACAGTCTCTTCTTTTTTTCTCAACTATTATTTTCCGCATTTTCATTTTTAATATTTTTATTTTTTACCGATTTTCATTTTTAAATGCATGTATTTATACTTTCTTATTTTTTTAATTAGTTGATTATATTATTTTTTTTGCTCTATTCTCCCTCAAATAACCAATTTTCAATTTGTTTTTTATATCTCTTTCTTTTAAGGTTTACTAAACCTTAAGTTATGTTGCTCTTTTTCTGTTCTCTCCATGTCCTTTCCTTATATTTATTTTATCGCTCTCTAACTTTTAAATTGCATGCTTAATTCACTTATTTTCATCCTTGCTTGTAGTTATCACTTTCTGTTGAAAGAGAATATCCTTATAAATGTGGTTGAAACAATAAGGACATTTATTATCTCATATAACAAGAAGTCTGCAGGCAGGGTGATTTCCACAGCTGGTTTAGCAGCTCAATGATATCTTAAAGGGTCACCCTGTATTTTCTATCTTTCTATTCTACCATTCTTACCATATCAAAGTTGTCACCACTCATGTTTTACAGGTAGCTAGAACAGCTCCTAGCTCCATATGCAAATTCAACTATATCCAACAAAGCACTTGCTATTTTAAGCCTAAAGTGTGGAAAGTAATTTCTGCCAGTAAGTAATTAAGGGGTAGGGAGTTGTTGGTTAGGAAATAACAATATCTGCCACACTTGTTAGGATTTAGAATATTTTAAATTATTAGACACTGAACACAGCTTTAACTGTATCCTACTTACATTGATATATATAGTGTTTGCTTATGATCACGTTAGATATTTATGACTTCTAATTTTTACGTCCTTATTTACACAATTTCAAGTGTTTAAAAGTTATGCACATGTGTTTATTTCCTAAGTCATGGTGGTTTTTTCTTATTATTAATTTGTGGTTCCATTATATTATGAAGATAGAATACGGTATACTTATTTTTAAATATTTGGAAGATTATTAGCAATTCTTATTGATGTATGTGACCAAATATACAGTTGATTTTATAGAATTGTCATGTGGGCATTTCAAATGAAGATACAGTCTCTGATTTTATGGCACAGATTTTGATATATATCTATCAGAGCCATTCAAATTTGTATTTACTTGAGTGAACATGAATTGATAGATGTCAGTTAAAGATGCTCAGTGATATTTCATTCTTTCATTTCTTTCTATTTTTGCTGATTTAAACTTGACTTTCTTTTAATTACTTTTTTTCTTTTATTTTGTGCATTCTGATTGTTTGTCTTTCTCTCTTATTCTCATTTCCCTTCTTTGGAATCTTATACCATATCTCTTAAGCCCTGTTTCAGAGAAGGCATATTTATTTTAATATATTTGATTAAATGTAGAAAGTTTTTAAATGTGTTTTTATTCTATACAACTTTTTTCTAAAAGTTTTTTCTTTTATTTTTAATGTTTTGACTCTCTGGCTTATTTGCATTATTTTTTGTATATGACATATCTAAGATATGTCATCATTCATCTCTGAATCAGTAAACTTCCTTTTGGGACAAGTTTCAAGCAGATTCCAGTTATACAGAACATAAATGTCTGTAGTTATTTTAAGGACAGATTTAAAACAAATTAGAACATATTAAGGAATGGGCTGACATACATTATTCCATAATGAGCAACACAGAACAGATCCACCTGTTGGGAGTTGCTACATCTTCTATTATCAAGACTATAGCTAATCAGAAAGATGTCACTGAAACTAATGACTGCAAGAACACACCACCATAGCTTCAATCCAGTGATCATTAAGTGGCTCCAGTTCTTGGCTCTAGAACCATGCCATTCTTTATAGATCCCCACCAGCCCAAAATAGATATCTCACATTCTGCTTCTTGACACCATGGATGCTAGCAATTAACATTCAGTGTTGTAGGGGTGGAAACGGGGGAACATGGCCTTCCTGACAGCAGAAAAAAAATAGGAACAACACTTCATTCCAAAATTCACATAAATGCTTACAGAAACTACCTAAGTTTCTAGCTAAAGACAGCTAGAAAACACAGTTTTTAGCTTTCCAGACTCTGAAGTACAAAAAAAAAAAAAAAAAACAAAAAAAAAAGACAAAACAAAACAAACAAACAAAAAACTAACTAAAATGCGGTTGAAATGAATACTAAGTGCCAACTGAACATATCTTCTACATTCAAGCTTTCATTAAACAGTGTGAAGGAGAAAGACCCAGGGGATGAGTTGAGAAATAAGTATCTCATGTTTAGATCAACAGAATTAAAACTCTTTCTCCTTGTCATTCACTGCTGAGAGTATTTTCCATTTACCAGTTGGTAGAAGGCACGAGTCTCAGTGAATCCAGTAACTTAGGGATCCTTTATACTGTAATTTAGCTTCCATTCATCTTCAGCTAACCAAGATGAGCAACTACAGATCTTTATTCTCACCTGCTAGTCATTTATGCTGAGCCATAATTAAAATCTGATTCCCCCAATGATGGTATATCTAATTCTTTGAACTCCACTTTCCCCTGAACTTCTTGTTATTTCATGAGTTTTGCCAAACTTCCCCAGCCTGTCCATGGAAAATGACCTTATGATTCAACAGATGGAAGGCCAGTTTGGTAGGCTAATAACTTATGAACAGTTCTATGAGACTGATGCCTGAGAACTTAGAAAGCATATGATTTCTTCAGGGTTACTATCTAGATCTGGTCCAAAGTTTACTCTAATTCATCAGGGACTTGATTTGGATTTTTGTGTGTGTGTTTTTGTTTGTTTGTTTATTTGTTTTTTCTCACAAAGTTTAAGTTTTTAACTTATTTATTTTTCCATGTTGTTTGTCTTCAGCTATTTACAGGGAAGAAGGTGATCCCATTTTAGGCATATATCCCCAATCTCATTTAATAATCAAATAAGCTCATAGATAAATTGGAAATGAAGAAAGTAAAGAAAAAATAAAAGGTACCAAAATGTTTAAATTATGTGATCAATAAATATGGAAGCCTGGAAAGATAAAACCAAGAACATGACTCAGAAAAAAACCTTAAAAACCAAATAGTTCCCAATCTCCTTATTTCATAAGTCAGGAATCTTATAGAAACACATTTGTTTGTTCTAGACTTTGTCAATTTTTAGGAGTGGTCAGGAGGAAACTAAAATCATAAACATAGTATTTTTAAGTTAGGAGCAAAACTATTTCCAATATATGTACCAAATAGGACATTGGACACAGAATTAGTTGACTCTGAGAAACAAACTGAGGGTTTTGGAGGGGAGAGGGAGAGGGGGTTGGGTCAGCCTGGTGGTGGGTATTATGGAGGGCACGTATTGCATGGAGCACTGGGTGTGGTGCATAAACAATGAATTTTGGAACATTGAAAAAAATAAAATAAAAGAAATAAAATCTTCAGAAAAGAAAATAAAAGAATTAGTTGAGTCTGTTCATTCAGAAGCACAATGGTTCCAACAACTCTGTAATGTGTTATCTTTGAGTAAGGCTCATCAGATCCTCACAGATTCTGATGGTTAAAGCCTCATAAATATCAGTCACTCATTCAAAACATGGTCCTGTGTAAAGGGAACTTGCACAAAAAAAGAAAAACAGCTGCTGTGATCTTCAGTCTTTTTAATTTCTTTAAACAAATCTAAGGCAACATGTTCTCCACGGCAATATAGATTCCTTTGAACATAGTTGGACAAAAAATAGAAAAGAAGTAATAGCAAAAAAGGGGGGGAAAGTACAGAAGTGGATATTGTGGGCACAGGATGTTTGAAAAAGTAAATTTCCAACCGTGTATTTTCTTAATACCTGGAATAGTCACAAAAGAATGATCAAAGGGGCCATACATGATCCTAAAAGCATAACATATCCATGTTTATTTTTGTTTATATGAGCAAGAGTATCCCACAAAGAAATGAGAATGAAACATATAAAGGCAAGGTTGATAAGATGGCAACTTAATAGTAAAGCTCTAGATAGAGATTTTAGCTTAGTTCAGAAGATGTACAAAAACTGATTTCCCTCAGCACTGCAAGTTAAGTGTTAAAATCTCCCATACCAGTCAATTACAGTCTTCATCTTCCAACCATTTTCAGCCTAGGGGCAGTAAAGGTGGAATTAAAGAGCAATCACCTTATAAAAAGAGCTTAATGTAGTTTACAACTCTTATTTATATCATCTTCTTAAATGCTGAAATGCTTCATTCAATATAGTATAGCATAGACTATTTTTATAAGTCTCACTTATAAAACTACAATCACTGTGCAATTAAAATACCACTGCAATTAAAATGTGTGTAATGGAACATTCAGAAATGTACACATGACTTTCCATTATAATCACCAAGGGAGACATTTTATATTCAAGTCTCCCAACTTAAAAGATTCATTCAGCTAACAAGGGAACTTCTTTATTCACACAATAGCTTTATACACACACACACACCCCCCTATCCACTCTGGAGTGTCATATGTTTATAAACACCCAAAGGAAAATTTTAAAACTTTATACTTTTAAAGTTTGAATTGTTATATGAGGATAAAATTTATTTTATATTGTTTATAGATTATTCTTTCACATTTTAATTTTTTCAGCTGAGAAGAGAAAGTGAGCAACATCATGGCACCAGACATTATACTAATTGCTTTATGTAAGTTATCTTAATTGATTTCAAAAACAGGGTGGCAAGAAAGTCTCTTTTCAGTTTCACAGAGACTAATGCTCAAAGTGGCCATATCACTTATATTTAGTAAATTATATGGCTGGAATGCAAACCTAACTTGCAAAACCCTTGCCCACATATGAACTCTAGTTACCTAACATAATTCCTACTGTAGTTAATGTACTTAGAAGTTGGTTTTGGTTATTAGGTACACTCGGTGTGAAAAATTTGCCAAGCATTTTGAATGTGCTTTACTTAAATATAGGTAGACTCTTATAGATGATGTGATTTCACCTAAAGATTTTGGGGATCTAAGAAGCTGAGGTGATTGCATCAAGTTCTCAGCAAATACAAAAAAGCAGGTTAAAATTTAGAAATCCCAAACACCTAATAACCTGCTTGCTGTTTGTTGTTTATAATTTACCAAGAACCTTTGGTTTAATAACTATGTAAGTACTGTAGACTCTAAATGGTATTCATAAATATTTCAGAGTATTTAAAAAATCGAGATTAAACAACTACATATATACCACATTAAGCACTGAAGGCGCAAATATTACTACACATTACAATGTAGATCATCCAAAAGATCACATTTTTCCTTTTATATGTTAATAGTACCTACCTCACAGGGTTGTTGTAAGGATTAAATGAAACAATTCATGAGGAAAACTTAGAACAACCCATGACACATAATGAATTGCTAAGTATTATTATTGGTAATGTCACCAATCTATCACCCATACTTCCATCCATTCTATGTAAGTACTGCCTATCCCCTGAAGAAATACAGCTCTATTTCCTAAAGCAGCTTACAAAATAAAAATAACTGTTACTGAGAAATTAAGGAAATGGTATAGTATGTTTGATTTTTTTAAAAAAGATCAAACTGAGATTGTTTTTAAAGATCTCTTTGATTCCTTGATTCCTGTGGTGGCCCCCACATTTTCCACCAACTTATATTTCATGCCTTGCATAATACCCTCCCCTTTAGGGTGGATAGGACCTGTGACTTGCTTCTAGCCACAGAAGAGGCAAAGGTAAAGGGGATCTGCAGATATAATTAAGATACTAAATGAGTCCAAACTGAATTAATCAAAAGGGAGATTATCTAGGGTGGGTCTGATTTAGTCAGGTAAAAACCCTTTGAAAAGGGACTGGGCCCTCCTTGAGCAGATTGAAGAAGTAAGTGGTCATGTTGGAAAAGCCCATGTGGCAAGGAACTATAGGTAGTCTCTGGGATCTGATGATAGCTTCTAGATGACAGCCAACAAAAAGCCAGGGCCCTCAGTGATAGAAGGGCAAAGAAATTAGTTCTGCCAATGACTTGAATGAGGTTGACAGCAGATTCTTTCCCAGTCAGGCCTCAAGATTAGAACACAGCTCAACCAACACCATGACTGAAGTCTTGTGTGACCTTGAGCAGAGCACTAAGCTAAACCCAGACCTGGACTCTTGACCCACAGAAACTATGGGAAAATATATATGTATTGTTTTAAACAGCTAAATTGGTGATAATGTGTTACCCAGCATAGAAAACAAATATGGGCTTATGTTTTATTTCATCTGTCCCTCTGTATAGCATACTGGTATTACAGACTAGAAGTAAAGAATAAGACAAATATGGAGAGAAAGGAAAGAATAGCTTTTTGGTTTACAAGTTAAAGAATCAAACTATGGAGAAAATAATCCTTGAGTTTAGGCAGCAATTTCTTTGTAATGAACTTAAAACCACAAAGTAAGTTATCTCTGACCAAAGATTTCTCCATCCTTAACCAATTTCTTTCCCTGAAATGCCCACTCTTACATTTTCATGGTTGAACACAGTGAAGGTACTATTTCACATACTATCATTCTAAAGATAACACATAAGTGTCCAAATGCTTTCATACTAATGGTCTAATTTGAGTTTCAAAACAATTATGTAAGGTAAGAAAAAAAGAACTGGGATAGCCTCAAATGCAGGGGCATAGTTGTGAACCCAGTGGTTATCCATTGGCCTGAAGATATCAAAGGCCCTCAGGAAGTGCTAAAATGAATGAAGATTACTTTTTCAGATAAAGAAATTACAGTTCAGAAAAAACAAATGACTTGCCTGGCAAAGCCTGTACACAAAAGTATGAGAATTAAAACTCAGACCATCTGCATCAAAGGCCAAAAGTTATTTTCTGTTACAGCATTTTACCCCTGAGAGGGAAACACATTTAGCTATTAACAGCCATTAACCTTTATGTTCAAATTCACATCTCTCCTTAGCAAAGAACCCTGAAGGAAGGGGTGCAAGGAGAGATGAAAGGAAACATCATGGGTATGAAGCAGTGTCCAGCCTGTGGAATGCCTTGAATATCTGAGACACAGCAGGATCACAGTGGATGCCTCTAGATAGAGCTACCTTCTGACAAAGGGAAGATGAGTTGGAAAATGAAATATTAAGATTTTAAAGGAAAACCACCTATTTATTTCCTTTTCTAGCATGGCCTATGAAGATGCAAATCAACAATTGTCTTTTCTGAAAATGAATTTCCAAAAGCTTTTAAAAATAATTTTGCTACTGGGCACCTGGGTGGTTTAGTGGATTAAGCCTCTGCCTTGGGCTCAGGTCATGATCTCAGGGTCCTGGGATCGAGCCCCACATCGGGCTCTCTGCTCCACAGAGAGCCTGCTTCCTCCTCTCTGTCTCTGCCTGCCTTTCCACCTACTTGTGATCTCTCTCTGTCAAATAAATAAATAAAATCTTTAAAAATAATAATAATAATTTTGCTACTAACACTTTCTCTTATTCTAATGTAACCTCAAACAATAGCTCATCATGTAAATCCCTGTCTCAATGAGAGTACTGGATTGATTTGGAAACTACACCATCAGATGTTGAAGAAAATAACAACTGAAGCTTAATACCAGTAGCATCTTCACACTGTCATGAATATCAAGCTATCAGTCTTCTGTTACCCTAAGCCTTCTCATTCTTGTTCAGCTGAAATATATGATTTCCTAGTTTTATCCATACAAAAAGCAGTGGTCATTGAAAAGACGCCAAGATTCCCTAAGCAATAGTTTTGTGGTATTGATGCTTACCAGCTAAAGAACACCAGGAAAGGGACGCCTGGGTGGCTCAGTTGGTTAAGCGGCTGCCTTCGGCTCAGGTCATGATCCCAGCGTCCTGGGATCGAGTCCCACATTGGGCTCCTTGCTCAGCAGGGAGCCTGCTTCTCCCTCTGCCTCTGCCTGCCTCTCTGTCTGCCTGTGCTCACTCTCTCTGACAAATGAATAAATAAAATCTTAAAAAAAAAAAGAACACCAGAAAAGATATCTGGATTTATTAGAAGCTTCCACACCAAGGTGACATGTCAACAAAAGGCTGTTGGGGAGGACTTTTTTGTAGGATTTGGGCTTGTGGCGCCTTTGGCAAATTTTCAAGGAAGTGGAGATTTAGTTTGGATTGGGTGTCATTAGAAAGCAGAAGCAACTGAGTGACAGGATATCTTAATAACTTTTGTCAAGGAGGTGTGAGAAATAAAGTAGGGTCAGAATTGGTAAAGAAAGAGCAACCATCTTATAAGCTGGAAAAGGGGAAAGTGTGGACAATTTTGTGGTTTTTACCATTCTTGTTTTTGGCTGAGCTCAGACACGATTATGAAATGGCCATGTTTTTGTCTCACTTCATCAGGGACACAGATGGACTTCATCTGATGTTGGTATTCTGTGCATTCTTGTTCATGTTCAGCAAGAGATCCCTACCAGACTACAGCTGTCAGGGATGCTTTGTTCTTTCTCAGTGTACATTCAGGTTGTCAATAGAGAGCCACTCCTCCCTATTCACAGACTGTTTGGTTCAGATGAGACTGACTCAGTCCCTCTCTTTTAAGGATGGTCACATGATGTAGGTCTAGTGAATTAAACTTTGGTATCTTTCAGCACACAGTGAATGTTTCAGAAATGAACACTTGATTCAAGGAGGGCCAATGACAGCCAATATCCACAAAAATTTTGCTGAAGCTACCTGGAAGGAGGTGTATTGCTTTAACGAGACCATGTAGGCCCAGAGGCTATAAAGGGTTAAGATGTTTTTACTACCTCTACCCCAGGAGTTATAAGTCCCTACCCTGAACCATCTGGATTTCCTGCTAAACACAAAACCATTCTTCCTTAAACTGTCCGTTTTCCTTGTTAAATTTGAACTGGAGTATGTACTTTCCCAGAATTGCATATCCATAAAACATCTACTTCAGAAAACTGACTATTATCCACTTGCTTTGCCTTGTGTATCATATTTTTTGTTTTTCTATTCCTTTTTCTTTAACCACCTGAGTGCCTGTAGCACATAATACCTCAGCTAACTGCTAGAAGGCACAACAATCCCATTTCAAACTGCAACATTGTGCTTTATAAGAAATATATATATTTGGTCATTCAGATGACCAAAATTTATTTCTCATACATATCTGGTCTTTCCCATTTCTGGCACAGAGCTCCTAAAATTCTTGAAATTTCCTGTCATAAAAGCAATAAAAGTATCTTTTGCTATGTTAATGAGGTGACTTTTGGAAAACCCTTAGGAAAATGTAAGGATAAGGGGTCTGGTTGCCAGGAGAACCAACCCAGTGGAGGAGGAAGGCCTATGTAATGAAGCTTCTATAAAAACCGAAAAGGATGGGGTTCAGAGAGCTTCTGAGTTGGTGAGCACTTAGAGGTGTAGGAAGAATGGTGCACCTGGACAGGGTATGGAAGCTCTGAGTCCCTTCCCCATGCCTTGCCCTATGCATTTCTTCCATATGACTGCTCCTGAGTTAACCCTTCTATAAAAAAATGTGTAACCTAGTAAGTAAATGTTCTTCTAAGTTTTGTGAGTTGCACTAGCAAATTAATCAAACCAAAGGAAGGGGTAGTAGGAACCTCTGATTTATGGCTAGCTGGTCAGAAGCACAGTTGAGAACCTAAGCTTATGACTGGTATCTGAAGTGGGAGCGGCAGTCTTCTAGGACTGAACATTTAACCTGTGGGATCTGACACTATCTCCAGGTAGATAGTGTCAAAAATTGAGTTGGTTTGTAGGACACCCAGCTGGTGTCTAGAGAATTGCCTGTTTGTGGTGCAGGAAAACGCCCCCTCCACACGTTGGAAATTGGGTCCAGGAACCCAAAAGACAGACCAACCCTCCTACTAGCAGCTGATGGGGAGCAGAATTTGTTACCCCAAAATATACCTCTTGGGCGTAAGGATTATTTTAGGCTGATTATTTTTAAAAAACAGCAGACATGAAGGAAGTTCTGAAAACCAAGTAGAAGTTACCCTTTTGTAAGAGACATTTACATTTATAAAGGAAACATATTTGAAAGAGTTTCTCCCTCTCTCCTCTAGGTACCAGAAGAATGACTCAATCTCTAGAACCTCTTATCAATGGAGAAGGCAAGAACTTAAATCTGCATAACAACCTTACCCTTGATTACTCTGTTTTCCCTGGTAACTGGCTCCCCACCCCCAACAGCTTTTATCTTTAGCTGGAGATGTTATTCAATGTGATGGCTTTGGAGAGTTACACAATTTTCCTGGGTATCTTCCATGCATAAAGGAGGTATACATGTTATCAAAATAATGATCGTTTTTCTCTTCTTAATCTGTCTTTTTATTACAAGGGGCTCTAAGTCCTTAGAAGTGTAGAGAAAAAATTATTTTTCCTCCCCCACACAGCCAGTAAAGGCTTTCTTGTTCCACTCTGAAGGTCTTTATTTCAGGATCCTTTTGAGAATGTGATGGTGGCCATTTTTATCTCTATATTGGAAGAGTTTTCTTAAGAAGTAAACAATGACAACAACAAAAAGAGAGCCAAAATATGGACAAAGATCATATCATGATGTCATTTGTTCTTGTGGATAGTTTCTCCTATTTGACTTCAAATAGAGGGAACTTCTTGTGAACTTCTTAGTTATCAATAAATTACCTTTTGGTTTCAAGTACTCTCTGGTTGGGCTTCTGTTACCTCCAAAAGGAACACAGTTCTCCCACTCCCTCACACTAACATTTTGAGTACATGAAGTATGTCAAACAAAAAGAAATCCAGACTAAGATAGGAGAGATTTTAATTAGAAAGCAAGACAAGTGCAGTTGTGAAAACACTCTACTCTCTGAAATCTGCGTCTAAAAATCAAATGGAAAAACTTTTTCTTCCATTGTGGAAAGGAGGCGAGCAGAGACAAGCTTCAACTTTTAAGGGGCTGCTGGACAGGCAAGGGTTGAAAGGAAAAGGGTTTTGCTGTGATCAGCTGATTTTCCAGGAGGAACCCAGAACAGGGACAAGTTCCACAAGTTCCAGTGTTTGCTAAGGCTCTGGGGCAAGCCAAGCTCACTCACCTAAAGGAAGGAGAGAAGCCAAACTCGAATTTGACAAAGACAAGGTCTTTGTCAAAGACTTTGACTTTGACAAAGTCAAGACAAAGTAGAGGATGAGAAATGGGCAATGGTGACCACTTGGTCAAGTTTAGGGTTCTGAAGATCCACACAGGTCTTGATGAGAAGGATAATGACCATTCCTTTGTATCTAATGGTTTATTACTTCAGGCTGCCAATGAAGATTCAAGGTTAAATCTCCATTTCCTTAAGTTTAGCATATGTATCTGTTCCTACAGAATACCCTGTTTTTAGACATTATCTTTTTCTCTAACATAGTATAAAATGGCTCAAATCCCAATTCCATGAAAAGTGGGAAACAGTCATCAGCAAAAATCTGTGAGGTTTTCCAGAGACAGAGAAGAACTTATTTTCCTTGATTCAATCCACATTGCAGCCTGCTTCTCCACCACTATCTCACACCCCACTGATAATCTGAGATCCAGAGCTTGAGTCCTTCTGTTACAGAACCTGGATTGGATCCTGACAGAAGAACCAATGGGCACTTGGAGACTTTGGAGGATCGGAGGTTTATTTAACACCAGTAGGCTCAGAGGAAGTTGTTCTCCAAAGGTCTGAGCCCCGAGCACAAGCAAGGAGAGGAATTTATAACCTTCTACTTCTGCATACTTGGTACTTTTGGTGCACATGTGGGAAACGAGGTAGGAAAGAACCCGGAAGGGCTTTGAGACAGGGACTGGAATTCCCTTGCTGGTTTAGCCAGCCATCTTAGAGTACAGTTTTCCCCTAACACTTCTGTGAGAGGGTAGAGAAAATGCCTTACAAATTGACCCATGAAATTCTCTTTAATACCCCTGCATCCACAACCTCTACTTGTTTTTACATTGAAGTCGGTGACCAAACTGGTATTTTTATGTCTCTTTTACATGTCCTACATAGGTGATCTCCTAATTTGGGAACAGGAGGTTATTGGTACTTAATATCTTAGGGTGTCAGACATAAATAAAACTAAATAATTTCATTTAATATGCTGTTTTTACATTCTTCACATTATGAATGGGTTGTTCATAGAAAAGTCAAAATACCTAAGTAAACACATACTGGAAAAATTATAATTAAATTATCAGATATAATATTTTTTAAATCACACAGCTTTTAAATATATAAAGTGGTAAGAGAAGAACAGGGGACTATAATGGGAAAAGTTACAAATAAAAAAGATTAATTAGCCATTAATTTTTAATGTGTCATTCATTAATTTTTAAAATACATTTTTATATTATTAATTCTGAAACAAATAACATTCATATTGATAGGGTTCAGAATGAGTATCCCCAGAATGTGCCACTTCAGTACGTAGACTATTTTGAGCTGAAGACAGTCAAGGCCCAAAAGACTCAGAAAGAGCTTTTTTCTCCCTCTTAACTTCCTAAAGTAATTTAGATAGAGGGCCTGGTCCAAGAAGAGAGTATCACTAGAGATAACTACAAAGAATATTGGCTAGGTGTGGTAACATGGCAGCAAACTCTGATAGAATCTGTTTGTTCAAAGTCCTCTTTGTGTCCCATTGTCTCTGCATTGGTATTGCAAACATATGTTTACCAAACATTTGTTCTTCCCATCTTCCTGTAAAGTGTTTTCCTCCTCATGGAAGTCCCAGACCCCTAATCCCTTCCTAGCTCAGAATGGCATGTAAGCCTCAATTGTCTGACTACTTGTGGTTCTCTCATTCTTATGAGGCCTTAACACATATGCAATTAAACTATTTTCTCCTATTAACCTGTCTCACGTCAATTTAATTATTCGAGCAGCCAGAAGAATCTGGAAGGGTAAAGGAAAAATTTTCCTCCTCTAAAATACCAAGGATAATTTTGTTGAATTACACATCATGGAGGGTAACTCATGCTGGTAACAACGTGTTTCCTTTCAGATATATACACACTACAAGAATGTTTCTCAGATATGTTATTGTTCTCACCCCTCAACCCAAAGATATCTTAATAGACAAATTAATGAGAGATTTATCAAGATTTTATTTATTTTACTCATATGTGGCAGCCTACATTTCAGAATTCTAATAGGCCAAGGAAACACTTAGTTTCTTCATAAGAATTATGACGAGATCTAGCTTAATTTCAGTAAAAGTATAAATTTAACAAAATTTAAAGCATCTATTTTTTAAAAGATTTATTTATTTATTTTAGAGAGAGAGAAGAGAGAGCGTGAGAGAGCACATGAGCTACAGGAGGGGCAGAGGCATAGAGAGAGAGATAATTGCAAGCCGATTCTGTAATGAGAATGAAGCCCAACACGGGGCTCAACCTCACAACCACGAGATCATGACCTGAGCCAAAATTAAGAGTCAGATGCTCAACAGACTGAGCCCCCCAGGTGCCCCTGAAACACTTATTTAAAATAAAACTTAAAAATTAGAAAAAAATAATACATTTAGCAAAGACACAGTATTCCCTATAGAAATATAAATTGTTGAATCAGAGCCACTAAAATATTTTTTTTCAATAAAATAACCCTTAAACTTTCTCATTTGGAATAAGGAATATGTTGCTATTGCCCAAGAGAATCTATGCTTATACTGCCATTCCTTAATTCAGGCCAGAAATGAAGGTAGGTCTTTGCTAATATATGGATTGCTTATTTTAGGTTTTTCCCCTAAGAGAAGAAGAGAAATTAGAGCTTACGTAGTAGGCTCTATACCATACTGTGCATATTTTGTATTATACATTTCATAACTACTTCATATATATTTTAACATGTTTTAATTAATTAAAACTATAGAGTTAATGATGGGGTGCCTGGGTGGCTCAGCTGGTTAGTGTCTA
The DNA here is from genome assembly GCF_963455335.1 of Martes martes. Classification (NCBI taxonomy): domain Eukaryota; kingdom Metazoa; phylum Chordata; class Mammalia; order Carnivora; family Mustelidae; genus Martes; species Martes martes. Next base: position 22,010,756 of record NC_137897.1, read on the forward strand.
CCTTTGGCTCAGGCCATGATCTCAGGGTCCTGGGACTGAGCCCCACATCAAGCTCCCTGATCAGTGGGGAGTCTGCTTCACCCTCTCCCTCTGCTCCTCTTCCAGCTCATATTCATTCTCTCTCTCTCTCTCTCTCTCTCTCTCTGTTCTCACTCTCTTCCTCTCTCTCAAATAAAAAAATAAAATCTTTAAAATCAAACTGTAGAGTTAATGTTACAAATAAAAATTAAGTCATGGAAGTAATAATTTTCATGTTTTTTTGTGGTTATTTTCATTTGATATAGGTACAGAGTGAATTAGGAAAGGCTATAATATATATTTGCTTCTTACCTCTTGAAAGATAGGCTTAAACATTTACAACGGTTAAAAAACCCATTTGGGCTTCCTTCACTGCATCATTAAGAACTCATTCTAGAGTTTTCATGTCAATTAAGCAACATTATTCTTTAATGGACTCATGAGCACCCTACTAGGTTGTGTAGGGAGATATGCCTGCCTTCAAAATTCTAATGATCATTTGAATTAGAGAACATACATGGTGAACAGGTATAATCCAAATATACTAGCAAGCTTATGAGAATAAACCTTAGATGAACTGATATTATTGATGACCTTAACTCTGAAGTCAAGCAAACATTACACTTTTGATCTCTTTCTGGCTGAAGGCAGCATATCATAAAAACAAAGAAAAAAATGAAACATATAAACTAAAAACTCTACCAGCTTTGGGGCACCTGGGTGGCTCAGTTGGATAAGAATCTGCCTTCCGCTCAAGTAATGCTCTCAGGGTCTTGGGATCAAGCCTCATGTTGGACTCTCCGCTCAGTGGGGAGTTTGCTTCTCACTCTTACTCTCCCGCTGTGTGTGCACTTTCTCCCTTTCTCTCTCTCTCTCAAATAAATAAATAAAAGTAAAAAAAAAAAAACCCTACCAGCTCTAAACAAACAAATCTGAGATAAAAATCTTGGCTAGTAGTTCTAGAAATGGGATAATTTTTTAATCTCTCTGAGCCTGTTTTTTCCTCTGAAAAATGTGAAGTTATTTGTCTCCTAAAACAGAATTATACAAAGATCTGTACCTGACATACCATAAGCATTCTATAAATGTAACTCTTATTACGATGCATATAGAATCAATTGCTGAGAGACACATAACTGGGGGAAATGGTGGTATATATGAAAGTACAAAATGACTTTTTTTTTTTACAAAACAACTAAAAAAAATGAAAAGACATTAAATTAAGGGAGTATGTAAGGGATTTGCCTATGGTTTTGCCTTTGCTTGCTTGTCCGTCATTGGAATTCTCTTCTATTCCTGAATAAACCCATTTTGGCAGGTAAAAATAAGTAAATAAATAAATAAATATAAAGAGAGAGAGAGAGAGAGAGAGAGAGAGAGAGAGAATATAATCGTCCCTGAAACCATGAAAGTTAAAATTTAGATTCTAAGCTCAGAGAATGTAATTTAACAATTTGGATTATATTGGCAATGGGATTCTGGGCTCTACTTTTAGAAAGAAAGGTACATAAGAGTGAATAAACAAGTAGAGAAAATAGAAAAACTTACTAATATATCCAACTATAAAAGTATATTTTAGGCATGAAGATGGCTCCTCATAGAACTTGGGGGAAAAAGTCTTCCCACAGAACCTAATGCAATGAAAAAGATAGGATGTGGGAAATGATTTGAAGAGAAATAGTAAGTATGCACTAAAAGTTTAACCAAGCCATAATTTTTTTTCTGTCCATATATTTTCAACCATTTGGCTCACTGTCTAATAGGAAAAATCATACTGTACCCAGGTAGATAGTGAAGAAAGCAAAACTAAGCCTTGTTCCACCATTTTAGTGCCAGAAGCAGGTCCAGAGCGAATTCCCCCACTTAGCATTTCCAAATATCTGTATATGTGTATCCCTCAAAGAAATATCCATATGCTGACTCATAGATAAGTAGGAGAAAAATCAAATTGGGAACTATATAAACTTATAAAAGGAGAGGAGAATGAGAAAGACGCAGGAAGAAAAAGAAAAGGGAAGGTGGAGAGGAAGTGGAAGATGCTCTAGAGAGAGTTGGAAAGGAGAAGGTAGAAAGACAGGAGAAATCAGGCAAAAGAGGGGGTGTACGCACCTTAGAAGTATTCTTTTAAAAAAAGAAGGAAAAGAAAAGAAATCCTTCATAGTTTCAAGACAATTCAAATGAAATCTGCCTCTATTAAAATGAAGTTATGAGTTATAAGCTGATGTAAAAACAGAATAAGATAAAAAGAGAACTTCCAGAATTAAGGAACTAAATCTGAGGATAAAGCACAGAAATTTAAAATGCATGCAAAGTAGCAAAGTGCAAAAACAATGCTGCCAGGAAGTGAATAAGAGGTTTTGAAGCAAGTATTGGTAAATGTTACAGAGAGAGTAAAGAGAGAATAGTGGGTGGCTTAAAAAGATACAATATGTAAAACGGAAAATAAATGTTTTAAGAATATGATGCTAGGGTGGCGCCTGAGTGGCTCAGTGGGTTAAAGCCTCTGCCTTCGGCTCAGGTCATCATCCCAGGGTCCTGGGATCAAGCCCTGCATCGGGTTCTCTGCTCAGCGGGGAGCCTGCTTCCTCCTCTCTCTCTGCCTGCCTCTCTGCCTACTTGTGATCTCTCTCTGTCAAATAAATAAATAAATTCTTAAAAAAAATAAAGAATATAATGCAAGGAAATTTTCTTATAATAAGAGAAGACCAGGTATTCAGTCTGAAAGTTCTCACTGTGTACCAAGACAATTCATAAGGAATGTTAATGCTAACACATATCCTAGTGAAATGACTAAACCACAAATGTACATTCCTATAAGCCTTCAGTCAGAAAATCAGGCCATTAAGTTGGGGGAAATTATTAACTACTCTTTCTTTTCAAGAACATTAAACATAAAAAGTATAAATGGAAATACCTACTGGGGACTTTTTTAAATAACATTTTCGTCTAACTTTAAAAAGTTAAAATATGTATTATAGAAAAATGAAAAACCAAACAAGGAAAGGACACAAAAAACTTCAATAATCATGAGCAGTTTTGTTTGACATAAGCTTCTAGTTCTGTGTGTGTGTGTGTGTGTGCATGTGTGTACATTTATACAAGTAAGCATCCATTTTGCAGTTGAGATCTGAGAGTATATATCACTCTTTATCACATGTAAATATATTTAACAATTTACATCTTGACTTGGTCATAACTACTTTGATAATGAAGAATACAATACACCAACTCAGTCAGGATAGAAATGTAACCTTATCTTTCTCAAGGTCAAATATTGCTTAAATGACAAAAATGACAAGCCTTTAATAAAAAAAAATATGCTGGCAGAATTACAATTAAAGTACTACATTCCCTGGAGCACCTGGCTGGCTCAGTTGACAGAGCATGTGACTCTTAATCTCAAGGTCCTGAGTTCGAGACCCATGTTGGGCAAAGAGACTACTTTATAAAAAAATACTACATTCCCTTAATGTTCAATTTGAGATGACACAAAGCAGGAGTGCAATGAGCATAGTGCTTTTAAGAAAATCTATTATCAGGTCCATAGCATTAAAATAATAGGTAGAAGGTGTTTCTATTGAATTGTTTAACAATGTATTCAAAGAATATGGCCAAAAGTATTCAAAGAATATGGCCAAAAGTAAGCACATATATATCTTTTTTTTTTTAAAATGGTGAATGTTTATTTATTTGACACAGAGAGACAGAGGAATCACAAGTAGGCAGAGAGGCAGGCAGAGAGAGTGAGGAGGAAGCAGGCTCCCTGCTGAGCAGAGAGTCCTATGCGGGGCTTGATCCCGGGACGCTGGGATCATGACCTGAGCCAAAGGCAGAGGCTTTAACCCACTGAGCCACCCAGGCGCCCAAGCACATATATTTCAATCTTCTTCTATAGTTTACAAATTATATTTCCGAAGAAAATACTTCCCATTAATATTTTCAAAGCTATCCAAAATTCTTATTTTACTACCACTACTTAAATACATTGGGCATTTCTACATATCTAGAAAGTTTAGCTATCTAAAGTAAGAACTGGGGGCACCTGGATGGCTCAGTGGGTTAAAGCCTCTGCCTTCGGCTCGGGTCATGATCCCAGGGTCCTGGGATCAAGCCCCACATCGGGCTCTCTGCCCAGCAGAGAGCCTGCTTCCTTTCCTCTCTCTCTGTCTGCCTCTCTGCCTACTTGTGATCTCTGTCTGTCAAATAAATAAATAAAATATTAAAAAAAAATAAAGTAAGAACTGTTTTTCCACTTTATTCACAGTACCATTAAGCAGAACGACACATGTAAGGATGATTACTGTCCAAGGTAACTTCTAATTATGACCATCCTAGCTATCAACCATGTCCTTCTCACTTCCTTCTCTATACCAATCCAGTGGACAAATATAGATAAATATACTATTCAGAGGTGGTTGAACAAATTCAAATTAATTTCCAAAAGTATTTTACACAAGACAAGCTTTCCTATGTGTTTCAACACAAAATGTACGAATGGGCTAATTTTATTCATATGGTTCTTAAACATCTAGATAGTAGATGCTGCTATATCGGGATTTATTTTTCTTTAATGCACTATAAACAGAGCAAAACAAAATATGGCTTAGAGAAGAGGTTTAGCCATGTCATTCCAAAATGATAAGATCTCATACAGATTTTAATAAAATATTAACAAAACATGTTCTTTTACTACATCTACTTTTAACATATTTTGTGCATCTCAGCAAACTTGGAACATGAAAGATTAGATATTTTTTTAAAAAAAGGACACAACTTTATCAACTATGTATGCAAAAGTGGAATAAGATGCTATATAGATATAGATCCATGTTTATGACATGAAAACATCCTCTAAATATGAACTCTTTTTCCTCCAGGTCTTTGTTCTACCTCTAACCCACTGAAAAAATGTGGTCCTGTGTTGCTCCTGGTGTCCTTCCTAGTGGTGGTCTAAAGATTCTTCCATTTCCAAAAGGCCTACCAGAAGACTTTTTTTTTTAAGATTTTTTTTTTAATATAGAAAAGGTTAGTTAATAAAACCTGTGATTTCTAACTATACTTATTAATCAAGTGTCAGCAACCTCTTTAGGTCTAGATGCCTAGTTGTAGCAAAATAAGAATCTGAAGTTGACTTCCAAAAGGCTGAGGGAAAAACTGAGAGAAGTCTTTTTATGCCATATGTATTAAGCGCTTTATAAATGACCAGTACGTCTCCAAATGTAGGGCTTGCCCTGCTGGCCAAGATAGTACATTTTCTATCTTTCCTCTCACCCACTCACTCCCCAGTCCTGGCAGCAGGCCTACTGCCCACTGCTGGCTGCTGACCTCTCCCCTGGCCTTGTCCAGGGCTCTACTAACCTGCCGGGCCAGAAAGGCCTTGCTGTGTTCTGGTCGCATGAGGCAGCATCTGCTTCAACTGGGACACAGGGGCTTAGCTGAGTCACAGGATGTGCAAGTATCCCGTCAGGACGAGTTCCCGCGCCCATGGGTATTCTGGCAACCTCCAGCTTCTGCACCCCACCGTGGGAATCAAATAGCAAACCACAGTCTGGAAGCGGGGTGGCCTCCAGCCGTGCAATCAGGTCACCAACACAGGTTGTCGCTGCCTCTGGGCCAGGCAGGCTCCCGAGGGCGTGAGCAGATGCGCAGGAGCAGATGCGCGGGAGTCCCTAGCTTCCAAAGCCTACGCGAGGCTGCCGGCTAAAAGGTTTCCGGAACCCTAGTGGAAAGGCACGCGTGTGATCGGAAGAGCCCCCAGCGGCACCAGCTCAGAAGCCGGAAGTGGCTGGAAAATCCCTCAGTCAATAGCAGGAGATGCGGGGCGCCTGGGTGTCTCAGTGGGTTAATCCTCTGCCTTCGGCTCAGGTCATAATCTCAGGGTCCTGGGATCGAGCCCCGCATCGGGCTCTCTGCTCGGCGGGGAGCCTGCTTCCCCTTCTCTCTCTGCCTGCCTCTCCGCCTACTTGTGACCTCTCTCTGCCAAATAAATAAAATCTTTAAAAAAAAAAATAGCAGGAGATGCAACAGTGAGAAGAAGGTCCTTTGTTTCCACAGCATTGCAGCAGGTAAATGGTCAGAAGGGCCTGGGTTCCACAGCGGTCGGGCTGGATTGTGGCCTGAGGAGCCCCACGGATCTTCACCGCAAGAACCATGCTGTGGCTGAAAGGGTAACCAGGTAAGGAGCTCCAGGGCGGGCCGGGATTGGAAAGTGCCTCAGGGCATCAGTGTGTGCCTGCGGTGATTGATGTTAAGAGTCCTAGATTCTGCCCGCACCATGAAGGCAGGTTAGGGATTGAAAGGAACCTCCTGGCACCGGCGCACACGGGGAGGATGGTAGCCAAAAGGAAAAGCCTTCAGTTCCCCCAGAATGCTTGCAGGCCAGTGGCAAGTAACCAGCAGAGCCCTAGTGCCCCAGGATGGGATGCAAGATGACTAGAAAGGCCTTTGTTTTCCCAGCATGCTGGCACATTGGTGTCTGTAAAGTCTTGTCTAGGAAAAACTGTATGTCTAGAAATTAGTAAGGAGAGGATCTTGAGGAAAAATGACTATTGCAATAGGGACGCAGGGACAATTGCACTAAGCAGATGTTTAAAACATAAGCCGGAAACAGTTTAGGGAAGAGGTGGGTAAGAAAGCTTTGATAATCAGAAACCATGGGATAGGTGGCTGTGGGAGAAGAAAGGAGGATGCCAAAACTGCTAGCAGGAGGGCTTAAAACTTAACAACTGTATCAAATATTGCAATAAGGGAAAGGTTGGGGCAGAAAATGTTTATCTGTGCTTAAGCACCTGAGTCACAAGTTGGGCTTGAGGTAAGCAAACAAGTCATGGTGCACGAAGTTCAGGTAAAGTTTAGGGTTTAGCTGTCCTAGTCAAGCTGGTCTAAAGCTATGTCAAGGACAGCATTTGGTCAGTCTTGTCAGTCTCTTCTCTTATTCAAGATAGGTTGCATGATACAGTCTTTGAACAACTCAGGGAGAAGGAGAATCTGAAGTAGGAGATGGCTAAGTGAAATAATCCCCAGGGTCAGTGTTTTCTCATAGTTTTGTCTCTGGAGGACCAGTTAAACCATCTGTTAGATCCACTGACATAGGTCACTTGTTTCACGGTCCTACAGATTAGGCATCTGATAAGAGTGGTGCCCAAATGCAAATGATAAATATTATTATGAAAGGTCATAGCAAGTAATATGAAAGGTCAGGAATTGATCACTAAGGGAATCCAGTCCGGTGAATTCTAAGAAGTCAGTGCTTAAAAATCTTGCAATCACACAACATTGCTTATTGAATTTTTGATGCTGTTGATGACATTGACTATAGCCTTTGTTAACTCTCTTATTAGGGCATGCCTTGCCTGAGCAGTTCATCAGCCTTTACCAGTGGCCCTGAAACTTTTTCCTGAAGAAATTAGCTCATGTATAGTCTGCTGCTGTGATGAATCCTTCAAGATATAAATCACGTTGGTCTGGCTTTAGCTCAATAGTACTTCTTCAGATCCTGGAGAAAAAGGCAGCTATGAGGCCACCTAAAATCCCTAAAAGAATCTGGTAGTCAGGTTTTAGTTTTTGATGATACCAAGGTAAGAAGGAGGTAGAAAAATTGGAAATGTTAGTTTGGAGGAATATAGCCAGATATTAAAATCCACTGGAAGAATGAAAACTTGGTACAGCTTGACTGTAATGGGATCCATTCCAGTTTACAGGTAGATAACAAAAATGGTTTTTCTACCATGGGAGAGAAAGCCAATTTTATCTCCACCATAAAAGACAGAATTTGCATATTCACCAATTACTTTCAATTTATAAAGAGGAATGAAATAGCTCAAAGACACTGAATGAGACCAGAATCTGATAACCCAGAGGGATGTGATATAGTTTTTCTTTGTTTGTTTATTTAATTTCAGGTGTATAACATACTGACTTGACAGTTCTGTGTAATATGTACTCACCATGGTAAGTGTAGTTACCATCTGTCACCATACAACATTAATACAATGTTACTGACAATATTCCCTGTGCTGTACTTTTCATCTCTATGGCTTTATTTTATAACTGAAATTTTGTAGCTTTTAATCCCCATCACCTATTTCCCTACCTCCCACAGCCTTTTCCTCTGGCAACCACCAATTTGTTCTCTGTATTTATGAGTCTTTCTTGTATGCTTTTTCATCTGGTTTGTTTTTAGATTCCACATATAAGAGATCATATGATATTTGTCTTTCTTTGTCTGACTTATTTCACTTAGCATAATACCCTCTAGGTCCATCTGTGTTGTCACAAATGGCAAGATCTCATTCTTTTTTATGGCTGGGTAGTATTCCTGTGTGTGTGTGTGTGTGTGTGTGTGTGTGTGTGTGTACCATATCTTCCTTATCCATTCCTCTATTGATGGGCCCTTAGGTTGTTTCCATGTCTTGGCTATTCTAGATAAAGCTGCCATAAAAGTAGGGGTGCATATAGCTTTTTGAATTAGTGTTTTTGTAAATTCTTTGGGTAAATACCTACTAGTGGAATTACTAAAATATATGGTAGTTCTATTTTCAATTTTTTGAGGAAACTCCATGCTCTTTTTCACACTGGCTGCACCAATTTATATCCCCACCAACAGTGCACTAGGGTTTCCTTTTCTCCATATCCTTGCCAACAGTTATTTCTTATCTTTTTGATACGAGCTATTCTGATACATGTAAGATGGTAGATCATTGTGATTTTGATTTGCATTTCCCTCATAATTAGTGATGTGGAACATCTTTTCATGTGTCTGTTGGCCATCTCTGGAAAAATGTCTGTTCAATTCCTCTGCCCATTTTTTTAAAAAAAATTATTTATTTAATTTATTTCCAGTGTTCCAGAATTTATTGTTTATGCACCACACCCAGTGCTCCATGCAATATGTGCCCTGCTTAATACCCACCACCAGGCTCACCCAACCCACCACCCCTCTCCCCTCCAAAACCTCAGTTTGTTTCTCAGAGTCCACAGTCTCTCGCGGTTCATCTCCCCCTCCAACTTCCCCCAACTCCCTTCTCCTCTCCATCTCCCCATGTCCTCTGTGTTATTCCTTATGCTCCACAAATAAGTGAAACCATATGATAATTGACTCTGTATGCATGACTTATTTCACTCAGCATAATCTTTTCCAGTCCTGTCCATGTTGATACAAAAGTTGGGTATTCATCCTTTCTGATGGAGGCATAATATTCCATAGTATATATGGACCACATCTTCTTATCCATTCATCTGTTGAAGGGCATCTTGGTTCTTTCCACAGTTTGGCGAGTGTTGGAGAGGATGTGGAGAAAGGGGAACCCTCTTACACTGTTGGTGGGGATGCAAGTTGGTGCAGCCACTTTAGAAAACAGTGTGGCGTTTCCTTAAGAAATTAAAAATAGAGCTACCCTATGACCCTGTAATGGCACTGCTGGGTATTTACCCCAAAGATACAGATGTAGTGAAAAGAAGGGCCATCTGTACCCCCATGTTCATAGCAGCAATGGCCATAGTCGCCAAACTGTGGAAAGAACCATTTTTTAATCAAAAACAAGTTTTTGGTGTTGAGTTGTAGGAGTTCTTTATATATTTTGGATATTAACTCCTTATCAGATATATCATTTGCAAACATCTTCTCCCATCCAGTATGTTGCTTTTTTCCTTTTGTTGGTGGTTTCCTTTGCTGTACAACAGCTTTTTACTTTGGTGGTCCCAATAGCTTATTTTTTTGTTGTTGTTGCCCTTGCCTGAGGAGATATATCCAGAAAAATGTTGTTAAGGGTGATATCTATGTTTTCTTTTAGGAGTTTTATGGGTTCAGGTCTCACATTTTCAGGTCTTTAATCCATTCCGAATTTATTTGTAAGTAAGTAGTTCAGTTTTATTCTTTTTCATGTGGCTGTCCAGTTTTGCCAACACCATTTGTTGTCCTTTCCTTATTGTATATTCTTGCCTTCTCTGTTGTAGAATAATTGACCATGTAAGTGTGGGTATATTTCTGGACTCTCCATCTTGTTCCATTTAAGCATTTGTTCCATAAAATCAACCTTGGCTCCTTTAAAGTGTCTAGTTGTAGCTCATTAAGTGAACTTCATTCTCAAATGTGAAATTCTAGACAAAGCCTCGGTGGCATAACCAATGTTTCCAAATACGTTCTGTTAATAAGAAAGATGCATTCTTTGAATCTGTGCAAATAACTAATATTGCCATGAAAATAAGAATACTCAATTAAGAGTTTCTGGATTGATAGAGGGATCAGGCAGGGATAAAAAGATAAATGTTTCATTCTTTTTGCAAAACTGTAGTCTACTAAATTATCATGAGTTGGAGATAGCTTACATGCAGAAATAGAACATTAAAGTACCAGCAGTATTCCTAACAAACCCTATAATCATCCTTCATCAGTTCATTCAGTCCTATGTAATTAATTCTTGTTCCATTTGATTTGGGTTACCAGTCTCATGAACCCATCTGGTTTTTCACTAGAATTCTGGAAATCCTGACTCTAGCCACTGGTATGGTTTTAAAGTTGTTACAGTGATGTCATCAGAAGCCTGTACCCAAGAATACCCAGCTGGCATAGTTCTTTTCTGTGGGCCTCTGAGACTGTCCTTTGTTGAAGATAAACATTCTGCCTGTAGCTGATGGCAGGCACTTTCAGGGAAGCCTCAGAATAAAACAAAAGCTATGTTCTATATGACAAAAGACAAAATAGCTATGGTTAACTTATTACTGCCAAGTTTCAAAATGAATGATCTGATATGAGCTCATTATAAAAATAATGTGATTAACCAGGAGGTTTGCTTGTTGTAAGGCCTGCAAAATGAAAAATGCAATCCCGAAAGGTTTTGGACAAAAAAAAATCTATAAACATAGTGATTAGCCCCATTTTCATAGGAAAGTTGGTATCTAACTTATGAAAATGAATGAATATAGTATTTACAGAGAAAAAATCTTCAAATGTAACATGTAATACTCCTAAGATATAATATACCATGAATATATCAAGAAATTATTTAGATTATACCCAAGAATATATCAAGAATATCAAGTCTGGAGCAATTCCTAAATATCTTTGTATTAATAAAATTCCATAGGCTAGTGTTATGAATTCTCTTTCTAACATGCTGTATTTACTTTTGAGAAGTAAAATTTGATCAAGTTAACATTAAAAAATAACTGAAATTGTCATTAATAACATTATACTGCTGTTGTCTAATATTAAGAAAAGCAGCACCAGGACTCTGATAAGTAGAAGTATCATTGGCAGCAAAGGCATTGATAAATATCTAGGAACTTAATTTAATTTAATTTGTTAATTTATTATTATATATATTAATAACATTTTTACCCGTACACATTTATCCTAGGAAAGGCTTAGTGTCTCTTCTGATTTACAGTACTTCCCATGTAGCTCAAAACATCAAATAAACTTAATTATTGCTAGCAACTTTCTTTTTACAAGGTGAAGGTGAAGGTGAAGGAACAAATCTTTTGTGATTTTCCAGGGACCTTCTGGGAAGTGCAAAGATAGTTTTAGTTACAAAAGATAACATTTAGGATTCACTTTGAGGAAGGCAAAATGTCATAAGCTGTCAGGACATTTAAATACTTGATTAAATGGGGTCAGGGGTCAGTGTAATAGAATATTTGTCTACCCAAGTGACAATAGAAGATTTTTAAGAGTGAATATAGGAAGTAACATGATTATAAAATATCTTAGATCTTTTAAAAGTGAGAACATTTTGTTTTCTTAAACAATCCAGAACATTATAGAGTCAACAAAAGGCATGGGAAATTGTTCTATAATAACCAGCCTATTTGCCTAAAAAGCAGATTACTCAGAAGATAAAGAAAACCTTTTTACTACTTCTTATTAAGAGAAGAGCAATAAAAAAAACAAAAAAATAAAAATAAAAAACAAAAAAAATTTAAAAAAGAGAGAAGAGCAATAATCTAAGAAAATTGTGTCAATTTAACAGAGAGAAAAACCAAATTCTAGTTTTGCATGAATATAATATTTGATACTAAAGCCCTTTTAGAAATCATATAAATAAATTTATTAACCTTAGCTAGCTTAGACCACAATAAAACTCCCTGTACAACAAAATTCCCTGTCGATGAACCTTTTATAACTTTTCAGCTTTGTCCTACACTTTTTTCTTTCTCATTCTGAAATAACCAGTTCTTTTACCTTAGGACAAAACTATCTCTTTTCCTTAATAAAAACATATTCTGCATACCTTGTATACAATATCTTGATTATAAATTTTAACAATTGGTAATTTCTATTATATAGAGGAAACTTGTAAGTGGATAATTATGAACTATCATACACTAGCTTTTTATAGCAGAATAGCAAAACTGACAGATAAACATCTAGTAGTTTTTTATAGTTATGTAAAGGATATAGGAATATATCCTTATAGTACAGTTTCTGAACTTGGCAAAAATAAATACATTCATTAATATATCCAAATATATACACCCTTAAAATTATGCCTAGCAATTAATATTTCAGTATTTTATCTCACTTACAATGATTTGGGTATTTAATGAATATCTATTAATTAACATAATTTAGTATAAGTCTAAGGTTTTTAGTTACCTAAACATCTTTAAAAGTGTCTTTTTTTTTAATACACTCCATACCTAGTGTGGAGCCCAGTGTGGGGCTTGACCTCACAACCCTGAGATCAAGTTCTGAGCTGAACTCAAGTGTTAGATGCTTATCCAACTGAGCTACCCAGATGCCCCAAAAGAATCTTTTTAGAAACAGCCTTATTGGGGGACACCTAGCTGGCTCAGTCAGTAGAGCATGCAACTTTTGATCTCAGGGTAGTAAGTTCAAGCCCCATGTTCTGCATGAAACAGGCCACTCAATGATATCCCTCCCTATTGAAGGTCACTGTATCAGTGATGGGGTTCCCATCATTACTTTTTCTCCTTCTCTCCTACCCTTCTCCATGTAGTCTCTCTGTGGTTTATTGTACAGAAGCTCTTCAGTCAGTCCTCAGTTCCTTTTTGAGAGGAATTTCTCTATATGTAGGTATGAATTCAGTGTGTCCATGGGAGGGGGTGAGTTCAGGATCCTAGACTGCCCTCCTATATATTCTTGGGTGAGGTGTTTATATTTTTTACCCATTTTTAAGTTGTCTTATTTTCTTAATTTTGAGTTCTTGGTGTTCTTTCTATATTTTGGATAATAATCCTTAATCAGATACGTGTTTTGTAAAGATTTTCTCCCAGTCTGGCTTATCTTTTCATTCTCTTAATAGCTTCTTTTTCACTGCAGTTTTTAATTTTAATGAATTCCTGTTTAACTTTTTCTTTCATGGCTCATGTTTTTGATGTTGTATCTAAAAATTCAACACTCACCAGAATTACCTACATTCTTTTCTTTTCTTTTAAGATTTTATTTATTTATTTGACAGAGACACAGCGAGAGAGAGAACAAGCAGGGGGAGTGAGAGAGGGAAAAGCAGGCTTCCCACCGAGCAGAGAACCTGATGTGGGGCTCTATCCCAGGATTCTGGGATCCTGACCTGAGCCAAAGGCAGACACTTAATGACTGAGCCTCCCAAGCGCCACCCCTCAACATTATTTTCTATGTTATCTTCTAGTAATTTATATTTTTTTGTGTTTTACAATTAGCTCTTTGATCCATTTCCAGTTAAATATTGTGAAGGGGGTGGATGTGTGTCTAGATTTAAATGCATTTCTTTGCAGTTAGTTGTCCAGTTGTTTCTGTATCATTTGTTAAAAATACTATTCTTTCTCCATTGAGTTGCCTTTGCTCCTTTATCAAAGATAAGTTGATTTTGAATGGGTCTATTTCTAGACTCTCTTTTCTGTTCCATTAATCTATCTGTGTTTTCTTTCACAATTACCACACTATCTTTATAACTATAGCTTTGTACTCAGACTTTAAGTTGAGTAGTGTCACTCTTCTGACTTTGTTGTTCTCCTGCAATACTGTGTTGACTATTCCAGGTCTTTTACCTCTCCATATAAACTTAAGAATCAGTTCTGTCAGCAGAGTTGACTATTGAACAACATGGGTTTGAACTTCTTGGGTCCAGTTACATATGATCTGCTTATAATATAGTAATGTAAATGTATTTTCTCTTTCTTTTGTTTTCTTAATAACATTGCTTTTCTTTACCTTACTTTATTGTAAGAATACTATATAATACATATAACATACAAAATATGTGTTGACTATTTTATCGCTAAGACTTCTGGTCAACAGTAGGCTATTAGTAGTTAAATTGGGGGGAATTAAAAATTATACATGGATTATTGACTGCATGGGGGTCAGCACCCCTAACCGCTGCATTGTTCAGAGGTCTCTTGTAGCCACAAAATAACTTGCTGTGATAATGACTGAGTTTGCATTGAGTCTCTCAATAAAGTTGGGAAGAACTGATACCTTACTAATATTTACTCCTCCTATTCATTTATATGGAATATCTCTCCATTTTTTGTGTCTTTCATCAGAGTTTTCTAGTTTTGTCATATAGGTCTTGGATATATTTTGTTAGATTTATACCTATGTATTTAATTTTGGTGCTAATATAGATGATACTATGTTTTAAATTTCAGATTCCAATTGTCCATTGCTTTTACATAAGAAAGCAATTGAATTTGTATAGTAGCACTATTCTGCAACTTTGCTATGATTGCTAATTATTAGTCCCAGGTATTGTTGTTGTTGTTGTCATTGTTCTTGTTGTTGCTAATTTAGATATTTGTCTTCTTGTGTATATCTTGGCAGATTGCGTCTTTCAAGGAATTGGTCCATTTCATCTAGGTTATCAAATTTGTGGGCATAGAGCTTTTCATTATGGTCCTCTATTTTCATTTTAATGTTTATGGGATTAGTAGTAATTGGTCCTTTCATTGCTGATATTAATAATTTCTTCTTAGTTTTTCTTAGTCGGTCTAGAGGTCTGTCAATTCTATTAATCTTTACAAAGAACCATCTTTTGGTTGTGTTAATTTTATCTGCTAATTTTCTGTTTCAATTTCATTGATCCTGCTAATTTTTATCCTTTCTTGTTATGCTGGATTTAATTTTCTTTATCTAGCTTTCTAAGGAAGAAACTTAGATTATTGATTTTGATTTTCTCTACTAATTTGTGCTATTAATTTCCCTCTAAGCACCACGTCTGCTGCATCATACAATTTTGATAAGTTGTATTCTCATTTTCATTTCAAATTCTTTTAAGTTCAAAATGTCTAATTTCTCTTGAGACTTATTATTTAACCAAGTGTTATTTAGAAGTGTGCTATTTAATTTCTGAGTGTTTAGGGATTTTCTGGGTACCTTTCTCTTACTGATATCTAGTTTAACTTACTGTGATCTGAGAGCATAATATATATTATTTTATAATTATACATTATATACATATTATATAATTATATGTTATAATTATACATGATAATTATACATCATATAATTATAATTATATGTTATACTATATATACCATGTAATAACATAATATATAATATGTAAATTTTATTATTTCATAATTACAATTATTTACAGTATTCAAAATTTGTTACCTTGTGCTTTATAGCCCAGAATGTGGCTTGTCTTTGTGAAAGTTCAGTATCAGCCTGATGAAAATGTATTCTGCTGAGTTGGATGAATTATTTTTTAAGGTCAGTTAGATCCATTTGATTGGTACTATTTAGCTGAACTCCATTCTTACGTATTTTCTGCCTGTTGATTCTATTAATTACTGATTGAGGGGTGTTTAAATCTCCATTTGTAAGAGTGGATTCATGTATATCTCCCTGCAGTTCTGTCAGCTTGTGCCTTATGTAGTTTGATGCTGTGTTTTTTTTTTTTTTTTTAAAGATTTTATTTATTTGTTTGACTGACAGAGATCACAAGTAGGCAGAGAGACAGGCAGAGAGAGGAGGAAGCAGGCTCCCTGCTGAGCAGAGAGCCCGATGCGGGGCTCGATCCCAGGACCCTGAGATCATGACCTGAGCCGAAGGCAGAGGCTTTAACCCACTGAGCCACCCAGGCGCCCCTGATGCTGTGTTTTAATTGTACATACATTAGGGATTGTTATGACTTCTTGGAAGATTGACTGTTTTACCATTATTTAATGCTCCTCTTTATCTCTGTAATTTTCCTTACTTTTGTGTCTATGTTGTCAGAAATTAATATAGCTACCCACCTTTCTTTTTATTGGTTTTAGTGCATAATATCTATCTTGATCCCTTCATTTTAAATCTGTGTCTTTAAAATGAGTTTCTATGGAAGATACATAGATAACTTGTCTTTATTTAACTATTCTGCCAGTTTCTTTGCTTTAATTGGTATATTTAGACTATTGATATCTAAAGTGAGTGTTCCTTCTCTAACAGTCTTCTTTTGTTTATGTAGATCTGAGTTTCTTGCCTATATAATTTTCCTTCTCTCTGAAGAGTTTCTTATAACATTTCTAGTAAGGGAAGTATATGGACTACAAATTACCTCAGTTTTTGTTAGTCTGAGAAAGTGGTTTTTTTCCTCCTTCACTTCTTTTAATTTATTTATTGGACAGACAGAGATCACAGAGATCACAAGTAGGCAGAGAGGCAGGCAGAGAAATGGGAGGAAGCAGGAAGCAGGCTTGGAGCAGAGAGCCCGATGTGGGGCTCGATCCCAGGACCCCGGGATCATGACCTGAGCCGAAGGCATAGGCTTTAACCCACTGAGCCACCCAGGCGCCCCTCCTCCTTCACTTCTAAAGGGTAATTTCTCTGGATATAGAATTCTAGTTTGGTGTATTTTTTTCTTTGAATATAGTAAATATTTCATTTTATTCTTGTCTTGCTTCTGTGCTTTTAAAGAGAAGACTGGTGTAATTCTTATTCTTGCTCCTCTTTATATAAGGTGATTTTCCCCTTTCTGGCTTCTTTCAATATTTTCTCTTTATTTTTGACTTTCTGAAGTTTGTTCATGCTACACCTAGTAGCAGACTTTTTGGTATTTATACTGCTTGGTGTCCTTTCAGCTTCTTACATCAGTATTTTGGTGTCTATTGTTAATACTAGTCTTTGCCATACTGTGTCTGGTTTTGATACTTGCTACATCTCCTTCATTTTTGTTTCTTGTCTTTTGGTATGACTTGTAATTATTTTGTTCAAAACCAGTCATGATGTGATGGATGAAAGGAACTGATAATGGCTCCAGTGGTTGTTTCTGCTCTTGGGCTTCTGCAAGGTGCCTGTTCCTGCCCGTGTGTCACTAAAATATAAGGGGCATCAGTTTTCCCTGTTACCTCATCTTTGATGGATTTTGACCTTGTTTTATGGCCTACCACATGGTCTATCCTAGTGAATGTTTTATGTGCACTGGAAAAGAATGCATATTCTGCTACTGTTGGGTGGTGTCTTTTATATATGCATGCTACCTCTAGTTGGCTCATAGTGTTTTCAAGCCCTATATATCATTATTGCTCTTGTCTAGATATTCTGTTCATTATTGAAAGTGGAGTATTGAAGTCTTCAACTATTCTTGTTAACCCTTTTATTTCTCCCTTAATTTTAGAGCTAGAAAGGCCCTCCTGACACTAATATGATGGGAATAACAGGGGCCAGAAGGATCCCAATATGCTGGAATTATGGTTTTCAAAAGATTTGTATAATCTATGGCATGTGATTTGCCTGTGGGCATTTTGGTCATCAGAAGGGCTCACAGGGAAGATGGTGTCCAGAAGTTCTACCTGCAGCACCAGCAAACTGTCAGTAAGTGTGGAGTTTTTTAATTTGATTATCTGATTTTTGGATGTTGAGTTTTATAAGTTCTTTATAGGTTTTGGATACTAACCTTTTATCAAATATGTTATTTGCAAATATATCCCATTCTGTAGGTTGCCTTTTAGTTTTGTTGATTGTTTACTTTGCTGAGCAGAAGCATTTTATTTGCTATAGTCCCAATAGTTTATTTTTGCTTTTGTTTCCCTTTCCTCAGGGGACACATCTAGAAAAATGTTGATACAGCCCATGTCAGAGAAATTACTGCATGTGCTTTCTTCAAGGACTTCTATGGTTCAGACCTCACATTTAGGTCTTTAATACATTTCGAGTTTATTTTTTGTGTATGGTGAAAGAGAGCAATCTAGTTTGCTTCTTTTGCATGTTGTCATCCAGTTTTACCAACACCATTCGTTGATGAGACTGTCTTTTTTCCATTGGGTATTCTTTCCTGCTTTGTGGAGGACTAATTGACCATATAGTTGTGGGTTCATTTCTAGGTGTTCTGTTACATTGATCTTTTTTTGTGTGTCAGTATCATACTGTCTTGATCGTTATAGCTTTGTAGTATAACTTGAAGTCCAAAATTGTGATGCTATGAGTTTTGCTTTTCTTTTATAAGATAGATTTGGCTATTCTGGGTCTTTTGTGGCTCCATAAAAATATTAGGCTTGTTTGTTCTAGCTCTGTGAAAAGTGCAGTTGGTATTTTGGTAGAAATTTAATTAAATTCACAAGTTTCTTTTGGATAGTGTAGATATCTTACCAATACTTTTCTTCCATTTCATGAATATGCAATGCCTTTCCATTTCTTTGTGTTGTCTTCAATTTTTTTTTTTTTAATCAGTGTTTATAGTTTTCAGAGTACAGATCTTTCACCGCTTTCTTTAGGTTTCTTCTGAGGTATCTTGCAGTTTTTGGTGCATTTGTAAATGATTGAGTCCTTAATTTCTCTTTCTGTTGCTTCACTATTAGTGTGTAGAAATGCCACAGATTTCTGTATGCTGATTTTGTATCCTGCAACTTTACTGAATTCATGTATCAGCTCTAGAAGTTTTTTGGTGAAGTCTTTTGGGTTTTGTATATATAGTATCATGTCATCTGCAAACAGTTAAAGTTTGACTTTTTCCTTGCCAATTTGGTTATCTTTTATTTCTTTTTGTTGTCTGATTATTAAGACGAGGACTTCCAGAACTGTGTTAAATAACAGTGGTAAGAGTGGACATCCAAAGCTCTCAATTTTTCCCTGTTTAGAAGGATGTTAGCTGTAGATTTTTCATAGATGGCCTTTATTATGTTGAAGTATGTTTCTTCTAAAGCTACTTGGTTGAGGGCTTTTATCACAGATGATGTTCTACATTATCAAATGCTTTTTCCATATTTGTCAAAAGGGTCCTTTTGTTCTTATTCTTTTTTTTTAAATTAAGGTGGTATAGCACATTGATTGATTTGTGAATATTGAACCACCCTGGCAACCCAGGAATAAATCTCACTTGATGTGGTGAATGATTTTTTTTTTAAAGATTTATTTGAGAGAGAGGGAGTGAGAAAGAAAGAGCATGAGAAAAAGGAGGGTCAGAGGGAGATGCAGACTCCACCCTGAGTGGGGAGCCTGATGCAGGACTCAGTCCTGGGACTGCTGGATCATGACCTGGGCCGAAGGCAGACACTTAACTAATGAGCCACCCAGGCACCTGATTTTTTTTAATGTGTTTTTAGATTCAGTTTGTTAATACCTTGTTGAGGATTTTTGCATCTATGTTTATCAGAGTTATTGACCTGTAGTTCTCTTTTTTAGTGGTATCTTTGTCTGGTTTTGGTGTCAGGGAACTGTCGGCCTCATAGAATGAATTTGGAAGTTCATCTTCCTTTCCTATTTTTTGGAATACTTAGAGAAGAGTAGGTATTAACTCTTCTTTAAATGCTTGGTAGAATACACCTGTTAAGCCATCTGATCCTGGACTTTTGTTTTTTGGGAATTTTTCAATTACTGATTCAATTTCTTTGCTGGTTATCAGTCTTTTCAGGTTTTCTATTTCTTCCTGTTTCATTTTTATAGGATCAAGCCCCGCATCCGGCTCCCTCCTCAGTGGGGAGCCTACTTCTCTGCCTCCCACTCCCCCTGATTGTGCTCTCTTACTCTGTCAAGTAAGTAAAATCTTTAAAAAAAAAAAAAAAGAAAGAAAAAAGAATTGTGTTCCCGTGGTGTGTTTGTTGCTGATTCTCCTCCTTCCTTTGTGATTTTCTTTACTTGGGTCCTTTCTTTTTGATAAGTCTTACTAGAGGCTTATCAGTTTCATTGACATTTTCCAAAGAACCATCTCCTGGTTTCATTGTTCTGTCCTGTTGTTTTTTGGTTTTGGTTTATCTATCATTTATTTTTACTCCAATCTTCATTATTTCCTTCATTCTGCTGGTTTTGGATTTTGTTGTTCTTTTTATAGTTCCTTTAAGTATAAGGTTAGGTTGTTTGAGATTTTTCATGCTTCTTGAGGTAGGCCTGTATTGCTATATACTTCTTTTTTTTTTTAAATTTATTTCTTTTCAGCGTAACAGAATTCATTGTTTATGCACCACACCCAGTGCTCCATGCAATATGTGCCCTCCATAATACCCACCACTTGGCTTCCCCAACCTCCCACCTCCCACCCCTTCAAAACCCTCAGATTGTTTTTCAGAGTCCATAGTCTCTCATGGTTCATCTCCCCTTCCAATTTCCCTCAACTCCCTTCTCCTCTCCATCTCCCTATGTCCCCCATGTTATTTGTTATGCTCCACAAATAAGTGAAACCATATGATAATTGACTCTCTCTGCTTGACTTATTTCACTCAGCATAATCTCTTCCAGTCCCGTCCATGTTGCTACAAAAGTTGGGTATTCATCCTTTCTGATGGAGGCATAATACTCCATAATGTATATGGACCACATCTTCCTTATCCATTCGTCCATTGAAGGACATCTTGGTTCTTTCCACAGTCTGGCGACCGTGGCCATTGCTGCTATAAACATTGGGATACAGATGGCCCTTCTTTTCACTACATCTGTATCTTTGGGGTAAATACCCAGTAGTGCAATTGCAGGGTCATAGGGAAGCTCTATTTTTAATTTCTTAAGGAATCTCCACACTGTTCTCCAAAGTGGCTGCACCAACTTGCATTCCCACCAACAGTGGAAGAGGGTTCCCCTTTCTCCACATCCTCTCCAACACACGTTGTCTCCTGTCTTGCTAATTTTGGCCATTCTAACTGGTATAAGGTGGTATCTCAATGTGGTTTTAATTTGAATCACCCTGATGGCTAGTGATGATGAATATTTTTTCATGTGTCTGATTGCCATTTGTATGTCTTCATTGGAGAAATGTCTGTTCATGTCTTCTGCCCATTTTTTGACATGATTATCTGTTTTGTGTATGTTGAGTTTGAGAAGTTCTTTATAGATCCTGGATATCAACCTTTTGTCTGTACTGTCATTTGCAAATATCTTCTCCCATTCTGTGGGTTGCCTCTTTGTTTTGTTGACTGCTATATACTTCTTAAGTTGATTATAATTTTTAAAAGTTACTTGCCTAGGCACAGCATGATGTTTTAGCAGGCATATATCCTAATGATTACTTAGGACAGGATGAACATGAAGTTATTTTATTTCAGATGACATTACAGGTGAGCTTCCACCTAAATTATGCCTCTCTATTATGTGAACATTTAGATAATTTAGTGAGAGGCATTTCTATGGAAACAAAAGAATAACAAATGCTAATAGTCCAAACAAATTATAAGTTCAGTTTTGGAGTTTGGAGAGCAGCCAGTTTAGAAAATTTCTATAGTTGAATATGAATCATGTTCAGATAATAAATTGAGGATGGCAGTTTGAGTCTCATACATATTACTAGTTTGCAATTTGAATGTATTTTGATAATATCATCAAGTGTTCCGTTGTACTTCATTGAATGGCCTATTATAGCAATAGGCACAGAGATTGCCAACACATGAGTTTTTGTGGTGATTTTTCTGAAGTTCATATTATACGTTGTCCAGCTTTAGTTTGCATGACTTTAGGAAAACACAGTTTTAATTTCATAGTAATTCCAAGTTAAAACAGTGAGAGAAAACTGGAAATGTTAGTTTTGAGATTTCTGGCAAAATAGTGGAGGAAATCAAAAGAATTTAGAATCCAGTCCAGTTATAGGGAAAAACAAAACCTCAATGCCATTAACAGCACTAGAATCTGATATCCACAAAGGTGTATTACTGAGACATAATTTTTCTGTCTGTAACCATCTCCATTTTTATCAAAAATTACCATAGTAAGACCAATTTGCTTGCAAATTGTTTAATTTCAATAGACTTGGAGGGATTACTTACATCAGTGAAGTAAGAATAGTGATTGACCATGAAGTCTCTTTTAAATCTGCTTTACTGAAAGTTCATACAGCATTAATGTAGTTTTAGCTGTAGGACATAACGATTTCCTATTTGCATGTATTACAGAATACATGTAATCACCACAGTGTCTGGTTAACATTCATGACCATACACAGTTACAGATTTTTGTATGTATGTTTGATGAGAACATTTAAGATTTACTCTCTTGGTAACTTTCAATTAAATAATACAGTATTTTTTTTTTTTACTGTAGTCACCATGCTATATATTACATCCCCATGACATTTATTTTATAACTAGAAGTTTGTACCTTTTGATTCCCTCCACCCATTTCACCCCACCCCCATCTCTGAACTCTGGCAACCACCAATCTGTTCTGTGCATCTGTGAGCTGAGCTTGAGTGTGTTGGGGGACCCCCTCCCAAAGAGAAAGAAACCAAGAGGAGATCCATTGAGAAAAATTTGTCAAGTGATTCTTAATAAACTTGAAAGGAAGACAAAGCAATGTAAATATTTAAAAAACAATGAAAGGCCATATACCCAAAGGTATTATTGGAGGACATTATTTTGTTTAATTTACTGTCTTATAGGCTCAGGTCTATGGACTTTTTGGTTCAGATAATGGATCTCAAGAGCATAAAAATAATAGATTCATTACTCAAAATTAGATTTATACTTACCGAGCTTAGAATTATGTGAAAAAATTTTAATTATAAAATTAAAAATATATCTATCAATCTACATCTGTATACCAGTGTTCCTATGTAATAGAACACATGTTGAGATGACTAAAATATATGTTTTTAGACAGATGTATGGTGAGAAACCATACTATAACCCAAATACGGCTAAGGAAGCATTGATTCTGGTAAGAGAGTCTTCGGAAGTGTCCTTCAACTGTAAGGTAGTATTGGGCAGGGGATATTTCTCCCCTTCCTCTCTTAACTCATTTGGGCAGGTTAAATAATTAAAATGACAGAAGAAAAACTAATTTCGTACATAGGGGGAATCCACATACACATGAAAGATTCAAAAGGCATTTAGGCAAAATGAGGTATATCAGCCATCTAGAGCTAAGGAGAAGGGAGTAGGGGTCTGGGACTTCAAAGGGAAGGAAAGCAATTCATAGGAAGACCACCAAGTGTAAATAATTGGTAAACAAATGTTTGCTGGGCCATACAGAAACAATGAGACACAGAGAGGAACCTTAACAACAGCCTTTGCTAGATTCCTCCCTATTTACCACACATAGTTCATAGTATAAGGTAATTATCTATGTGATAGCTCTCTTCCTGGAGCAAGTCCTCTAAATTCTTTAAGGCATTTATGGGGGAGGTAAAAAGAAGAGCCCCCATCCCCTCCCCTCCAAAACCCTTAGTTTGTTTCTCAGAGTCCATAGTCTCTTGTGCTTCATCTCCCCTTCCGATTTCCCCCAATTCACTTTTCCTTTCCTTCTCCTAATGTCCTCCATGTTATTCTTTAT
Source organism: Martes martes (assembly GCF_963455335.1). Classification (NCBI taxonomy): domain Eukaryota; kingdom Metazoa; phylum Chordata; class Mammalia; order Carnivora; family Mustelidae; genus Martes; species Martes martes. The sequence continues at coordinate 22,034,385 of NC_137897.1, forward strand.
GCTCCACAAGTAAGTGCTACCATATGATAATTGACTCTATGCTTGACTAATTTCACTCAGCATCAGGGAGATTCAAATCAAAACCACATTGAGATACCACCTTACACCAGTTAGACCGGCCAAAATTAACAAGACAATAAACAACAAGTGTTGGAGAGGATGTGGAGAAAGGGGAACGCTCTTACACTCTTGGTGGGAATGCAAGTTGGTGCAGCCACTTTGGAAAACAGTGTGGAGATTCCTTAAGAAATTAAAAATAAGAGCTACCCTATGACCCTGCAATTGCACTACTGGGTATTTACCCCAAAGATATGGATGTAGTGAAAAGAAGGGCCATCTGTACCCCAGGGTTCATAGCAGCAATGGCCCACCGCCAAACTGTGGAAAGAGCCAAGATACAGATACCCTTCAACAGATGAATGGATAAAGAAGATATGGTCCATAAATACATTGGAATATTATGCCTCCATCAGAAAGGATGAATACCCAACTTTTGTATCAACATGGACGGGACTGGGTCTTCTGTTTCTTAAAAATAATCAACCTAAGGGGCACCTGGGTAGCTCAGTCATTTGAGCATCCAACTTTTGGTTTTGGCACAGGTCATGATCTCAGGATCCTGAGATCTAGCCCCACATTGGACTCTATACTCAGCAGGGAATATGCTTGAGATTCTTTCTCTCTCCCTCTACCCCTCCCCCATGCTCATTCATGTTCTCTCTCTTTCTCAAATAAATAAGTCTTGTGAAAAATGAGCTTAAATTAATCCTCATACCAAAGAGACACTTTAGGGTGGCAAATTCTTCTCCCCTACAGTTAAGCATTCTTCCTTGTAATGAGACCATAATAATATATATGATCATGATTCTCTCTCCCCGAGACTGCTTTGGTGAGTTCTAAGTGCATTTTCTTTTTCACCTCATCTGTTTCAAGGCTGATCAACCTCAACCCAATCCATTTTTTTCTTCACCTAGCTTGAGACCTCCAGTCAAGTCCCTTAAAAATATGTATGTAATACATTTAATCAACACAAGGAGCTATGGTGATTGTTAAAGTAGTTTTATGTATCCCTGTTGAGATTCATTATGGGCTTAATTTATAGATTAAGTTTCAAGACTACCTATCTCCTTTTTTCTTTTTACAAGTTTCTTTTTTTTTCTGAAGTAAGCTGCTTCCCAACCCATTTAAAACACATCTTGAATATGATGGCATATAAGAGTTCTTGACTTGAATCAGGTAGAAGACTTAATAACATAGCTAGAAGTAAGGGCTTCCTTCCCTCATTCAGCTCTATTTTAAGAAAGGAGAGTGAGGGCCTCTGTATCAAGTGAGATAAGAACCAACATCTTTCAGTTTCTAGCATCCCTGACTTTCAAATGAAAATGTAAATGAAAGCATTTTTATTTTTATTGAAACTATTAATGTATCCTCCATTTTGAGCCTGGATGTATCTTTAAGTGTTTAAATAATGATTGTTTCCTCTCCATAAGTATATGAGTGATAGAGGAAGAAACACGTAAGGAGTTATTCGGTTCATATCTTGGAAAAATAATAGCAATAAAGTTCTGATAGTATTGCAGAAGTTATACATTTTTTTGCATGTAGCAGCAATCATATTTTAGTTGGTACTCATGGACATGAATTGAAAGAATGAATTGAAATGGATATAATACTTTCATCTATTCAGGAAGCTATCAAATGAGGTGTTATGACTTACACTGAGCAACTTCAACCTATCATTTTTGCCAAACTAAAAATCTGATTAAATGTCAAGCAAGTGCAATGTGAATGTGACTTCCAGAAATGTTCTAAATAAGTAGAAATGGCTGTTTCTTTAGCTTTATGATTTGAGCAATCCTTTTTTGAGATACCAACTTATTAGAACTAAGATGGGTACTGGTACCTGGAAGTGACAGTAACTGAATTTCAGCTGGTAAGTCTACCTCACCATCTGGTTTCTCTTTCTACTCACCCCCTTTTCATTATGCTGTAATCATAGTGACTATCTTTTGGCATTTTCAACACACCTTATATGCCACGATTTGTTACCCTTTTGAGACTTTACATTTGTGCTTCCTCCATCTCGCTATTTGCATCCAGTTCTTTGATGACTCAGTTACCTGAAGGATTAGCAGGGCAGGAATATCTACTTCCTATGTGGCTCACGTATATGGCTGCCAGTTTAATGCTATCCTTTTAGTCAGAGAACTTATTTCCTTGCTACAGGGGCCTCTCCACAGCACTACTTGAGGATTCTCAAAACATGGAGGCTGGCTTCTCCCAGAGTGAGCCAACCAGAAGAAAGAGAGCCACACAGAAGCTATGCTGTTTGTGACCTAACCTTTGAAGTCACTGCATCACTTTCACTTTTAAATTTGATCCCTTAAGACCATCCCACATTAAAGGGGAGGGGACTTCGATTCCACCATTTTATGGGAAGAAGGTGAAAGAATTTACATTATATTTTAAGACCACCATACTAAGCCTCATGATTCTTCTTAATCTAAACATTCCTCAGTTAACAGGTATTGTATTCCTTATAAAATTAATGCAATAATAATAGTAGCAGTGAACAGATAGTAATATTTATTTGAATGTTATGTTTCCTTTAATTATGTGGCTTTTCAGCAGGACAGTGGTCATGGAAGTTGGAATCTGCTAAGGAGTGTGTAACACCTCACGTGCTGAATCAACTAACCCTGAAAATAGATGGTGCTGGAGTGTTGGGCCCATACTGGCTGTTGTTGGTGGTCAGTGACTTGTGTGAGAGGGATGAGGAGTTCAGGGAGGCATGTTATGGTTTCCTCCCCAGGCGGAGCCCTCTCCCCACCCCTCACCTAGTGGACGCTGAGCTTCTTGAGGTAGGAGTGCTGCTGAGGTAAGCCTTAAAGCCTAGGACGAGGCTGTGGTGGAGCCTCTGTAGGTGCAGATCTTGGTGGTGGTAGCAAATATAAAATAAGAAAATAAATAAGTGGCCTTCAAGAGATGTTTGTCTCTAATTTTATAAAGTATATAGAAGACCAAAATTTACTTACAAATTCATTTATAACAAATGGCGATGGGACACATATATAATATATATATGAATTTTATTTCACTTTACAAGTTGATTAGTAATAAAGTGTTAAACTGTATCATGTATAAGATTCATGCAACTATGTTTTATTTCCTCCAATTAATTGAAGTAGAAATTGCATTCAAATTCTAGGACCTACTTTAATTTTCAAACATTTATATAAAACAGTAAAAAGTAGAAGGTAGATGTTATAACATATAAAAGTGTGTATATTCTTTCTGTATTTAAATAACTTAATGGTCGTTCAAATTACTGCTTTAACTGATTTGACTGAACGTCATTCCACTATTCTAAATTTTAGTTTTTAAAACAACTAATTTGATATATAATTTTTTAAAAAGCAGAGGGTAAAACTTATTCATCTTTGGCATCTTATGTTCAAGTGAGATGTGTGTTTATGAGTACTTCTATCTTCCTGTAGTTAATGAAGTCTTAAAACAGCAAAGTCCATTTTTCAAATAAATGTATAAAATCCTAAAGATTAAAGGCATTACATCATTGTATACTTCAGATAATCATACTATGAGTAGATATCTTTCCTGTAGATATATCCAACTACAGGCAAGAATGGGGTGTTCAAAATTACTAAAGTTATTTCTGTTCTTCAGCTGAAAAAATTTAGTTATATCACCAGCTGGAATTCAACACAATGCTAGTGTTGAGTGAAATAAACCTCTCAAAAATGTCTTTTGATAATCACTGTTAATTGTGATGATTTTATTAACCAAATCTTTTAGTGTTGTTTTAATTCTATCTTCTTATAATTTTATTTCAAAATTCTGGAAGATGTTTGTCTTTAATGTTAATTATTTTAACCATGTAAATTTGCTTTGTACCTCCTGGGCGGCAGCATGTTATGTTTGCAAAAAGACACATTTTAGAGTCAGTTAACTCTATGTTTGAATTCCACTTAGGCCTGTCATTTGCTCATGATCTTGACAAATAGCTGATTTTTTCTTGGTTTCAGTGTTCTCTTATGTAAAAAGGGATTAACACCCAATATGCTGTGCTATTCTAATGATTCAATTAGACAGCATATATGCTTTGCACATAACAGATGCTCAATAAATGTTAGTTCTTTACTCTTTTCCAAAAGAGCCTGTCTTCTGGGAGCATTTCTGTTTAATAAAAAATAAAAGCAAAACCTTGCAAGTCTCTTTCAACAAGTGACTTAAATGTGGTTATAATCTGGTCTGATTTTGGCAAAATGGTGAAACAATGGAAACAAACCTATGCTCTTCTGAATCTACTTTAAGAAACCCTCTTCCTTTTCCCCCATAACCTGATAGATGCCACCACTTAACATGTTGTTACCTTGAACAGGTTACTTAACATCCCTGTGCCTGTTCCTTGTCTGTAAATTGGGGATAATCATAGTGCTAACATCATATAGTTATTATGAAGATCAGTTCAAGTAACTCAGACATTTATAATAGTGCCTGTAAAATACTAAACGGTATTTATATTAGGTACCAATATTATTTGAAAAGATACTATAATTCTTTTTCTTAATGCTCAGGAATCACCTCCAAACCCCCATAGCCTGGCTTGAATCTAACTTTCAAATTTTCATATATATTCCCACCACTAACAACATCCAGTATAATTCTGCTAAACTCAAGTGCAGATGGTGTACTTAACTTCAGGAGGTTCCCACAGCCTTTGAAATCCATTCTTAGATCCCTTAACATACTTACAAAGAATTTAATTTGGAAGATATGCAAAGGAATTTATAATATTTTTGAGTACAAAAGTATAACAGAGCTCCAAATACAGAGCATAACATTTATAGTTTATATAAAATGCTTTGTATTTAAACATCTTTAATATACATTTATTTCTGTACCTCCCAAGCTCAGTCTCTTATACTTCCATGGATGCCTTTTTTCTGGCTTTTGCATCTGAGTTCATAGAATATATTTTACTACAAAGGTATTCTAATGTTTGTGTCCTCATTTTGCTGTTTCTAGCTTAGATAGAGAGTTTCCATTGTGTTGAACATGGCGATTATTCCACTAGCTTTTATTAAAAAGCACTTGTTTCCTCCTTTCAAAGACGTGCAAAACAGAAATCTTTCATAATTCTATTTACATGGTGGAATCCTATTGTGTGAGTCAGCATAAGTAAGACATATCCCTCAGTGAATCATTATTTCCTTCTTTAATTAAGATTATCAACTCCTTGTCTTTTATTGATAGATCCAAATTTCATCCCCCAGGTAATCGATTAAGGGCGAATCATCAAAAATTTGTCACAATTCCAAATAGACAAAGAACGTAAATAATAGATCTGCAGTATAAACTCTGATAAGAAGGGAAGGAGAATGGAGATACCTATTTTGTTCAATATATTTCAGAACTGTGCACACTGTCAGGGATGATGAGTAAGCAAGAACATCAATAAATGGGAAAGTCTAGCCCTTCCACTTTGTTTTATAACTTTTTTAAAAAATATATAATGTTAGTCTCCAATTTTATAAATAGTGGTCTGGTCAATGCTTAAAACAGTAATTTTATTTAACAGTAATAAAATCCCCAAAATACATCAGTTATATACATTTAGCCTTTTTTTCATTGCTGTAGAAATAGAAAGGGAAGGAGGACTGGATCTTTTCTGGAAAAAGTAAGGAAATGGGTTCGGGTGAGGTAGAAAAATGACTCAGTTTTAGTTTTCTATGAATAAAAATAATTGGAATCTAGGGAAAAGAGTGGGTCACTCCAGGGAGCATGCAGTTCCAAATCACGAAATGTAGTTGTTGTGATTCTCCAAACATGAAATGCCTGAACAAAATGTTTCTTTTATCATTTGAGTATTTTTAAGAATTAATAAGGTGACTGCCATCATATTTCATTCCTGATGCCCACTCTAACCATAATAGTGATAGGAACCATATCTTATTTATCTGAATATTTTCAGTAACTGGTACTGTCTGGCATATAACAAACACTTGATGATATTTTATAAATGAAAGAGCCAGTAAATGAAATCCACAAAATAGTATGCTAAACTTGAAATTCATTAAGTTCTATTTGAATATATATGTGATATATGAGTAAATGAGTTGAATTTATATATGAATATATACTTTTGTAGATATGACAGTTGTATATGAATATATTGCATGTATGTATTTATATAAATAGGGAGGGAGAGTCGATATATTGTTTGTCTTATTATTATATTGTATCCTAGAAGGCAGAGCTTCCATTTTCTACTTTCTATGAGGAGCTCTCTCTCATATTATCTTTGTTAAGTAAGTTGGAACACTTTATATAGATTGAATGAATATATTGCCTATAAGATTTTAACTTTTAAAATACTCCTTATCTTATTTTTAATTAGCAGCAAGATAAAGATAAAAATAGTAATTTTCCCATCATTGTGCATGCATAATGTTCATTTATTTTAAGGAATCACTAACATTATTTTCACTTCTAAGTTTATGTGCCATATATTTTTCATTTGGAAGTAAACTAGTTTACACATATTTGCACATTGAGAGGTGTGGCTCACCCTTAACCTTATATCTCCTTATTTGATTATTACTATTTTATAGTTAATATAAAGGCTTTTATCCTCCTAGAGGACTTTAAATATGGTCAGGAAGAAAGTACAATAACCATATTTTAGAACCATATTTATTATATGTATATAACTGGAAGTAAAGTATTCAGGGTGTTAAAGCAAAACATACACTCACAATCTATGCACATAAAGGATTTATGTACAATTTTCCCTCTGTTTCAAATTGAATTGTTGCTGTTTTGATTGGAAAGAAAACTTTTGAGTTTAATAAGATATAAATATATATCCAATATGTCATTCAGAGATATGACATTTTATAGTGCTTTTGGTGATTAAAAAATAATATATAAACATTTTAATTGTGGTTTTAAGTTTAAAAACAGAGATAATTGCTGTTAAGGCATAAGATGGCTGCCAGCCTGTGGCAGGAACAAAGGTGGTGAACATTGCTGGCATTCTGCAGGTCAAGAAATTTCATGCAACACTTACATGTAAGTCTCTCTGTTACTGTAATCAGGGCTGCTGTCAATTGTCATGGCTGACTGCCAACTGGTGGAGTCAGTAGTTGTATTTTATCTTCCTAAGGAAAACTCATTCAGGAAACTATAGAACATAACTGCTGGCCTGTGACTTGTTTTATTTTTTAAATAAACATGCAGTTCAGGGAGGGAATCACCATTCTGTGCCTATTATTTACTTTTGAGTCAGAGAGTCATAATCTTTCAGTTGCAGTGAATTTGAGAAGAGAATATTGGAGAGGCATAACAGCAGCTGTATATACCTTGTATAATATTTATGTCTTTCTCTCTATGAGATGGGACCAAGTTCTGTATTTTTGTGAGTCTTGAATTTTGAACATAAAAAGGTACAGTATCTTTGGTACTGAATTTTAAGGAGAAATTGTGACTAAATGGAACAATACAAAAAGGTTCTTCAAACATTTCACTTCCTGATTTTTAACATCATCAGTTATCTGTGGAGTTATGTTTGCTAAGAATACATAAAGTATTAAACAATTGAAACTATTAGACATCTCTGAAAAATATGAAAGCCATAACACTATTGTACTCAGTTTAATTCAAGTGAGAAGAGATGCCTAATATATGTGGTGATCATTGGTGTGTACTTTGAAGGATGTTAAATATCCTTTATTGCAACTCTTAACCATCTTAAACTTGAGCATGTAAGCTGAAGATTTGCCAAGTTAAAAGTGAATATATAAGGAGAAATGTAGCATGTTAAGTGATTGCTCCCTGGAAGAAAAAGGGATTTGACTAGCATTCCTTTCTTAAATGTCAATTTAAGAGCAGAGGATTAGTCTTTTTGTCTTTGAGAGGTGATAAGCCGTCCTCAGAATCTCCTTAATTCTCTGTGACAGTTTCATGGTACTATACTGCAGTGGTTGAATCTGTTCCATTACTCAGATGAAGAATCCCAAATAAATTTTATATTCTTTCTTTTATCCATGTTTCTTTGATTGATTCTGGCTTATGATAGAAGATTTAAGGTAGCAAATGTGCCAAAATACTGCACCGTGTTGGCATCCAAGCAAGGACAGAAGGAAAACAGAAATAGCCGGTGACCTTTAGCCAGTAAGTGTTTCAGCCAAGAAAGGAACAGACTCAAGAAACAATAAAACTCAATGGGTTAAGTGTAAAGTTCTATGAAATACCAAACACTTGTAGTCCTTCATCAAAATGGCATTCGTTATTTGTGGGATTTTGGGGGGCATTTATTGAGTGCCAGATATTTGCCATTCATAAGTAGTTCACCATCTTGTACGGCATGTGCTTTGCAGAAATTTTCTGAGAGGTGACAGATTTACCTAACTCAGCTATGCCATCTTGCTGGCCTATATTATAACCAAAGACATATATTGTGAGATAGCTAATCAGAGTAAAGGCATTGGAATATAGTAAAACTTGTCAGGAAAATTTTTATAGAACACGATTTTAGTTAGATTCACCAACACTGCTTTAATCTTGTGACCTCCCACTTTCTCAGCAACCTTATCATGTTCTTTGTATAGTGATAAAACTTTTGCTGGATCCTTCCTCTCAGCTAGTAAAATGTTTTTGTTTTGCTTTTCTTCCTCGCTGACTTTAGTTCCTTACCTACCATTCATATTTTAGAAGCTTTCCTGTCTCAAAAACTTGAACGAAATTATCCTAATTAAGGTCAATGAAAATCTCCATTTGGGTCTATCCAATAGAAATGCGTTGCTCCCCATCTTAGATTTTCTTTCAGTAGCATTAGACAGTGAAAGTTTCAGGATCAGAAAAAATAGCGATCTGAGTTATGAATGAAGTGACTTGGAGACCATCAAATGTGTGTAGTGAAGGAAAGTAACAGAGATGACTCAAGGATTTTGGCTTTGGTGACTGAGATGATGCCTTAAATTTAAAACATAAATAGAGAAAAGCAGACATTTTACAAAAGAATAATTAGCTTATTTTTTGATATGTTAAGTGAATTGGAAACATAGACCCTTTTATCAGAAGAAATAGCAAGATGCAAATATCTACTTGAGAATGGAGTTAAGAATGGAGATAAGGAATAAGTGAAAGAAAATGAGAGAGCTGAGGGCAAGGGTACAATGAAAGTAAGGATAAATGGCAACCCTGGGAGGATACTGAGGTGGACAGGAAGAGGAAGCAATGAAAAGATTTGGAAGAGTGATGAGAAAGTTAGAAAAATCAGGATAAGTAAGTGCCTTAAGTCAAAGAAATAGAACTCCAAACAATGAGAAAATGTACAAATACCAAATCATATGAAGACTGGACTCTTGGATGCAGTGATTAAGCTCAACTGTAATCTATATGAGAGCAGTTTCTTTAGAATATAGAAATGAAGTCAGTGAATAAGTGTGAACAAAACATATGGATGTTCCCTTCAAGAATAATTGAAAGTAGGGTACATGGGAACTGGATGAAGCTGTCTGTTTAGGGGAAATCAGGATGGAGGGAAGGTTGTTGTGTTTTGTTATGATTTTAATCTTAGTAATACAAATACATGGTAACAATCACACAAGAATCCCCAGCTTTTTTTTTTTTTTAAAGATTTTATTTATTTATTTGACAGAGATCACAAGCAGGCAGAGAAGCAGGCAGAGAGAGAGAGAGAGGGAAGCAGGCTCCCCGCCGAGCAGAGAGCCCGACGCGGGGCTCGATCCCAGGCCCCTGAGATCATGACCCGAGCCAAAGGCAGAGGCTTTAACCCACTGAGCCACCCAGGCGCCCCAAGAATCCCCAGCTTTTAATCTTTTAAGTCTCACTCCCCGAATTTAAGCTATTTTTAATATTTTTATTCTGGTGGAAACCCCCATATTCAGACAGTATGCTTCTACTTCTATTCTTGAACTGTAAAAGAAGTAAGTCTTTAACTCACTTAAATACTAATATTTCCTTTCCTTTTAATTTTTAATTTTTGATGCAGACTTTATGAATTGTACTATTTTCTTATTTTACTTCTTTATTACAACTTGATTTCCAACTTGATGGGATAATGATATTAAGCCACTAAATTTTTTATCCACCTTTTCCCCTTACTTCCATCTCCTGTATTTATCAGCTACACTTTTACACTGGCAGTAGTATTAACATCTAGATTGTATCATACAGTCATTGTAAAGTCTTCCGTGTTCACTCCATAGGAAATGTGAAAGCTCCCATTTCTCTCTCCTGGCATGAACCATCATGACTGAAAAGAATGTTTCTAGAATCAAGAGCGAATGGATTTTTTTCCTTCTACTTCATCAGTTACTTAAACTAATGGAACTTTTTAGTTTATTTCCTAACTGGGCCATTAGTTTCTTACAGAAACATTTCCCTTGAGTTCCTATCGGTCTTTCTTTTGTACTATTTGTCTTATCAATTTTATTAATCATACATCAAAATATTGATAAAATTAAATATTAAATGCAAATTAAACTTCATGTTGAAAGTTTTCTATTTCTGCTTATGCATTTTTACATCATGAAATATTTTCTGAATATTTTATTTATAACTTGTTTATAGTTATTAAAACTAAAGTATAAATATTGAATACTTTATAAATGCTTAATATCTATAAGATGTTAAACATATAGTAAATGCAGTGTATAAGTTTTGAGGATTAGCAGTAATGTAAACATTCATGCATCTATCAACTATTTAAAAAGGTAAAACTTTACCATTAACATCATAATCCCCTTTGGGGACTTCCCTACCACTATCCCCTTTCCTCCAGCTTCAAAAGAAACCACTAATATAAACTTAATATTTATTATCCCTTGCCTTTTTTTGGTAAAGGTGTATATATATATATAGTGTTTGTATGTGTGTGTGTGTGTATATATATATATATATATATATATATATATATATATATTTGAATCCCCAAAATAGGTTGCTTAATTTTACATGTTTGAGATCTTTATATAAATTGAATATTAACTGTAAATTCTTTGAAAACTTTTACATTCAAGATGTTTTAGAAATACAAGTATGTTTTTTTTTCTTTGCTGGAAGTCATCCTGTATATTGTTGTATTGTATATTATACAACAATATTGTTGTATAATATTCCATTTTATGAATATACCGAACATGTAATCAATATCCTGTTTACAGGTAGGCAGACAGTTGCTGATTGTTTTTGGTTTTTTTATGAATTTTCTTGCACATTTTTCTGGCACTTACTTACAAGAGCTTAGTGGTATATATCCAGAACAAGAATTACTGGATCACAGAGTAGGCATATCATTGATTTTTCTAGGTAAACCCAAAATGCTTTCTAAATTAATTGTACTAATGTATATATGTATTTCTATTGCTCCAGACTCCTGAAAAAATAATTGTCTATTCAGATCCTCTGCCCATTTTTTATTTGGATTGTTTGAATTTTTGCTATTCAGTTTTATGAGTTCTTTATATATTTTAGATGTTAACCCCTTATCAGATACATGATTGGCAAATATTGCCTCCCATTCTGTAGGTCACCTTTTCATTTTGATGATGGTTTCCTTTGCTGTGCAGCTTTTTAGTTAGATATAGATAGATATAGTTCCATTGTCTGTTTTTGCTTCTGAAGTCAGATCCAGAAATCATTGCCAACCCTTATGTTAAGAAGTTTATTGCCTATGTTTTCTTGTGGGAGCTTTAAGGCTTTTGGTCTTACATTCAAGTCCTTAATCCATTTCCAGTTAAATTTGGTGTAAGATGATAGTCTCTTTTAGTTCTTTTGCATGTGGTTGTCCAGTTTTCCCAACACCACTCATTGAAGAAACTGTACTTTCCCCCATTGTATATTCTTGCCTCATAAGCTAATTAACCCTGTATATGTACATTTATTCCTGGATTCTCTATTCTGTTCCATTGATCTATGTGTCTGTTTTCATGCCAATACCATACTCTTTTGATTATTATAGTTTTGTCATATAGTTGAAAATCAGGGAGTGTGATGCCTCCAGCTTTGTTCTTTCTTAAGGTTGATTTAGCTATTTGGGGACTTCTATGTTTTTTCTGTTTCTGTGAAAAATGACATTGGCATTTTGATAGGGGTCGCACTGAATCTGTAGATTGCTTTGGGTAGTGTGAATATTTTAACAATGTTAAATCTCCCAGTCCATGAGTGTGAAATATCTTTTTTTTTGTAATTTATTATTAATATATAATGTATTATTTGTTTCAGGGGTACAGTCTATGACTCATCAGTCTTACAAAATTCAGAGCTCTCTCCACAACACATACCCTCCCCAATGTCCATCACCCAGCCACCCCATATCCTACCCCCTCCACCATCAACCCTCAGTTTGTTTCCTGAGATTAAGAGTCTCATATCATTTGTCTCCCTCTCTGGTTTTGTCTTGTTTCATTTTTTCCTCTCTTCCCCTATGATTCTCTGCCTTGTTTCTTAAATTCCACATATCAGTGAGATCATATGACAATTGTTTTTCTCTGATTGATCTATTTCACTTAACATAATACCCTCTAGTCCCTGCCACATCATTGCAAGTGGCAAGATTTCATTTTTGATGGCTGCATAATATTCCATTATATGTATGTGTATATATATATATATATATACCACATCTTCTTTATCCATTCATCTGTCAGTGTACATCTGGGCTTTTCCCATAGTTTGGCTATTCTGGACATTGCTGGTATAAACATTGGGGTGCAGATGCCCCTTCGGATCACTACATATACAAATGTAGTGTAATTGCTGGGTCATAGGGTAGCTCTATTTTCAACTTTATAAGGAATCTCTATACTGTTTTTGAGTGGCTGCACTAGCTTGCATTCCCACCAACAGGGTAGGAAGGTTCCACTTTCTCTCTCTGCATGCATGCCAACATCTGTCTCTTGACTGACTTGTTAATTGTAGCCATTCTGACTGGTGTGAGGTGGTATCTCATTATACTTTTGATTTGCATTTCCCTGATGCCCAGTGATGTTGAGCACTTTTTCATGTATCTGTTGGCCATTTGGATGTCTTCTTTGCAGAAATGTCTGTTCATATCTTCTGCCCATTTCTTGATTGGATTATTTGTTCTTTGGGTATTGAGTTTGATAAGTTCTTTAGAGATTTTGGATACTAGCCCTTTATCTGATGCGTCATTTGCAAATATTTTCTCCCATTCATATGTCTTTTGGTTTTGTTGACTGTTTCCTTTGCTGTGTGGAAGCTTTTTACCTTGATGAGGTCAAAGTAGTTAATTTTTGCCTTTGTTTACCTTGCCTTTAGAGACATCTCTAGCAAGAAGTTGTTGCGTGTATTCTTCTCAAGGATTTTGATGGATACCTGCCTCACATCAAGCTCTTTCATCCATTTTGAGTCTATTTTTGTGTATGGTATAAGGAAATGGTACAGTTGCATTCTTCTACATGTGGCTGTGCAATTTTCCTAACACCATCTGTTGAAGAGACTGTCTTTTTTCCACTGGACATTCTTTCCTGCTTTGTCGAAGATTAGTTGACCATAGAGTTGAGGGTTCATATCTGAGTTCTTTATTCTGTTCCATTGATCTATGTGTCAGTTTTTGTGTCAGCACCATACTGTCTTGATGATTACAGCTTTGTAATAGAACTTGAAGTCCAGAATTGTGATGCCACCAGCTTTGGTTTTTCTTTTTCAACATTCCTCTGGCTATTCAGGGTCTTTTCTGGTTCCATTCAAATTTTAGGATTATTTGTTTCATTTCTGTAAAAAAAAGTTGATAGTATTTTCATAGGGATTGCATTGAATGTGTAGATAGTTCTAGGTTGCATAGACATTTTAACAATATTTGTTCTCCCAATCCATTTGCATGGAATGTTTTTTCCATTTCTTTGTGTCTTCCTCAATTTCTTTCATGAGTATTCTATAGTTTTCTGAGTACAGATTCTTTGCCTCTTTTGTTAGATTTATTCCTAGGTATCTATGGTTTGGGGTGTAATTGTAAATGGAATTGACACCTTAATTTCTCTTTCTTCTGTCTTGTTGTTGGTGTATAGAAATTCAATTAATTTCTGTGCATTGATTTTTACATTCTGCCACTTTACTGAATTCCTGTATGAGTTAAAGCAGTTTTTGTGTGGATTTCCACATAAAGTATCATATCAGCAAAGAGTGAGAGTTTGACTTCTTCTTTGCTGATTTGGATGCCTTTTATTTCTTTTTGTTGTCTGATTGCTGGGGCTAGGACTTCTAGTACTATGTTGAATAGCAGTGGTGATAGTGGACATCCCTGCCATGTTCCTGATCTTAGGAGGAAGAGGTCTCAGTTTTTCCCTATTGAGAATGATATTTGCTGTGGGGTTTTCATAGATGGCTTTATGATACTGAGATATTTACCCTCTATCCCTACACTGTGAAGAGTTTTAATCAAGAAAGGGTGTTGTACTTTGTCAAATGCTTTTTCTGCATCTTTTGAGAGAATCATATGGGTCTTGTCCTTTCTTTTATTAATGCAGAAGATCAGTAAGAACATCCAGCCAACACCAAGTTTACTAATCAATGAGAACTGAAAAACTCCAGTGCTAAGGGAATACAGCACATAGAATTTATGGCTTTCCCCCCATGATTCTTTAGTCTTTCAACTTTAATTTTAAAAATTTTCTTTCTTATTTCTTTTATCTTTTTTTCTTAATTTTTCTTTCCTTTTTCAACCAACTTCTTACCAATTCATTTTAAAAATCTTTTTTAATGTTCATTTTTATAGTCATATTCTATCCCTTCATTGTTTTTAACCTTATTTTTGTATATATAAAAGTTTCTCTTTCTTTAAAATTTTGGGATGCAGTTTTTTCTAACAGACCAAAATACACCCCAAAATTTAGTGTATAGCTCTGTTCTATTCATCAGCCTGATCATACTCTCTCCACCCCCCACCTCTAGTTTTGGGTCTCTTCTGATTCATTTAGTGTATATTTTTCTGCTGACATTGTTGCTCTTTTAGTATTTTGTTCTCTTGTTCATCTATTCTTCTCTGGACAGAAGGACAAGATGTAAAAACTCACTTCAAAAAAGAGAAGAAGAGGTAGTACTGACTGCCAGGGACCTAATCAATATGGACATTAGTAAGATGTCGGAATTAGAGTTCAGAATAACAATTATAAAGATACTAGCTGGGTTTGAAAAAACATAGAAGACACTAGAGAATCCCTTTCTGGAGAAATAAAAGAACTAAAATCAAACCAAGTCAAAATCAAAAAGGCTGTTAATGAGGTGCAATCAAAAGTGGAGGCTCTAACTGCTAAGATAAATGAGGCAGAAGAAAGAATTAGTGATGTGGAAGACCAAATTATAGAGAATCCAGAAGCTGAGAAAAAGATGAAACAACTACTGGATTATGAGGGGAGTATTTGAGAGGTAAGTGATACCATAAAGTGAAACAATAGTAGCATAATTGGGATCCCAGAAGAAGCAGAAAGAGAGAGAAGGGCAGAAAGTTTATTGAAGCAAATTATAGCAGCAAACCTCCCTAGTTTGGGGAGGGAAAGAGGCATCAAAATCCAGGAGGCACAGAGAATCCCCCTCGAATCCCCCTCTATATCAATAAAAATAGGTCAACACCCTGACATCTAACAATAAAACTTGTAAATCTCAGAGACAAAGAGAAAATCCTGAAAACAGCTTGGGATAAGAGGTCTGTAGCCTCCAATGGCAGAAATATTAGATTGGCAGCAGACCTATCCACAGAGACTTGGCAGGCCAGGAAGGACTGACATGATATATTCTGGGTACTAAACAAGAAAAATATGCAGCCAAGAATACTTTATCCAGCTAGGCTGTTATTGAAAATGTCTTTCTATATATTTGTGTCATTTTCAAATTCCTTTGGTCAGTGTCCTACAGTTTTCAGTGTAATGCTTGCTTTGGCAGCACATATACTACAGTTTTCAGTATATATAGGTCTTTTACCTCCTTGGTTTAATGTAGCCCTATTTTATTCTTTTTGATGGAGTTGTAAATGGGAATGTTTTCTTAATTTCATTTTCTGCTAATTCATTATTAGGGTATGGAGATACAATGGATTTCTTTATATTGATCTTATATCTTGCAACTTGACTGAATTCATTTATTCTAATAGTTGTTTGGTGGAGGCGTTAGGAATTTCTATATAGTAGTATCATGTCATCTGCAAATAGTAACAGTTTTAATTTTTTCTTTCCAATTTGGATGCCTTTTCTTGCTTTTTCTTTGCCTTTTTTGCTAAGACTTCTAGAACTATGTTGAATAAAAGTGCAAGAGTATTTTGTCTTGTTCCTGATCTTATAGGAAAAGTTTTTAGCTTTTCTTCATTGAGCATGATGATAGCTGTCATATATGGCCTTTATTATGTTGAGGTATATTTCATCTGTACCCACTTTTTTGAGAGTTTTTATCATAAATGGATGTTGAATTTTGTGAAATGCTTATTCTGCCTCTATTGAGATGATTGTATGTTTTTTTCTTTATCTTGTTAATGTGGTGTATCACATTGATTGATTTGTGGATATTGAATCATCCTTGGATCTCTGGAATAAATACCATTTGATCGTGGTGTATGCTTCTTTTATTTTACTGTTGAGTTTGGTTTGCTAATGTTTCATTGAGGATTTTTGCATCTGTGTTTATCAGGGACATTGGCCTGTAATTTGCTTGCTTACTTGCTTTTTTTAAATTTTATTTATTTATTTATTTATTTAGATGTCTTTGGGTTTGGTTTTGGGTAATGGTGGCTTTATAATGAGTTTTTTTTTTATTTCTTTGGTATTAGTTATTATGTTTCCTTTATCATTTATTATTCTGCTGACTTGGGTCCTACTTTTTTTCCCTAGGTTAGGCTAGCTAAGGGTTTATCAGTTGTGTTTAGCTTTTTGAAGAACCAACTCTTAGTTTGGTTGATACTTCGTTTTCTTTTTTGGTTCTCTGTTTCATTTATTTCTGCCCTAATCTATATTATTTCCCTTTGTCTGTTAACTTGGAATTTTCTGTGTTTTTTTTTTTCCCCTAGTTTCATAATATGTAGACTTGGATTTATTTATTTGATCTTTTTGTTTCTTAATATAGAAATTGATTGCTATGAAGTTTCTTCTTAAAACTGCTTTTGCTGCATCTTATAAGTTGTGGAATATTGTGTTTCCATCTTCATTTGTCTCAAGGCACTCTTTTGTTTCGCTTTTAATTTTTTCCTTTACTTGCTCATTGTTTGGGAATGTTAATTTCCTTGTATTTGTGAATTTTCCAGTTTCCCCGTTGTTAATCATTTGTAGTTTCATGTAGCTGTATTCAGAGAAGATCCTTGTTGTGATTTCAGTCTTGGATTTACTGAGATTTGTTCTGTGACCTAACATATGGTTTATCCTGGAAATTTTTTGTGTGTGCTTCTTCTACATGGTAAAGTCCGATTTTGAAACTTTCTATTGAATTCTTCAGTGACTGCATTTTTCATGTCTCAGGTTTCTTTTTTTTTATTGTTTTTATTTCTTTGTCAAACTTACTTTGTTCATGCATTGTTTTCCTATTTTTATGTAGTTTTCTGTCTCTGTGCTCTTGTAGTTTGCTGAACTTCCTTTGGAGGATTATTCTGAACTCTTTGGCAGTTCACAGATCTCCATTTCTTTAGAGTCAGCTGTTGGAGATTTATTAGTTTCCTTGGCAGTATGTTATTTACTTGATTTTTTTTTCATTATTCTTGATTCTTTATGTTGGATTCTGTGCATTTGAGTAATTGGGCTCCTCTTTCAGATTTTACAGGTTTGCTTTGGCCGAGACAGATCTTTACCAGTCAGCTCAATTTGTGTTACTAGGTGTGAGATGGTAATATCCTTGGACAGGTAGAGCCTGCTATTATGGTTTATTTGGGAGCCAGGCAACTGTTTGAGCTCTGAAATAAGAGTTGACAATTGTGGTACTGACTGAGAATGGTTGGATAGGACGCCTAGTTTAGTTCCTTACTCAGCTAAGGGTATAGAGTGGGCTACACAATTGCCTGGATTCTCTGATCAGGCTTACCAGATGGTCAGGAATGGGTATTTTTTAGTAATAGGTGGGGCTATAAATTAGCTTTCTTACTCTGGGAAGGCAGCAAGATGAGACCCAGCATCCATAACTTGAATCAAGCAAGACTGTATACTAATTTCCTGGCCAGATGGGTCCATTGGTTTTACTCTGCAGATGGGGTATGCCATAGGCCATGCCCTTCATTCAGTTGCCATTGGAAACAAGGGCTGTTGGTTGGGGTATGATGTTTACTATGTTCTCTGGTTAGGTTCCCTGGTTTTGCAGGCTGATGAGTATGTTTAGCAATGGGCAGGTCAATGAAGTAGTGTCTCTGGCTGAGTGCATCTGGGAAAAGCAGCTCTAAAGCTGGTTAAGTCTCTTTGTTATCTTCTCTTAAGCCCAGCAGTGCCCCAAGTTCCCTGGCGGAACACGCTATTGACTTTGTTCTGTGCGTTATCAACTGTTCTTGCCTACCTTTCTGCTTCCCATGTTGCTTGTTGTACAGCCTCCAGGTATTCTTGCCAGCCCTTTTGGTTGGATGCAGCCCAGGATCTCAGGAGTGGGGCTGTGTTTCACCTCACTTGGCTGGGCATGACAGGTAGGGGTCACTCCATGCAACTCCCCAGATTTTTCCAGTAGGCTTTGCAGTTGGGTGGGGCTGGGAGCTATTCTCAGCCTTGGCTATAAATTAATCCCCCTGCCTGTGTGTACCAGGGGAAACCTCCATGCATTTACTGACTTTGCTCTGGGAGGTGATCAGCTGCACCAGCTTACCATCGAGGTGAGATCAACATCTCATCTTGAGCATTGCTGGGCTGAACAACTCCAGCCACTCTGGTCATATTGAGCTGGGAATTACCTAGTCATAGGCAAACCAGGTTCTAGGGCTGCAAGACAGAATACTCAAATCCAGCAGATGTGTACCCCAGTGAGTTTGCTGGTCAGAGTGCACTACTGACTTGGTTTTGCTAATGAGAAAAGCTGCTAGTTGGGATTACTGCTTGGGTACTGCATGTATGAACTGGATCTGCCAAGATCCATGTGCTAGGTGTTGCATCCTTTCCATCACAGATTCCCAGTGGTTGAGCCAGGCAGATTGCCCTGCAAGCCCTGTTTTGTAAGACCAGAGTAGGGGCCTCCACAAAGCAACTCACAATGATGGGGGTGCTGGTTGTTTCTTCTAGGCTCTCCTTTCCCACTGGAGGACCTATAGGCTCAAGGGAGACCTCTCCTCATGGTGCTACCCTGACCTCGGGGAGGGGCAGTGTAGTCATCATGTACCCACTTCTGTTTACCCTTCTAGGGAAGTCTGTCTTGGTCTCTGTGGTGCCAGAGTGTGTTTCAGCTTCACCCCCAGGCCCTAGGATTCTCTCATTTGTGTTTTGTTCATGAATAGTTGTTCTTCTTGTGAGATGAACCAAAGAAATGACCCATGTTGCCACCTTGGTAATAGCACTCCCCCATTACTTTCTTTAACAGCACATCCTCCAAATAGGATGCTAAGAAAGAAGGAATTATTTGTAAAGATTCTTCCAACTCAGTACCTGGGACACTATTTCTTACCATTTCTGTGGCTAACACCTGCTTATCCTTTACATCTCAGCTTAAATTTATACTTTGTCTCTCCAGACTAAGTAAGTTTACCCTTGGTATATGCTTTACAGTACTAAGTGTCTTGTCTGAATATCATTAATTGTTTTTTCATTATTTTTCATCCCCACCAGACCACCATGATGACAGGAATCATTTCAGTTTTATTACCTTCCATGTCTAACACAGGAGTAGGTAATTAATATTCAGTAGATATTGGTTGATTGGTTTAATGAGCAATTTATTTGGTGTTATGGTAATGGTTCTAGAAGCTTTCCAAATAAAAATTTGCAAATTTTAAATATCTAGTTTTCTAGTGTACTTCACATTTATATCAAATGTGTTGTTATATTCTCATAAAACTATATCTTTATCTAGTATTCTTTAGATGCTTGGCTATTATTAACAAAGTTTTGAATATTTTATATAATAATACAATTCCCCATATTGACATTAGGTTTGTAAAGGACATTTATATATAAATTAATGAATTTGTATGACAGAGGTTTAATACACTGTTGGTTGGGTTCTCCTGAAACAGATGTATAGACAGAGATCGGTTGAGGGGGGGTGCAAGACATTAATTTGGTATCAGTAACCTATGAAAGGAAGAGGGAGAAAGCAGAGCTGGACAGAGGGAGAAGCTGATCTGGATGCAGCCTGACAAAGCCCTGGTCTTGGCCAACCTAATGGGAGGACTTTTGACTAAGTAGTTCCCATCAGAGTGTCCCACTCTGGGATGAAAAGGCAGGAACTTTTGCACCCCTGCCTCACTCCATTATTATTGGGCATAGGCTGCCCCGGGGAAGAGAATGGCCTCAGACAAGGCTGCTCACACCATCAGAGTCTGACCCTGCAAGGGCTGCCAGCTGGATGTTGCCTGCTGACCAGGCTTCTCAAGCTGGGCAGCAAGCCCTTCCTATATTTATTATTTAAATTAAGTATTCCCAGTGCTTGAGAGTTCTGGTACTTTCTGCCCACAAAACAGCCATAAGAACTACTAGCAGAGCTGAGATTCAAACTCAGTTTGACTTCAGAGTTTGTGCTCTTGACCACTCTGCTATCCTGTCTCCCTACTTTGTTCGGTACAGAGGTGTATGCACAGTATGAACAAACTGACTACCCATGTCCCAACTAATAACATATATAAATAGTATGGAGGTTGAGCTTTGTTATTTTATGAAAACTGTGAAATTATGTTAATCCTTAAGAGTATATCAGTAAGGTTCTCAATCAAGAAAGGTAAAATTGTCATTCTTGCCCAGATTTTTTTTTGTCCAAGGTAGATACTGTTCTTTGACTCAAGTGATCTGCTTCTCTATTCCAAGCCAGTCTATTCTAACCTTGTCACTTCCTTTTATAACTCAGGTTTCACTGGCTTTGAGCCAGCCTATTAAAGTAGACATTCTGTCCACCTGTACTTAATCCCTCAGAATTTCTTGGAGTCCAGAGGTAGTGCATCACACATTCTCATTAAAATGTTTGGTCTGCTACAACATAGTATCCATGGTGCATTTCTGCTCCCCCTGCTCTTGTCTTTCCTTCTGCTGTACATAGGTGTATCTATGAGTTATAACCATCTCTCAGGCTGCTTCGCTTCCAAAAGGATCCTGCTGCCATGTTGCCCACTTCTGATGAAGGAATAGTACAATGATTCCAGAGTATTTAGGATTGCTCCTCTTCTCTGCCTCCTGTGGCATGGTTACTGGATCAAGCTGCTTCTCTGGTTGTCTCTAACTTCACACTGAATTCTCTCTTAGGGCCTCATCCACATAGATGTCTCTTGATTCATGGCCACTAGCTCACCAGACATGTCTTAACATTGGTGGCTGTAGGCCAGTTTTAAGGCACATTTGTGTGGTTACATTTCCTGGAAATCGATTCTGAACTGGAGTTTTGCTGGCAAGAGGTTTATTGAAGTCAACATCTGAGAGGGAGTGAAGGTAGCCTGAAGGGGCAAAGGGAGAAGTTAAGCTTCAGTGCATTTAGTAAAGAGGCCTCATCACCCTTGGGGAGCTCTGGAGCTGGGATGGCCCTTTATTGTTGTCCTAATAGTACATAAGTCAGTCATTGGATGCCCATCTATAAATGAAGGTAAAGTATTACTCTTTGAGGAAAATTCCTGGGGAGGCTCTCTGCTGTAAGCTGCCATCAGGTAACAGTCCCCAGAGTGGGGAGAATGAGTGCCTCGGTTCTGAAGGGTAGAACGGATTGGCACTTCATACCATCCAGTCCACCATCCAGATTATTATTTTTTTAAGGATTTTAAAAATTTAGTTATTAGAGAGCACACACAAGCAAGGGGAGCTGTAGGCAGAGGGAGAGGGAGAAACAGGTTCCCTGCTGAGAAGGGACCCTGGGATCATGACTTGACCTGAAGGCAGATGTCTAACTGACTGAGCCAACCAGGCACCCCACACCATGCAGATTATTTATTCTACTGACCAAAATTTGGTCTTTTAAGTTACAAGATTGTCTCAGAAATACTCCCTATTATATTTGCTTGGTTCTGGATAGATTATTTTTTTCTCTTTGCAATTTTAACACACATGTACACATGCAGCAGTTACTGTTAGGACTGTAACACTCTCGACCTTTCTATTCTGCCTACTCTATGTATACTTTTCATTTGCAAAGGATTGCAAAACACTACTGCTTCATGCAATTAAAAATAGTATCTTCCAAAATGAGTGCTGTCTGGAAGATTCTCTATGTAACTCACATGCACTTTCTTAACTGCTTGGTTTCCTTATTTTTTTTCAATTTTTATTTGAATATAGTTGATATTCAATGTTGTTAGTTTCAGATGTACAACATAGTGATTCAACAAATTTATGTGTTGTTATATTCAGTGCAAGAATAGTTCCCATCTGTCACCATATATAGACTCTATATTGACTACTGAATACCATTGACTATATTCTTTTATTCCCATGATTTATTCATTCCATAGCTAGAAGTCTGTATCTTCCACTCCCATTCATCCTTCCTGCCCATCTCCCCATCTCCCTCCCCTCTGGCAACCATTAGTTCTCTGTATTCATAGGTCTGATTCTGCTTTTTGTGTTTGTTTATTCATTTTTTAGAGTGAAATCATATGGTATTTGTCTTTCTTATTCTGATTTATTTTAGTTAGCATAATACCCTTTGGGTCCGGGGCACCTGGGTGGCTCAGTGGTTTAAGCCTCTGCCTTGGGCTCAGGTCATGATCTCAGGGTCCGGGGATCGAACCCCACATCCGGCTCTCTGCTCAGCGGGAAGCCTGTTTCCCCCTCTCTCTCTGCCTGCCTCTCTGCCTACTTGTGATCTCTCTCTGTCAAATAAATAAATAAAATCTTAAAAAAAAAATAATACCCTCTGGGTCCATCTACATTGTCACAGATGGCATGATAACATCCTTTTAATGGCTGCATAATATTCCTGTGTGTGTGTATGTGTGTGTGTGTGCGCGCGCGCACGCGCATACCACATCTTCCTTATCCATTCGTCTATCTGGGCCTTTAGGTTTTATCCATATCTTTCAAAAGTGCTGTATCCCTGGATCAGGATGCTTTTAACAAAATGCTGCCTCACTGAGGTGAGTGAATGGGAGTAACAAAACTCCCCAAAGAAGGAGTTTTAAGTAAGCTTTCCAATGATTAGTTCCAGTAATTCAAAAGCTACATATATATATATATATCCTGCCCAAATATAAAATAAGCAATATACAGTGATACTATAGATATTGTACAAACTCAGTATTTCTAGTATCTTCACAATATTAGACAAAATCCATTTTGTTTAATTCAAGTGTGTATGGGTCTCCTGCAAAAGTCTTAGAAATATGTAAATTAATAGTTATTTGCTTATGAGGATGTCTCCCGGGTGACTTTGTAGTATAGTTTCTTTTCAGCACTTTCTCACCCTGATGTAATTCTTGTTCACCCTCTTCCCATGGTCTCCACTGGCAGGCCAAAACCAAGATGACCAATCACCTGCTCCCCGTTGTTCTTTCTTTCATTCCTCAGAGCTATAAATCTCTACCAAGTGTTAAGGTAGTGATGAGATCAAATATTTTGACTTTAAGGTGGGAACAGTTTATTTAATCCTTCTGAATGTTTGCATATGAAAACATGAAACCTGTTGGTGAAATTTAGAAATGTGAGGCAATCAACGATGAATAAAGCATTTCAGAAAGTTTGGTTTTGAGGAAGAGAAGGCCATTTCCTGTGCCCCTTAAAAGACGTGATTTGGGTAATTGCTGTTCTTTATACATGATTGACCTGCTAATTTTGTGTGCCATAGCACACTGGACATGTAGAAACACTGCCAGGATGCGGCAAAAGGAAAATTTCTACTTAGTTCTGTGAAGTATCATAAAATGATACCAGCATACTAAGGATTAACTATTGATCAACGTTATTATTTGGTTAAGCACGTAAGATTTGGGTTTTGAACTGTAAATCAAATTATAACAGTAGCATATACTACTTCTTTGAGCTGAGACAGTGATCTAGATACTCAGCTACTTCCTAAGGAATTCATTTTCATCCAGTCTGTACATTTTGCTCTCTGAAGTTTTTATAGTTGTAGAAACAGCATGAGGAAGAGGACCAAATAAATACTTTGATGATGTTGACCCTGTTTTGGTTGATAAATGATGGAGCTGTTTTTTGCTATGTAAGTGTTTTGCATATCAATTTTAAATTATTTAGTAAATACATAATTCCCCTTAGCATAACTAAATACGTCACATGTGTTTGGGAGATAGACTGAGATTGCTCTTTATAATGTTTTGCAAATTGCAACCAACTGCAATTTAATGGTTACTATATTGAAATCAC
Organism: Martes martes; assembly: GCF_963455335.1. NCBI lineage: Eukaryota > Metazoa > Chordata > Mammalia > Carnivora > Mustelidae > Martes > Martes martes. The sequence continues at coordinate 22,058,846 of NC_137897.1, forward strand.
ACTTGTTAACTTATCTTGGAACTATAGGTTATATCAGGCAATTTAACCCCATAGTGTTAAATTTAAAAAAATTTCCTGCATAATAATTTTCCCCTGATTAAAACAATGAGAAGAACTTAAGTCATCACTAACAGTGACAGTGATTCGATGCAGGGCAGGCGTTCCTTGTGAATCTAGGTCAAAGTAAAATAGTGGCTCTTACCTTCAAAAATAGGCTGCCATCATTGGAATAACGTTTGTATAAACTTCATTTCAGTAGCACTTTATCTATTCAGTGGAAGTTACACAGGTGTAATGACTCTGTGTATGTGTGTGTGTGTGTGTGTGTGTAGCACAGCAATGAATTAATATTACAAGTGACAGTGCATTAAGACCCTATCCGTGGAGGTCAACTAGCTTCATACCTTTGGGCAATAAGCAAATAAGCATTAGCTACTATATATATATATATATATATATATATATGCATGCTACACATACACATATATATAATTATATATAATTCTTACATATTATACATACATATATATTGCTTAAATATATGGATCAATGTGTTTATGCATATATACCTATATTTTATTTAAGTTTTATATAATATAACCTAAATAAAATAGATTATATATAATAAAATCTAAAAATAATATTTTTATTTAGATTACTCATATTATTTTATTTGATTATATCTTTACCAATGAATGAAGTATATGAATTGGATTTGCTAATGTTGTAATACATTTCTTATGGCACGGCTTTTAGTGCTTTGATAAATGGTATTATATACTTTCAACCACTTTTAATTATCCCTAATAACCCCAAAAGGTTTAAAAGTGTTTTCAACCCTATTCAAAGTGGCTTGCCGGCTATTAAAGGCTGAGTGCCTCTGGCTGAGAGGCATCTTGGCTGCTAACATGGGTAATTATAGACATTCCTAAGGCTATTAAATTTGTAAGGCTATTAAAACATCTAATGTTTCTTAGCTTTGATTATAAGATATCTGAAATTGCCTGGCTGGACTAGGAGTTTCTTATATTAAGCATTTAGGTGATAAAATTTCTAGACCAAGTCTTATCTATGTTCTGTGATGTAAAACTATACTTCAGCTACTCCATAAACATTATCTAGTAGCTAGTTTTTGAAGACTTAACGTATCTTCCCATGCTATAGTTGAGTTCTTTATTTATGTAGCATTTCTATGGACGTTGAAAAGTTAAATCTTGTACTTAGATTTCATTACATGTGGAAATATGTACTGTGGGTAAAATTGAACACACACACATACTACAGGGCATTGTTATTTGTATATCACACTGACATATGCAAATACAATTAAATACAAATACAACAATTAAAACATTGTTATTTGTAAATATCACTGACATATATAAAGCAAGAGATATTTTTTTAAACTGTAAGCGACCTTAGAGATAGTCTTGACCAAACATCTTATTTTTTAGTTGATAAAGCTGGGAAAGATAGAGTTTATATGACTTATACTGTCACATAACAGGTTATTGGCAATATCAAAGCTATATGGACCTAGAGCTGCCAATTCTCAATAGAGAATAATAGGCTATTATGATAATATAATCCACTCTTTGTAAAATAGAAAGCTCTCCCAGTTTTACTTTCTTCTAAGTAAATTTATTACAGTTGATGATTCAGTTGTTTGTGTGAATAAACCTGATGGTTGTTATTCAGTTAGAATGCAAATAAAAATTAATAATAATTAGTTTCTGACAGTTCCATCCTGTCAAATTGCCTGAATCTATTTTAGAGCCCATGTACTTTTTAAAGCACTCATATCATCTCTCCCTAAAATATCTTTAAATAGAATGTTTCCATGTATAAAAAGAGAATAATTTAGTATAAAACAGGGATGCATCCTTCATTATCTTCATTAGGTAAGGGCTTGAGGATGACTGGGTCCTTAACCTATATTTGACCAACAGATACAATTGTCAAGAAATCAGACTGTGTACTGGAAAATTCTAAGATCAGCTTTTTCAAATATTAGTTTTGTCCATTTTATCACAAGAGGATAGCTATTTACCTCACCAGATCTCAGTTTGTTCACCTATGAAATGGGGATAATATTACATTAAGTTATCTGTTCTATGAGTATTAAATGAAATAATGATAGTAAAGCACATGTCACAGAAAATACCTAGTACGTTGAGATGGTGTGGCATTTATTTACTTACCACTGGCCTCCGTAAGTACTTCTCAGATCCTGTAAGAGATGATCCTTGACTTTTTGAGACCCAGAGTTAAATGGGCATTAAAAATACCAAGGATTAGCAGAAATGTGGATCACTCAAAAGTTTCTGGGGGGGGGGAGGAGTTTAATTAAAATTAGTATCAATTTGTGGCCATTCACAAGATAAGATGAAGTAAAACTGTATTATAAGGAGCACATAACCCTGTCAGGAATTCAGAAGAAAGAGAGTAAGGAAAATTAAGAATGAGAATGCTATTCATATAAGAAAGAATGATTCACAGGGCTTTACTCTAGAGAGGATCTAATTCAAATTAAAGATCTCCAGTTACTCAAATCCATATCTTGTGTAACTGCACAGCATTTGATTATTTCTGAAAAAGCCTAGTTTGGAAAGAAGTGGTTATATTTCCTACTTGGTTCTGTCACCTCTTGTTCAGAACACCTCCCACTGACTTTGGCTCTGACATCAATGCCTTTTCATGCTCCTCTAAGTGTTTCCTAGTTTGTTTTTGTCCTTAATCATGGTTCAACCTTTCCTGTACTTTTCAAGACATTTCTAACAAGTCTGATACTCAATTATTTGTGTTAACAAAGCTGCATCGAAGGATGATATTAGGGAATAACAAAGGTTATAGAGACTATAATAGAAAAAAATTAAAAACTAAACATCAAAACTTCCTCCTCCAACTGTGACAGGGTAGTGGTAGTTAGATAAAATATACTTGCACGCACAATGATATAAGGCATCAGAGAACAATAATGGTTGCTAGTAATTGAAGGACAGTGATCTTGAAGAGAAGGAAGGTGTATTTAGGTGAGTCCTGCATCCCTCATGTCTTTCCCTTAGGAAAGTTAAAGGCTCTCGGTGTAAATTTGAGACTCAAAAGAAGTAGCAACTTAGAGCTTCTGTCTGTCTCATTGAAAATAATTGGAGCTCAGGACTACCAAAAAGCCAGAACCTGAGAATTTAAGATGCTGGAAAGGAGGAAACTCCTAAAAATTTAGCTCTGTATTCTGAACATTTTCCCCTTTTGAGGCATTTGTCAAACTCCAAGCTGCCCAAATACTGAAGCAAGACATATAAAAAAGGATGTTATTTTTTTAAAAAAAGGATGTTATATACAGTGTTCATGGGTTGGATGATATTCTGTTGCTATCAGTGCTCCCCAAATCAATCTATAAACATTGTGCAGTTTTAATAACTAGATTTTGTTCATGGAAACTGATAAGCTGGTTTTAAAAATGTATGAAAATACAAAAGGCCAAGAAGAGTTAAGGCTAGGTTGAAGAAGAACAATGTTAATTATCTTATACTACCAGATATGAAGATTTATTATAAAGCTTCAGTGATTTAGAAGTGTAATATTGGATCAGAGATAAACAGACCAGGTGAACCAAATAGAGTCCAGAAAAAGACCCAATACAGTGAAGAAAAGAAGATCTTTTCAATAAATGATGTTGCATCAATTGGGTATGAAACATGAAACTTAACCCATACCTCCCATTATTCACAGAATCAATTCTAGGTATATCATAATCATAAAAGTCAAAACAATAGAGCTTCTAGAAGGTAATGTAAGAGAATGTCATCATGATTTTAGAGTAGGCAGTGGTTTCAAAAAGCCATTAAAATACTAATCAAAAAGAAAAAAAGACTGATAAATTGCTTTATGAAAATTGAGAACTTCCATTCATAAAAAGACACTTTAGTATATGCATTCCCAAAGCAAGCACTAAAAAGACATTTTAAAAGAATGAAAAGGCAAGCCACAAAGTGGGAGAAGATATTTGCAATATGTCAGTCCAATATAGAACTGATATTGTGACATACAAAAAATTTTCTTGTATCAACAGGGGAAGAATTGACAATACAAATTGTAATTTAGATAAAATATGTAAACAATGACTTCACAGAAAAAGAATGCAAGGGACTAAATGTTTGTGTCCCCCCCACACACAACTTATATATTGAAGCCCGAACCCTCAGTGTGACTGTTTTTGAAGATAAGGCCTTTAGGGAGATAATTAAGGTTAAATGAAGTAATAAGTATGGGGCTTTAATCCTTTAGGATTAGTGTTCTCATAAGAAGAAACATCATAGAGAGCTCTTTCTTCATGTGAGGACACAGTGAGAAGGCTGATATCTGCAAGCCAGGAAGCGGGGGGGGGTTCTCACTGGAAATCATCCATGCAGCCACCATGATTTGGGGTTTCCAGCCTCCAGAACTATAGGAGAACAATTTTCTGTTGTTTAAGCCACCCAGTCTGTGGTATTTTGTTATGGCAGACCAAGTTGACTAATATGGAGGATATCTAAATGGCCAATAAGCTTATGTAGAAAGGTGCTGGAACAAAATTAGTCATGAGTGAAATGCAAATTAAAAGCACAATGAGATACTGTGTACTGACCAAAATGTGGAGGAAAAAATTAAAATACAAACTTTCAGAGAGGATGTGAAGAACTTTTAATTCTTGACCACTGCTTGTGGGATTTAAATTGGGTCAACCATTTTAGAAAAAGTGTTTTCTAGTGTCTATTAAAGCTGAAAATATGTACCCAAGATAAATGAGTATATATGACCATTAAAATACATAAAGCCCAAATGTAACATATTTTAAGAAAAAAAAGATTGATTTTTTGGTACTATTATGAAAATAGTGAATTCAGTAAGAGACAACTATAATTCATTTGTGGGATGCCTGGCTATTCTTACCACTTTAGTGTTGTTATCAAATGACTAATGTAACCCACATTTTACTAAATTTTATTCATTTGCCGATTATCATACTTTTGTATTGTCATAGCTCTGATCCTGATTTCTGCAACTTTACAGAATCATTCAAAATTGATGAATTTGAGCAATACATACGCAAACAGATGGGAAAGGAAGAGGTAAATAATACCCAGCAAAGCAAAAAGTGGATTAGGCTGCAGATGGGTTGTCACTGAGATAAAAATTTGTAAGCTCATGAAATAAGATGCGTAAGGTGAGTCAGAGAGGTTCATGTCACCTGGTCAGAGAATCCAGGCAGTATTATAAGAGGCTTCATCTCTTTGATAGTTTTTATCACCGTTAAGAGGCTAACTGTAGGTCAAGAAACCTAAGAATCCTCCATTTTTAAGAACCCAGGAACACATTCATATTCATAGTGGTTACAAGACTGATACATAAAATTAGAATTCTTATATTGGCTTAAAATTAAATTATCATAAAAACTGAAATGCTCAAACATGGTAAGGGAAGCCAAATTAATGGCTAGATTGATTGAAACTTAAAAAAAGGAAATCCACACCTGTGATGTTTAATGGCCCAGGCTAAGATACCCAGATGCTTAAAATTTAGAATTGTGTAAACCTTGTCAGTGGAAGAGAATTCTTAATCTCAACTGATGTTTCTTTCTCCTCAATGGTGCTTGAATGTGTACTACCACTGCACTGTTTAACCCTGTTTCCTTCCCCCTCCTCTCATTTTATATGTTTCTATCTAACCGAACCCCCTTTGGATTGACTCTCTTTAAATACAATAATATATTGAAACATGTTAAAGTCAAGTTTTGCAAGCTGGATGCCTGTCTCTTTGAGGTGACTCTTGTGAACTGTTTTATGCTGTTATTGAAAATAATGTTTGTTTTTAAAATTTTAAAGGAAAACCTACTCCCATATATTGACTGCATTAAGTAAATATATAAACAAAGACCACTAAGATTTGAAGGTGTTCTTTTTTCCTCTCTGAACAATAAAGTCTATACAATTCTTACTATAGGAGCGGAGGAAAAAAGGTATTTTGAAGCAAGTAGGCATTTCTTGAAGAACTCAAATTCATACATGCATTAATACTTAGAATATTTCATCAGTAAACATTCTTACAAGATTTTATGCAGTAGGCACTAAAAACATGGAGATGCACAGTTTAGACGTGCTCTTTCTGAGTGCTTACAATCTATAGGGGAAACAGGAAAGTAATCACATGGCTCAGTTCCAAAATTATTGACGTCTAGGAAGAAATAGATAAATCCAATTTTTTTTTTAAATTGGGGCTTGAACCCTTTTTTTTTTTTTTTAAGATTTTGTTTATTTATTTGACAGATAGAGATCACAAGTCGGCAGAGAGGCAGGCAGAGAGAGAGGGGGAAGCAGGCTCCCTGCTAAGCAGAGAGCCCGATGCGGGACTTGATCCCAGAACCCCAAGATCATGTCCTGAGCTGAAGGCAGAGGCTTAACCCACTGAGCCACCCAGGTGCCCCAATAAATCCAATTTTATGTAAAAAAAATTATGATAGAGAAATAAACAGATATATAGAAGAGCATAAGGAAGCTAGATTTCCTACTCTAGTTCAAGGATGAGGGATGGAAAGAGTGTTCAGTGACAATAGAAAACTTAAAGATACGGGAAAGTGAAAGAGGGATGATATTTGATCGAGTAATTTCTCTAAGCAGACCAAGCTGAAAGTTTGCTTAGTAAATGATTGGGGTGGTAAAGGCGGGGATATAACTAATGGTCGATCTCTATATAGAATTTGTGGGTTGGTTGTAAAGATATTAATGTAGAGGAGAATTTTTCCCCAATAGCTTGTATTATTTTTGTAAAATGGGAAGTAACTTGCCATAAGTAAAAGAAAGCTGTAACAGAGGAAAGCCCAGGTGAATTTGAAAATCAGGGATTTATGGCATAACCAATATAAATAACTGAATGTACTTCTCCAGCAACCAGGTCAAGAGAGAGAAAGGTTAAATTATCCAGGGTGAAATTGTACAAGTCATATATGGTAGAAAAACAAGGGGAAGGTGAGTCATGGCAATGATGGAACACATGATACAGAATAGGTAGAAAAGAAGACTGAAAGAGAGGAGCGCCCTGGGTGCCTCAGTCAGTTAAAGGTCGGCCTTTGGCTCAGGTCAAGATTCCAGAGTCCTGGGTTGGAGAACCCCGCCCCCCTGCCTCAGGCTCCCTGCTGAGCGGGGAGCCTGCTCCTCCCTCTGACTGCCACTCCCCTGGCTTGTGCGCTCTCTTTCTCTCTCAAATCAGTAAATAAAATCTTTTAAAAAATAAAAAAAGAAAGGAGCTAATAGATTGGGAGGAAATCAGGAGAGAGAGAGAGAGAATGTGTGTGTGTATGTCTGTATAAAGGTGGTAAGATGAAGAGTCTGGAGGGCATAATGAGCTAAGAACCTTGTCTGGCTTTAAATGAATCTTAGCACTTATAAATAAAAATAGAAATAGTAGAGCACTAGAAACACTGACAGCATTCCGCAATTTGAAAGATAACTTTGTAAAACTGCAGACATAGACACTGAAGACATTAAGAGTACATTGGTTCTGATAAATTGAAGGCAGAGGTCCAGTATGGCCCAGTAATAGCACAGGACTTGAAAACAGATCAGTGGATCTTGTCTGTTTGGAAAGACTTAAAGCAATATCAAGGATTTCAACAATAGCTTAGAGAGGAGGGTTGTGAATTACCGTAGGGTATTACAGCTGATTCCACCCTGGGATTCAGTCAGCCTGTCTGTAAAAGTAGTAGGCCACAAACCCTTCTCCCTGTCTCTGGTTTCTATTTGTAATAGTTGTTGTCCATGAGGATCTTGTTTTCTTGCAGAAACGGGAAAAGATGGACAGTTGTCCTACTTCTGGAACAAATGATCTTATTTGATACCTTTAAAATTTTGTATTTGATGAGAGGAGATAACTATGGGAGGGAGGAGATGGACTCAGTAGAATTCTATCTGGAAACATAGATAACCTTAGCAGTCTAGAGTGGCAATAGTTGTGTTCTTTGGCCCTGACTTAATTTTAGCAGATAATATCCACTGGAAAGGAATAAAATCCTTGTTGGAGGCTAGACTTTTGAGGGGGTTGATATCCAGCTAATACATTTTTGGGGTCACTATTGTCAAAAATCCAGAAATACCAAAACAAAAAATGCCAAATCATTAAATACTATTTAGTAAGAGTTTATTATGCATATAAGAACAGTTCACAAAGTGGGAGCTTCCAAATTCAAAGACTGATAAGAAGCTCAGGGGCATGAAATTACAGGATGGCTTATGAAGTAAAAATGAAGAAGCTGTTAACCTTTTCAGTAATTGGTTATTACAGTGGGGGTTTCCAGACAGCAGGAGAATGGTTAAAAGTGATTATCTTGTATCATTCTTAGGAAGATGACTTGTTTCTCTTATGATTGAGGCATTTATAAGAATAACCTAAGTTATGTTTCTCATGAAATAAACTAAATTTAGTTTTGCTGACATGGCCTAAATGGTTTTGTCTGTTCAGGGAATTCTCAAGTCTGGTGTTTATTTTGTATTTTGTATTTAATTTTAACACTATCAGGTGAACTTTTGGTGGTAATATATTCACCCTTCTACCCACATAAAATAAAGCAGAGCCATACCACATTTATATTTGTATGTAATCTATATTTTACTTTACATTTGAACTCACAATTCAGCTAGTTATTTAGGACATTATTGATGTTTAATTTCTTTTTTTTTAGTTTTATTTTTTCAGTGTTCCAAGATTTGATCTTTAATTTCTTGAATACATTTTAATATATTGTTTACATTGCTATTATCACAGATTTCTGATTAAGAGATTTTTATATTATTTTCACCTGAGATGTCCAGGTTTACCTTATTTTTATAACTAAGACCCGGATACTTACCATGAGAATGCTAATGGGCAGATCTATCTTAATACACATAGTAGAATGCTGTCTAAAAAATGTCTTCTCTCATTTGGGGATATATTATTTTCTCTTGCTGCTGTACAAATTTCCACAAATTTACTGGCATAACATAAATTTATTATCTCACAGTAAGAGTGGTGGTAAGTCATAAAATCAAGATACTGAAAAGGATGTGCTCCTTCTGGAACATGGAGGGAAGAATCCATTTCCTTGCCTTTTTCAGCTTCTAGAAACCAACTGCATTCCTTGATTTATGGCCCCTTCCTCCATTTTCAAAGCCTCTACCTTCAAAGCATATTTAAACATTTCCCCTTTTCTTCCTTTTTTTTAAGATTTTATTTTTAAGTAACTCTACACCCAACATGTGGCTCAAACTTACAATCATGAGATCACAGTCCACCGTCCATCAACCAAGCCAGTAAGGTGCTCCAAATCTTTTCCTTTTTCTATTTTTTCCTCTTTCTTTCTTCCTCTGTCTCTCTCTTCCTCTTTCTGTCCATTTCTCCAACCTCTGCCTCTATCCTAACATTTCCTTGTTTGACTCAGACCCTCTGCTACCCTCTTATAAGGACCCTTGTGGTTATGTTACACCTACCTGGATGATCCAAAATATTCTCCTTATCTCCATGTCCTTGGCTTAATCTTACCTGCAAAGTCTCTTTTGACATGTAAAATATTCACAAGTTTTGGGGATTAGGACATGGAGTTCTTTGGTGGTAGGCACCATTCTGCCTGTAACTGGGAGGTTATTTTCCAGTACATTTATCAACTGTGGAAAATTCTTTACCTTTTTTTTTTTCTTTCACACATATTTCCTGAGCATGTACCTGTCCCCTCATGAAAGGCAGTAGTAAATAGTAAAGACACTGTTCTTGCAGTCAAAAAGCTGAATGTCTCTTGGAAAAATAAGTGAACTTTGGACTTAAGAATTATTTTTTTTATAGTTTTCAGATTGCACCATGATCTTGTTTATATTTAAGTGCTATATGTTGGTAATACTTGATATCACATTTGTTTATATTTATGATAAAAACATCAATGCCCTCCAGCCAAAGACCACCAGGAACATAAAGATAATGGAACAAATTGAGTTTATTACTTACTGTAGTGAGGGAGAATATATATCATGGGGAATATGTGGCATCTCAGGTTGTTAGAAAAGACTTACTATTGGATTTGTGTTTGGTTATGAAATCTTGGAGAAAGTCTAAGGAAATGGAAATTCAGTCTCAATTAGGTTCTCTTAGTAAGCCAGGGCAATTCTGTGACTGATTATCTCAGACACCTTACCTATGGGGAGGGGGCAGAGTAGAGCAGGGATAAAGCTGTCATAGGCAAAGAAGCAACAGTCACTTAGGTTAGCTGAGAGAGGGACATGTTTGGTATTCTGTGGGTGAAATAGTAATCTTACTTACATCCCAATTTATTCATGGTCTAATAGTAACCTTGTGTGATATTGGTGTTCTGTGAGATTGTTTATGTCCAACAAGAGAACAACATAGCCTAGCAGTGAGCCTCAGGCCAGCTTATAATAACATGGAGGTCTAGGTCATTCTAGTTCCTATTATGTTGCATTCATGGTATTTCACATCCTTGTCCCATCTGTGGCACTTGTTAAACATGCAGAATTCTGGATCTATGCTACAGTCACAGCATCAGAATCTCTGAGGATTGATTTATACACTAAAGATTCAAAATATCTCTTTTTAAAATAGCAAATATTTATCAGTGTTAAGTATTTGCTTGTTTGTGATTATTATCTTTAGTAATTTCTCATATTTTAATTTTTTTATTCATAATCCACGTACTATGATTATGCTTATATTTATGCATGACACTTTGTTAGATATTCCTTGGGAATAGCTGACCTGTGTCTAAATGATAAACCGAAATAAAGATGCATTTTTGAAGAGTTTTAAATTAGGCACTAATGATGCTTATGTAGACTTAACATCTTTAGTTTAGTCTTTTATTTTCACCAGTTGCTCTTCTGTTGACTGCATATCACCTGATATCAGCACTGTAGACCACAGCAGGACTGAACAACCTTTCCTATTTGGGTTCTGAATGCACGCTTTGCCATCATCTCTTTGTATCATCTTCCTGCTGACAAGTTTCCTCATGTACTTTAAACCTGAAACCACATATGCCTTACAACCTCACTCTGATGAGAATGCCCTTTAAAAGCTGAGCTAAAGATATTTTCCTAGTCCCAACAGGACAACATGATGAATGCAGAGCCTACAAGAGGGAGTCTGTGCCTTCAAAATAGCTTTCATGATACTTATGCATTAATTTCTGGGTGTTTTATTTTTGCAACAGTATAAACATGTACAATAGGAAAACAAAAGCAAACGTACTCTCTTCATTACAATCTCACATAATTATGAACACTCTAAAATATGGCTCCAGGTTCTCAAAATAAATTTTTCTGAAACAGTAACAATTTTAATGTCATGCTTCAAGTATTTTTATGTGTTTATAGGTAATTTTAGAAAAATGTATGTTTCCAGAGAACATGATAAAGCTCAACATAAATTAAGGAAGAGAAGATAGATCTGTAAAGTATATATTTAGTCATAACTTTTTACAATTTGTATTCCAGTAGAAAATTAGAATTTAATAGACATTCTGGAAGAGTGGCAGTGTAAAACAGCCACATTGTCTTACAAAATGTCTTATACTGGTACTTTTTAAAGTGCCACACCGAATGGAGCCTGATGTGAGACTGGATCTCACAACCCTGAGATCATGACCTGAGCCAAAATCAACAGTTGGATGCTTAACAGAGTCACCCAAGCTTCCCATTGTCCATTCACTTTTTAAATATAATTACCAATTTCTCACAGATGGATAATCTTTAATAGAGTAACACTTAATTTATAAAAATATTCTAAAGAAACAGACTATAAATCTGTTCTTAAATTATTAGAATCAATAAGCATAAAATTACTCTTGTCAGATTGCTCTAAGCATTTCTAAAGGTTTAGCTTCAGTTTCTGCACTTACTTTATTGTAGACCAGTAAAAAACATTCACAGGTCTCCACCCTTTGAGTGGTACTGTCTGATATCATATTTAAGCAAAGAGTTTTTTGTTTTGTTTTTTTCCTTAAAGATTTTATTTATCTGAGAGAGAGAGTCGGGGGGAAGGAGCAGAGAGAGAGAGGGACAAGCAGACTCTGGCCTGAGTGTGGCACCCAATGCAGCACTCAATCCCACAACCCTGAGATCATGACCTTAGCCAAAATCAAGAGTCAGAAGCCCAACTGATTGAGCCATCCTGGTGCCCCAGGCACTGGGTTTTTAATGTTTATAACATCATAATTTGTTAGAGTTATAAGGGAGCTAAGAAATTTAACCCCAGATTTTTTCCAGTTCTATTGAGAAATAAGTGACCTACATCACTGTATAAGTTTAAGATGTTCAGAATGATGGTCTGATTTACATATATTGTGAAATGATTATAATAGGTTCATATAGCAATATCCATTTATTTCATGTAGATACAACAAAAAGAGAAGGAAGAAAAGGAAAATTCTTCTTATGATCTGAACTCTCAAGATTTACTCTCTTAACAACTTTATTATATACCATACAACAGTGTTAACTATACTCGTCATGTTGTACATTACATCCCAATCCTTATTTATTGAATAACTGGACGTTTGTATCTTTTGACCACCTTCTTCCAGTTCCCCTTTCCCCTACCTCTGGTAGCCACAAGTCTGATTTCTTTTTCTGTGAGTTTGGCTTTTTTTGTTGTTTTATATTATACATACAAGTGAGAGAGATCATATAATATTTGTCTTTGTCTGACTTATTTCACTTAGCATAGTGCCTTTAGGGTCCATCTATGTTGTCATAAATGGTATGATTTCTTTGTGTTTTTTTTAATGGCTGAATGTTAGTCCATTGCACATATATATATATATACTACAACATCTTCATCTCTTCATCCATTGAAGGACACTTAGGTTGTTTCCATATATTGACTATTCTAAATAATGCTGCCAAGAACGTGGAGATGCATATATCTTTTCAAATTAGTGTTTTCCTTTGAATATATTCCCAGAAGTGGAATTGCTGGATCATAGAGTAGTTCTATTTTTAAGTTTTTGAGGAACCTCCATACTGTTTTCTATAGTGGCTGTCCCACCAGCAATGCACAATAGTTCATTTTTTTCAAGATCCACACCAGCATTTGTTATCTCTTGTCTTTTGGTTGATAGCTATACTGATAGGCATGAGGTGATATCTCATTGTAGTTTTAATTTGCATTTCCCTAATGACTAGTGTTGTTGAGGATCTTTTCATTTACCCTTTGGCATATGGTATGTGTATATCTTCTTTGGAAAAATGTCTGTTCAGGTCCTTTGCCCATTTTTAACTGGGTTATTTGGGTTGGGATGTTGTTTCCTTTTTTCTTTTTCGCTATGGATTTGTAGGAATTTTTTATTTATTTTTGAATATTTACCCATATCTGTTATATGGTTTGTAATTATTGTTCCTATTCTGTAGATTGTCTTTACTTTATTGATGGTTTCTTTTGCTGTGCAGAAACTTTATAGTTTAAAGTAGTCCCACTTGTTATTTATTTTGTTGCTTGTGCATTAGGTGTCATATCCAAGAAATGTTTACCAAGATCCATGCCAAGGAGCTTCATTCCTATATTTTCTTCTAGGAGTTTCATGATTTCAGATCTTGCATTTAAGTCTTTAATCCCTTTTGAGTTAATTATTTTCAGTGGTGCATGATACAGGTCTACTTTTCATTTTTTTTTTTTTACATCTGATTGTCCAATTATTCCAGCAACATTTATTGAAGAGACTGTCTTTTCTACATTGAGCATTCTTGGCTCCCTTGTCAAGCCTTAGTTGTATATATAGGCTTGGGTTTATTTCTGGGCTCTTGATTCCATTCTGTTGGTCTATCTGTGTATTGTTTACGCCAATACCATACTGTTTTGATTACTGCAGCTTTTAGTATAGCCTGAAATCAGGAAGTGTGATGCCTCCTACTTTGTTCTTTTTTTCTCATCATTTCTTTGGCTATCAGGGTCTTCTGTGGTTCCATATAAGTTTTACCATGTTTTGTCCTACTTGTGTAAAAAAAAAAATGCCATTGGAATTTTGGTAGGTATTGCACTGAATCTATGGAAGACTTTTGGTAGTATTGACATTTTAACAATTTTAAAGTTTCTAATTCATAAACTTGGGATACCTTTCCATTTATTTGTGTCTTCTTAAATTTCTTTCATCAATGTCTTGTACTTTCCTGAGTAGAGAGCTTTCACCTCCTTGATTAAATTTAATCTTTGTATTTTACTGTTTTTTTTAAAGATTTTTTATTTATTTATTTGACAGACAGAGATCACAGGTAGGCAGAGAGGCAGGCAGAGAGAGAGGAGAAAGCAGGCTCTCCATGGAGCAGAGAGCCCGATGTGGGGCTCGATCCCAGTACCCTGGGATCATGACCTGAGCCAAAGGCAGAGGCTTTAATCCACTGAGCCACCCAGGCGCCCCTATTTTATTGTTTTTGATGCTATTACAAGTGGAATTGGCTTATTTCTTTTTCAGAGAATTCATTGGTAGCATATACAGGTGTTACTGGTTTTGTATGTTAATTTTATGTCTTGCAACTTTATTCATTCTTTTCATTTTATTTTATTTTATTTCTTTTCAGTGTTTTTCATTGATTAGATGTAACAGATTTTTGGTTGAGTCTTTATGACTTTGTATATATAAAATCATATCATCTGCAAATAGAGGCAATATTACTTCTTCCTTTCCAATTCTGATGGCTTTTATTTCTTTTTGTTGTCTGATCACTGTGGTTAGGACTTCCAGTACTGTGTTGAATAGGAATGGTGAGAATAGGCACCCTTTTCTTGTTCCTTATCTTCAAGGAAAAGCTTTTAACCTTTCACCTTGGGTACAATGTTAGGTGTGAGCTTGTCATATATGGTGTTTATTGAGATATGTTCCTTCATTGCTTTATTTGTTAAGCTTTTTATCATGCACGGATGTTAAATTTTGCTTTTTTGTGTGTCCATTGAGATGATCATATAATTCTTTTATTCTGTTAATGGAGAATAAAAGAATAAATCAGTCACATTGATTTATTTGTGTATGTTGAACCATCTTTGCATCCCAGGGACAAATCCCACTTGATTATGGTGAATTACTCTTTCAATGTGCTGCTTAATTTGGTTTGATAATATTTTATTGAGAACTTTTGCCTCTATATTTATCAAGGATATTGGCCTGTAGTTTTCTAGTACTGTCCTTTTTTGGTTTTGGTATCATAATAATGTTGGTTTTGTAAAATTAGTTTGAGAGTGTTTCCTCTTTGATTTGTTTGGAAGAGTTTGAGAAGGATTGGTATTAATTCTTCTTTAAATGTTTGGTAAAATTCACCTATGAAGCTTTCGGGTCCTGGGCTTCTCTTCATTAGGTTATTTTTGATTACTGATCCAGTCTTTTTTTTTTTTTTTAAATTGTGTTATGTTAGTCACCATCCAATACATCATTAGTTTTTGATGTAGAGTTCCATGATTCATTGTTTGCATATAACACCCAGTGCTCCATTCAATCCATGTCCTCCTTAATACCCGTCACCAGACTCACCCATCCCCCTACCCTCCTCCCCTCTAAAACCCTCAGTTTGTTTCTCAGAGTCCATAGTCTCTCATGATTACTGATCCAGTCTTAATCAGAGCATAGAAAGCAGTAAGAATGACACTGTTGGTCAGGTTCTTGGCAGATACAAAAGCAAAGGCAGCCAGTTAAAGAATGGGATAAGAAGGGTGCCTGGGTGGCTCAGTGGGTTAAGCCTGTGCCTTCAGCTCAGGTCATGATCTCAGGGTCCTGGGATCTAGTCTGCATTGGGCTCTCTGCTCAGGAGGGAGCCTGTTTCCCCCTCTCTCTCTGCCTGCCTCTCTGCCTACTTGTGATCTCTTTCTCTGTCAAATAAATAAAATCTGAAAAAAAAAGAATGGAATAAGAGAGGCTAATGGACAAGAAGGAAATAAATATTGTTTGCCTTGTATATATAGAATAAATGAAGAGAGTGATGCTATTTATAATTTTAAAATGATAGTAGGAATGAGTTAATTACAGAAAAGATTAATTTGAGTTTTTTGATCTACCAAGTGTAGAAGTAACAAAGCTAAATAGAATTGTGATCCAGTTTTACTTCTTAGGAAACTATTATTGCTGCTGTGACTGAGCCCATCCTTCATTTGTCTTTTTCCTCCCCTCCCACTTCCAGTGTGTCATCAAGCCCCACTGAGATAGCTACCTAATGATGCCTCAATTTTTTTATAGTCTCTGCTTTGTCCCTGAGACTCCAGTAGTGCCTGACACATAGTAAATGTTGAATAGCTATGTGTCAAAAGATCAAATGAATGTGTGTTCCCCGGTACATGCCACGATGCTGTTTTTCCTTGTCTTTGTGATTTTGAACATGGGTCTCACTTTGCCTGTAATATTCTTTTATAACAGAAGACAGGCTTCATCCACATGGCACAACTTATCTGAACTTCTA
Source organism: Martes martes (assembly GCF_963455335.1). Lineage (NCBI taxonomy): Eukaryota > Metazoa > Chordata > Mammalia > Carnivora > Mustelidae > Martes > Martes martes. The sequence goes on from NC_137897.1 coordinate 22,075,297, forward strand.
CCTAAAATCTCCAGAAAAAGGCCTCCTTAACTCTAGTCTGAGCCTAGATGTATTATTTCACTAAATTTACTTATATATGTCTTCCACAATAGACTCAATGATCTTGAGTACAAAAATTATATCATTCTTCTGTCTTTATCTGTGCTTTAGCTCTATTTATCACAAATACAAGTTTTATGGGGTGCCTGGGTGGCTCAGTCTGTTAAGTGTCTGCCTTTGGCTCAGGTCATGATTCTGGAGTCCTGGGATTGAGCCCCATATTAGGCTCCCTGCTCAGTGGGGGGGGGGGGGGAGGGATCTGCTTCTTCCTCTCCCCCTGCTCCTTTTCTCTTGCTCACTCTCTCTCTCAAATAAATAAATAAAAGTTTTTTTAAAAGTTTTATATTTTGCTTTTCTAATTTGTGTAAAGCTTCTTACTCCTAAAGTCTAATAGTTATCATTTTCACTTTGATTGATAAGTTCACTAGAAACTTCTACCCCAGTCTTTTTGTTTCACTGTTTATTTACATGTCTTTTTGCTTCCTTTTTTGAAACAAGGAAAAATTTAACCAAATTAACTAGACATGCTCTTATTAATATTCTAAAATATACAATCCTTTCTCTGGGAAGTAATTATGAAGGATGTACTACCTACTTCGATGTTTTCTGTGGTGTGGGTTGTACTTCTAAATACCAGAGATTTCTTGCCTTAGTACTGACCCCAATTTTATCGGAAGAAGTTTATAATTGAGGGCACACTCAACTGATCCCCAATCTATGTCAAGGTTACTTCCCTTGGGTTAATTACCCAGTACTTAATGCTTGCACCTGACCCTCATACAAGAGCATATTCAAAAGGATTCCATCCTTACTGAAGTAATGGATTGCATCTTTTCATAATTCTCTACTAGTTGGATAATAAAGTAATTTACAACAAAATCTAATCTTTTCTAACTTCATCTCATTGTTTACAACATCCCAAGATAAAGGTTCTTTGAAGATCACTTATATACTATCACACATTTTATGGTAATCCCTTTCATTAATATATAGTCCTAACTCCTTTGCCCCCATTTTATCTTCTGAATAATTAGTAGATTAATAGAGTCACAGTCCTCTAATTTATCCCAGATATTTGACAGTAAACTTTATGGGGGGAAATTCCTTTTTATTTGATAACACCTTGCTAGGCTACCTGTATCATCAAGTGACACACTTGTTCTCAGTTAAGTTTTCCTTATAGGACTATTCCAAATTAATGTTGAAGCAACACAGCCTATTTTAATATATGGCCAAGACCTAAATAAACCCAGCAACTTAACTATAGTTCTTACACTCACATTTTAATCTGCTTATTCAGCAAATATTTTTTGATGACTTAATATGAAACAGGCTCTGGTTTATTCTGAGGATTTAGTGTGGAGAAAGACAAACAAGTTTCCCACATTGGACCTTATATTCTAGAGGTTAAAGGTAGATAACAAAAAAGTGAAAAACTGCATAAACAAGATTATGTCTCACCATTATGTACTGTGTAGCATAAACAAGTAGATGTAATAGTGACTGGATGTTTTCTTTACATATGTTTTTAGGGAAGGCATCTCTGAAGAGATGGGCTTTGATCTGAGGCCTGAGAATTGAGAAAAGGCATTTACAGACAAAGGAAAATTTTTCCAAGTAGAGGAAGCCAACAAATGCAAAGGCTCTATGGAATGGATCACCTTGGCATATTCAAAAAACACTAAGATCACTGTGACTGGGTGTAATATAAGCAGTATTTGCAGGGAAAAGAGTGTATGGATTGATGTCTAGTGTTAGGCAAAAACCAGATCACAGAGGGTTTTAGAATGTAAAGGTAAGCCATGGGATGTTAAGGAGATGACACAGTTGGATTTTTGTTTTTGAAAAATTTGTCATACTGCTGTAGTGAGAATGGATTTTTATGGTTGGAAGCAGGAATCCCAAATTAGAGATTATGTCAAGAGTCCGGGAATAAGATGATGGTCACCTGGACTGACTTGAGTTAAATGCTGGAAGTAGAATAGATGGCATTAAATTGATATTCTGGGTGAATAATACATAAGAGTAAAAAAAACTGCCTTTTTTTTAACTTAAGCTTAATATAAAGAACCATGCCTATTACACATGTAATGTGGGGGAATATAAGGATAGCTGTTATTTTTTTCCTGTTCAGCTTCCATTCCCACTTCTAAATTTAGCATCCTGATTTTTCATTGAGGATTCTCCCTTTTCCTCCTTAGTTACATTGTTTGTGTGGGACTTCCTGCACTTCCTCGCTCATATGTGGGTATGAGATGCAAGCTTGGTTAACAAATATTTTCAAATCTTGCATCAAAGTGATTGATTTAGTGACCACACCTGGCCCAGCCAAATGCATCCCTCAGTTCTTGGATTCCACTAATGGAGATAAGGTGCTCTTTTTCTAAAGTGAATGATAAATTAGTAGGATTTTAATTTGGAACATCTGGAGGTTAGCACACTGAGAGAGCATGCCAAGGCAGAGACAAACCAAGCTAAGTGGTAGATTGAGAAACCAAGTCCTGATACTATTTTTTAATCCCCTAAACAGTGCTATTCCTGAAACAGGATTGATTCTGGGACCTTTCAGTTATTCATTCCAAAACTTAGCTTTAACATGCTTGAGACAGTTATAGTTCACTTCTCTCCCATGTAACCAGGAGTTCTTATTGATATAGATGAGAAATTTGTTTTAGGTATATTAAGATTGAAATACCTGTTTAGGTTTGCTAGATTAAGATACAGGATACCTGGTTAAATTGGAATTTCAAATGATGAATACTTTTTTAGTATAAGTGTGCCCCAAGTACCGCTAATACTGGCAAGCCTGTGTTTATTAGATATCCAAGTGGAGATGTCAAGTGAGCCATTGCATCTATAGGCCTGGCTGTCAGGAGAGAGTTCGGGGATTTTGATGTATATTTGGAAGTTGTCACAATCGTGATGGTGTTCACAGCCTTGGAGCTAAAGCATTACAAGTTGAGAAAGAAGGCAGATAGAATTGAGAGAGTATTCAGTGCTAAACCTGAGGGCAACCCACTTCATCGATTGTAAAAGATCCTAAAAGTTTGAGAAGAAATAGTCAGTGAAGGTGAAAATAGTGTCAAGGACAGTAAATTGAGTTTCAAGACTGGAGTCATCAACACCAACAAAGAATAGCAAACTTCCCTATCAAAACAGTGGACTCCTTTTGCTTCTTATCAGTTACGTACTTAGCCCCTCAACCTTTCCATCATTTCCTGTAACTATTCAGATTTCATGGCCCCTCTGGCCATTGTTAGAGACTTCTAGAAAATTAACTCCTTTCTTATTGGTGTAGTGATGTGCACCATCTCTTCTGCCTTTGATATTTTTGGACTTTAAAATCTCTTCCATTTCTGTCAAACAGCTTGAGACTTTAAAGGTTTAAAGATAATAAAGAATTAGGTGACTAACATAACATGATTTTAAAAAAAAGATAAAGAAAAGTTAGAATAGGTGCAATGACTGGTAAATCAATGTACTCTATTCAGGAGTGAGAACAAGGGAAAAAAAGCAGCTCTAGTGAACAGTTGCTCATTACCCAACTGTTATCAACACTGCAGGACCTATAGGCCTTTTTCCTCAGTCTAAGTCTGACATGTCTTCCACCTTCACTCTGTTTAGGTGTCCTTACAGAGCAATTAGTCACCCTCTTGTTTCTCTTGTTTTCTTATTTTAACTTCTCCCTTAATTAGTTGTGGAATGGAAGTACCTTGTGGGAGGAGTTTTTGTTTTGTAATTCTCTTTTTATTTTTAATCAGATTATTTATAATTATAAAGTAATAAAAACTTGCACAAAAGGAATTGAAATGATACACATAGAGGGCAAAAACTGAGAACTGAAAGTCCTCTTTCTTTTTTCCTACTTCAGCCCATGTCCTTGAGATAATTGTTAACAATTTTTTTCTCTAATTACTCATATTTATTGTGTGCTTACTATGTGCCAGAAGCTACAAAAATGCTTTAAATAATTTATTTTATCTTCACAAAAGTCCTTTGGCAGTTAAGGAAAATGACCCATTGAGAAGACAGGCAACTTTTCCATAGTCACAAAGCTATAAGTGTGTAATACACATTCTTTAGTATGGATGATATAAAACATTCTTTGACTGAGGTAAAATAAGCAGATGTTTTCAATGAAATCTATTTAGAAAACATCATGTTGCTTTCGACATACTGTTTAATGATACAAACACTAATACAGCTTTTGGGTCTGCAGAATTTGTTTTGTGGCATTGGGCTCCACATCTGTTGTTTTCTTATCTGTGAGCTCACCTTCCATTAAAGGTATCCTTCTACAGAAATTTTCTCCCTCGTGTGATCTGACTGGGTATCTTTTCTATGGAGTATTTTGAAATATCTAGGAACTTCAATTTTTAATTGTTACAAACTTCAAATTCCCATTTTCCACAGATAACTTTTTCCACCTGTGCTATAGGCCAAGTAGCTTGTTATTGGCAAATAAGCCATAGACATAACTATGGCAAATAAGCCATAGACATAACTGGCAGAGACTTGGAGGCTCCTTCTCAGGAACAAGAAGCATAGTCTGGGCTTTTGGCTTCCAGCAGCACTTGGGGTTTATAGCCTCCATTTTTATCATGAAGCAAGCATTAACACAACAGGTTCCAATTTCTGTTTTGTGTTATCTTGTTATTTCCAGTCCTCTGAAAATTCCTGTTTTGCCTGTGCATTCATCTATATATTTTTATTTAATATCTTTTGGATATTTTATTGAGCATTTTAAATGTATTGGAATTGGAGAGAAAAGTTAATGCCCGTGCTCAATCGCCCTTCTTGACTCAAAAGTTTTAGTGCCACTTTTACCTTGGAGATACATAAATCTTAAAAGTATGTGGTCCACTCAATCTTTTTAAATTTCTCCTTGATTTTTAGTATTTGGTAAGTTTCAAAAATTATTTTCATGCCTCCCTTCCCTTTTTCCCTTCTTCTTATTCACACCTTCCAAACTTAATGTTTTAACTTAGGGAAAATAGGGAAAGACTTAGACAAAGGGATTGATTTCTTTCATTTCATTTTGTTTATAAGTTTACATACAGTTGCAGTTATGCAGAAAATCTACCTACAGTAAGACACCATATATTCTCTCATTTCTTTAATTAGGAAGAATATGAAAACTGAAGAGTCTACTCACACTGAGAGAATGGAGGGAGTGACACATACTTCAAAATGAACTAGCACACAGATTTTCTGTGCCTCAAGGTCAAATAAATTACTAATACAACTTAAATATTTTTGTCCCTAAGGAATGGGAAATCTAATGGTTTCCTTGTCTCAAGCAACAAAGGAGATATATAAACCTCAGGAAGGATGGACTGGGGAAACTTCACAAGCAGACATTTGGTACCAATTTGAGAAATTTGATTGCCTGACACCCTGGTTGGGTGTTATTTATCTGTTTTTAAAATAGCTTTCCCAACTATTAAATTTCACTTGACTCTCTAAAAACTTATCCCACTTGAGATACTATGAGGTCAGGATCAGAATTTGGATCACTATCTTATTAAATACCGAATGTTTTCCCGTGATGATAAAGAGAAAAGATATTTTGGGGCCTCTTGCCTTCAATAGTCCAAAATTTTGGTTAAGCACCTACTACAGGAAAAGCACATTATTAATGAATTCCTATTTGTTTCTTACTACCCTGTCCCATCCTGAGTTTGCCTTTGATCTAAGACTTTTTGCTCCTTAAAGACTATGACTTTCACTAAGTGTCTGCTCAGCCACTTCCTGGGTTTTAGCAAATAATTCTATCAACACTAATCTTCTATAGGCATAAGCCAGGTCCCTACTTGCTGTGATATCAGAAAACAAGGAAAGGGAGAAAAGTCAATGATCCTGAAAAGGAACTAGAGAGAAGCAATGAAAAGGACCACAGTGATTCACTGTTGTAAAGAGTATCAAATAATCTTGCCAATAAATTACCTGGAAGTAGACTCAATAGTTAGAAGAATTTACTTTTGCAGGGGAAAAAATGCTATACATGTTTAGAAACTATAAAGTCGGCATTTATTGTGAGAGACTTCTGAAAACTTCCACATGAAGACATAAAGATTACTTATGTCTTTTATTGACATTAAGATTTACTCATTATACATATTCTGATTTGTTTAAAAAAATTAAGCACCTCGTTATGCTAAAGCAAACATCAAACAAACATTATACCTGTTTTGATTTTATTTTTCCATCTAAACTTAGTAAGTCACTAACATTTTTAACTTTTGTGCATATAATCTCAGTATTTCCACAGTTTTTATTACATCACAGGATTTCTTGAGTGGTTGTCAGATCATATTTTTATAATAATGTTTTTTGGGGATTTTAACTGCTTCTATAGTTAGCAAGCAAATACCTGTTTTTGTTTGCATTGATGAACATTACAGTATGATTTGTCCTGAGATAATGGATAGTTTTTTCTGTATTTGATAGTTTTTCCTATCTTTTTCTTAAAATTGCAAATTTTAGATGATTCCTTACTTACATTGTCCTCCCTTCTAACATAACACCAACTAAAGTTAAAAAAAAAAAGGAAAGAAAAAAAGCATACTGGATTCCAAAGTCAAAGTGTCAGATAGTTCTCTAGGATGACTGGATGATCCATATTCCTAAATATTTGCATTCATTTAAGGACTCGGGAAAACTGCCACAAATAATGGCTGTAATTATTACAGTACATTTGTTCTCTAAATCGACTTTAGGGAGAAAACGTTATGCTGTTATTTTTAGCGATGATATAAACTAGGCTCTTGAATTGAGGGATAGCTTCCGAACTGACCTGGAAAGGAGACATAGCTACTGCTGCTTCAATTACATTAATATGGAATACCTGACTATTTTAAGACCTATTTAGTCTTCTATTTTCTGGCTGGGAAATCACATGTTTGCCACCCCTTTAGAAATTTAAATACTCTATAAATAAAGAAGGAAATGTGATTTATTTATCTGCTTTATATTTTTCTTTTTCTAATTATTTTAACATAATCCATTTTAATTGTTTATTAATGTTGAAATTTTACTTGGACTTTGCAGATGTATAGGTAAGTGCATTCAGGATTTCTCATGAAATTAAGGTGTGGGTCTTTTATAGATCATTTTGTAGTAATAAAAATCAAGTTCTTCTAAATCAACTGAAATTTTATAGATTCGTCACTGAAGCCCAAAACTGATAGCTTTATTCTCTGTGTCAGTCCTGGAAGAGTTAGCCCAACAAGAAGGGTGGTAAGCTGACTTTTGTATTTTTTTTTTCCTGATTATGATCTTAAATTCCTTATTTCCCAATGCACTTGTGTATCTGAGTTAAAACCAAAACACAATGTTAATAGTACTTGCATATAAACCACCCTTAAAGTCTTCTTTCAGTTTTGTTTTTGCCACACTTCAGTTTACATTATTTTTGTTTGGAGACATTTTGTTTGTTTGTTTGTTTGGCTAATTGCTTGCTTCCCCCCTCCAAATTATTTATATGAAACTGAATTATCTGGCTTAGTGGCTGCAATTCATTTTTTCCATTTTTGAAAATAGAGAATATTTTTAGAAACATAATAGTGTAAAGAAAAAAAATACGTGGTAAGAGGATAATGGCAACAAAAGTAAAGAATAGAGATTTGTATGGTTATGATACTAAATAACTACAGCAGCAGCAACAACAATAATAATGATAGTGTTACTAGATGCCATTTATATAGCATTTATCATGAGCTTTATACTGTTCTAAGTGCTTCATGCACACTAACTCATGTAATTCTCACAACAGTGGGAATAATCAAGAGAAAAAAAGGTTAACTAATTTGCTAAAGGTCACAATGGAAAGGTCATGAAGGAAATATGGAAGAGTTAAGTTTAAAGTAGAAGATTAAAAATAAATACATTTTAGGAATGTTGTTAAGTGCAGCTATTGAGGAATGCAGGAATTAAAATGTTAACTCTAGGCTGGATATCTTTCACTGCAACAAAAGGTATTTGATGAATTTATAAAGACCTTTCCCCCCAGATCAAGTAGACTACATTTATTTAATACTTTTTGCCAAGAATGGGTTTTTGGCTGAAAGCAGTTTTAAAATGTGGGGTCACGCAAGCATAATGCATTGGAAAGAATTCATAGTATTTTTAAAATTTATTTTTAATTATTATTTTTCCTAAGTAACATATAATTGTTTCAAGGGTACAGGTCTGTGATCTTGAAGGGAAAGGCAAAGAACCAAATATGGTCTAGACTGGAACCTGGCAGGTTTAGAAAAGCTTAGGTGACATTTGTGCTCACCACTAGAGCCAGTGAATCCTCAATGTTTCTTAAAACCCTGGACCCTCTAAGTCTAGGAGACTCAAGTTGGTCAAGGTTTTGTCCTGTGTCCAGAAATGGGTAACACTAAAGCAGTGAGAGAAAATAACGCAGTGAAAAGAGACTTACATAGAAGAAAGACAGGTTTACCAATGGAAAAGTCAGTCTTCTGTTTACTATGGTTTAATAACTGTGGGTGTCATAAGACTCCTATAATACATTTTTTAAAATGTGGGTCATCAATATATGATTCTGTTTTCCCTTAAGATAATATTTATATTGGGACAACTATATTAATAATGAAAAAAGTAAGATGTTAGAAATAGTCTATATGTCTTACTGCTACATATTTATTATAGAGATTGTAAAAGAGACAAGCACTGTCTCTTAAAAATCCTTCCCTTCAATTTTTAAGTCCAAGTATATAATTATGGATGCAAACTTGTAAGAACTTTTTAAGTCTTGTAACTGACAGGCTGAACATAATTACTAATTTCTTCCCAGAATTTCTGTCTTTGATAAACTTGTAAGAGGTTTTTTTTCTCAATAGATAGATACATGATTGAAAAATCACCAAAAGAAAATACATTTTTAAAAGATGAAGATATTATCTAAGTGGAAAACTGGCAAGCTTTAATTGAGAATTTTTTTATTATTACAAATTAAGTGAATGATTAAAAATGCCAGGGAACAGAAGATTGTTTCATATGGCTCTCTGTTCAATGTGGATTGCCAGTGTGGGAGAAAATCCTTGTAAATCTTAGCATTGCTCCCACACAACCACCTACACAGATGATCGCTTGACTTTCATGCTAACAATAGATGTGTTAGTAGAGCTCTCACCATCTGCAAAATGAAGTGCACTTAAAAAAAAAGAAACTGTAGCAGACAGTAGTAATTGCTTATATATTGTTATTAGCATTTTATATTTACATTTAACAGGTAAGAATTTAAACAGTGATGACTCCCAGTTTAAATAAGGGCAGTCCCTGTGATAGCTCCCAGATTAAATAGTCCTAGATATCAGATAAAGTTGTTAGAAAACTTGACTTTTAAAGAAAATTTGATTAATTTCTTTCTACTTAAAATTCATCTGTATCCAAAAATGCAGAATAGAATATAGATTAAATGAATTCTGATATACTTACTTCTTCAGTAATAATACTTAGAATCATGTACATTATTTGCTATAAACCCCTCTACAAAGTCTAATTATCACAGCTATCCTAATTTTTTCTTCAAAGGCACATTTACTTGGGTTTCTCTGCTCTTAAATCTATTTTATTAACAGTGCAGAATGAGTATTGTAGAAATAATCTTTATATTATTAGAAAATACAGTGGCCTCCTTTCCCTTATTGACTTTTTTGTCAAGAATGGAAGGGTACATGATTCCACTACTGGGACTTATTCAAAGACTCAAAGGCATAGTGTTAGAAAATGAATTATCTGGATTCTCTGTAGGAAATGGGGTGGCCTAAGGCTTCATATGTATACCCTGCTCACACTTGTAAGGCTGGATGTGACAGAGAGGACAGCAGGCATGTGACTGATGGAAGGCAGGTTGAGACCCATTTTTTTTCAACCCAACACAAGCAGGTGTGATACTATTTTGTATTGGCAAAGTTCCCATGTTTCCAACCCACGCATTCAAACATTTGGCCTGAATAATTTTATCCTTTCATATAGATGACTAAGGCAGTCTACATGAGCTGTGAGAGTTACTGTAACCCTAAAATATCATCCTAAATAGCATTGCCTAAAATTTTGTGATGAAATGTTCATTTCTTTAATATATATACCTTTTTTTCCTCTTATTTTTTAAAGTAATCTCTGTGCCCAACATGGGACTCAAACTCACAGCTCCAAGATCAAGAGTCAGTCACATACTCTACCTACTGAGCCAGCCAGGTGCTCTTCATTTCTTTATTATCAATGTTGCCTTTTCAAAGCCTATTTTAATACAGATGATTTTAGAAATAGTACTACTTAAGACAATATTAACTTAGTATGATTTAGTTTTACCTAATTTATTTTCCCTCTTAAATAGACTATAGTTTTAGAAATATAATAGAAGGAAATTTAGAATTAGAAGGAAAATAAAATATCGAGTCCAAACACTTCATTTTACAGATGATAAAATTGAAGCTCAATAACGGCTCTTATACCTAGTCAAGCACAAATCTAGAACTAATCCCTAAGACTCCTGACTCTCGTCCAGTGCTTTTTCCATTATACTGTCATAAAACATTAAGAGAACAGTAATCTTTTGGGGTAAAGGTTAGGGGGTGCTTGAAAGGAATAGAAAGCAGGGGGAAAAAGTAGAGAATAGGAGGTATGCTGATCCTTTGCAATTATTTGTCTACGGTTAATCCACATAACAGAGTCATTAGTAGGATTGAGTTTAATTATACCAATGTTAGATATGTAGGTCAGTTAACTTCACAATACAATGGTACCTTTTTGCTAAAGTTCAGCAGTAACAAAAAGTCTCATAATGCCAGGACTGTGGAAATTTGCACTCACATCATTCCCATCCAAAAAGCTGTGAATGTAGAAAAAGATAGGGATAGTTGTTCAAATATCCTGTGCATTAGCCAGTTCTGCTGCAAAAGCAAATTGTTGAAGATTAGGAAGTATGTAAAAGGAAGGTCATTTTTTCTAAGGTTGGGGGTTAATATTTTTCTTCAAAGTCAGAAAATAAATAAAAAGAATCAGGCTCAAAGGTAATAAGCAATTCAAAGGCAATAAAACCAAAAAATTCAGTTCTTACAGTACACACTTTATTCATTTAGGGAAAAAAGTCTATATAATAAATTCAGTGAATAAGAGTAGCCAGAAAATTTGAAACATGTGGTAACTAATCTAGATTATATATTTGGTAAGTCTTAATACATTTAAAATAACAAAATATTTTCTTATTCATGTTTTATTAGTCAAGTTTTATTCTAACTTGACTAATATTAGGCAGATCCATGGAACTTTAGGAAATTAATTTTATCTTCATTGGTTAGCTCCATTGTATACTGTATATGTGATGAAACATAAACTCATAAATTTGGTAAAACCAGTTAATGAAAACTGCTTTGAAAATAGTAGGTAATCATTAATATTTGTTAGGTAAGGTATTTCTTAAAAGTTAAAAGGAAATAAACTCCTTTTAGTTTTTTTAAATTAGAAATCATATTTGTTGTTCTTCCTGTTTAGGAAATTGATGTCTAATAAGATAATGCAATTAGAATCAGAATAGTCTAGGATAAGACAACTTCAAAATCTCAGTGGCCCCAGAAGGTGTCATTGAAGTTCACAGGGGAAGCTGCAATAAAGCATTATTGAGTCAGTGCCCTTCTTTGGCAAGGTGGTGTCACTGGGGTCCAGTGAGAAATGAACATACACACCCACTCAGTTGTCATGATACACACCAATGCAAGACTGGCTAATTAAAAAATTAAATAGAAATCAAAGTCTTATAATACAGGACCTCAGATGTCTAGGATACAATAAAAGTATTACTCATTATACCAAGAAGTGTGAAAATCACAACATGACTGAGAAAAATGAATCCATAGATGCTAGCACTAAGATGAATCAGATTTTGAAATTATCTGACAAGGACTTTAAAACAGCCATCATAATACTGCCTCATTGATAATATGACACGATCATTTTAATAGATAAAGAAAAAGCATCTAAGTTGGATGTCCATGATTTAAACTGTGGACAAAATAGGTATAAAAGGAACTTATCACAATGAGGGCCATATATGAAAATCCCATAGCTAACATGATAATCAATAGGGAAAAACTGAAAGTCTTCCTTCTAAGAACCAATACAAAGCAAGGATGCCCACTCTTCACCACTTCTACAAAGTACTAGAAATCCTAACCAGAGAAATTAGAGAAGAAAAAGAAATAAAAGTCACCCGAATCAGAATGAAATGATCTCTGTTTACAAGGTATGACATGATCATATAGGTAGAAAATTCTAAAGATTCAACAACAAGAAAACTGTTAAAACTAATAAATGAGGGCAACCATCTCAGGTCCTCTCTCTCTTGGGAGCTTTGTACTATCACTTTGCTATTACTCAATAAACCTTGCTTTGCTGCCCAACAAACAAACAAACAAACGAACAAAAACTAATAAGCAAATTCAGTAAAGTTTCAGGGTACAAAATCAGCATAAAAAATCTGTCACATTTTTATACACAAATATCAAACTATTCAAAAAAGAAATTAAAGAAACATTCCCATTTACAGTAGCAACAAAAATAATAAAATACTTAGTAATAAACGTATGAAAAAGATGGAAGACATATACTTAAAAATGTGACACAAAGGGGGGTGCCTGGGTGGCTCAGTGGGTTAAAGCCTCTGCCTTCGGCTCAGGTCATGATCTCAGGGTCCTGGAATTGAGCCCCACATCAGGCTCTCTGCTCAGCAGGGAGCCTGCCTCCCCCCTCTCTCTCTGTCTGCCTCTCTGCCTACTTGTGATCTCCGTGTGTCAAATAAATAAATAAAATCTTTAAAAATGTGACACAAATGAAAGAAGACCTAGATAAATGGAAACATATCCCATGCTCATGAATTAGAAGAATAATATTAAAATGTCAATTCTACCTAAAATGTTCATAGGTTTAATGCAATTTTTATCAAAATCCAATGGCATTCTTTACAGAAAAAAAATTTTTAATCCTAAAATTCATACAGAACAACAAAATACATTCAACAGTGAAAGCAATCTCAAGCAAGAACAAAACTGGAAGAATAATATTGCCTGATTTCACATATATTAAAAAGCTATAGTACTGAAGATTGTTTGATACTGGCAGAAAGACAGACATAAAGACCGCTGGAACAGAATAGAAATCCCAGAAATCACACATCTATCGTCAACTGATTTTCAGCATGGGTGCCAGGAACACACAATGGGGAAATTACAGTCTTTAATAAATGGTGTTGGGAACACTGGATATCAACATGAAGAAGATTGAAATTGGAACCTTACCTCACACCACATAGGAAGAAACATAGTAAAAAAGCTTCTTGGCATTGGTCTGGGCAGTGATTGTTTTTGGATATGGCAAAGGCAACAAAATCGAACATAGACAAGTGAGGTTGTATCAAAGTAAAAAGTTTCTACACAGCAAAGAGAACATTCAAAACAGTGAAAAGGTAACTAGTGGAATGAGAACAGTCGTGCAGAAGTTATATGAAAATGTGTTCAATAGCACTAATAATCAGGGAGATAATGTCAAACCACAATGAGGTATCACCTCAGACCTGTTAGAATGGCTGTTATCAAAAAGATATATATATAAAAAGGTAACAACTGTTGGTGAGAATGTGGCAAAAAGGGAGCACTGTGCACTGACAGTAGGAATGCAAATAGGTACAGCCATTATGGAAAACACTATGATTCCTCAAAATAATTAAAAATAAAACTACCATAGGATCCAGCAATCGCACTTCTGTTTATATATCCAAAGGAAATGAAATCAGTATTTCAAAGAGATAATCTACACTCCCATGTTTATGGAAAGAACCTAAGTGTCCATTGATGGATGAATAGATAAAGAAAGATCACATGTATGTGTGTGTGTGTGTGTGTGTGTGTATACATATATATATGTATATATATGTATAGTTCAGCCTTTATAAAAGGTGATTCTGCTATTTGCAACAACATGGGTGAACCAAGGACATTACACTGAATGAAATAAGCAGTCACAGAAAGGTAAATACTGCATGATCTCACTTATATGTGGAATAAATAACTAGAATTCATAAAACAGAGAGTAGAGTGGTGGTTGCCAGGGACTCTGGGGAGAGGTTGGTTAAAAGGGTACAAACTTTGAGTTATGAGTTTCTCAGGATCTAATGTACAGCATGGTGGTTATAGTTAGTTAATACTATACTTATACTTGAAATTTGCTAAGTGAGTTGATCTTAAGCATTCTCACCACACACATATGAAAACTATATGAATTGATCGTTATGGAAACTCTGGCCTCTTGATACCTATCTGTTTAACCTAGCTGCTCTCACATTCCCCTTTAAGTGATTCCCCTATCCATTCTGGGCCTTCATCAATCCCCTTAAATCTATATTGACCAGCATTCTCAATTTAGTCATTTCTTTATTTCTTCTTGTATGTGCCCTTTTAAACTTCACCATTGTATCAATTATAGCTCTAAATACTTTGTTTACTCTTGCCCCTGGGCTGCTAAGCTTTACTAAGAAAAAAAGCATATAATTTTTCATCAGCACCATTAAACTTATGATTTCTTGTTCATTCTGATTCTTCAACACCATGTAATAATAATTTCATCTGGCTAAATAACTGTCTTCCCATTAACTTGTGTTGATTGTGCCATATCTTTGCTACCTTCCTCAGATCTCCTTATCTTAAGTAAATGGTTTGCTACATGAGAAAGAAAAGATAGGACATCAGTTTACTGAGTATTTCACATTTATCCCCTTGTTTGCAGAAGTATCTGTAAGAATCCTCACTGCCCCCTCATTCCATATGTTCTGAAAAATGTGTCCATTCTCCTCATCAAAGGCAAACTTTCTCTCTGCATCCCCACTTATTCTTGCTTCCTGGGCCCATGGATTATCACTTTACTCTTTATCATATTAAACACCTCCCTTCTCCATTCAGTCCCGTACTACCAGATGCCCCTGTATATCTTCCAGGAACCAAAACCTCAAAATATATGACTAGGTTGATTACCTTTATTCCCTTTCTACTCTTACTCTTATTTTCTTTTTTTAGTTTCAGGGATAAAAGTTAGTGATTCATCAGTTGCCTATAACACCCAGTGCTCATTCCATCAAGTGCCCTCCTTACTGCCCATAACCCAATTACTTCATCCCTGCCATCCACCTCCCCTCCACAACCCTCAGTTTTTTCCCTATAGTTAAGAATCTCTTATGGTTTGATTACCTCTCTGTTTTTATCTTAGTGTTCCTTCTCTTCCCCTGTGTTCATCTTTCTGTTTCTTAAATTCCACATGAGTGAATCATACGTATTTGTCTTTCTTTGACTGACTTATTTCACTTAACATAATACCCTCTAGCTCCATCCATGTTGTTGCATTCTCCAGTATAGACCACATACTGGATTACAAATCAGGTATCAACCACTATAAAAAGACTGAGATCAAACCATGCATTTTTTTCTGACCACAACACTATGAAACTTGAAGGCAACCACAAGAAGAAATTTGGAAGCACCACAAATACATGGAGGTTAAAGAACACCCTACTAGATAATGAATGGGTCAAACAGGAAATTAAAGAAGAATTTTTAAAAATACATGGAAGCAAATGAAAATGAAAACATGACTGTCCCAAACCCCTGGGATGCAGAAAAGACAATACTAAGAGGGAAGTATATAGCAACACGGGCCTTCCTTTAAGAAGCAAGAAAAGTCTCAAATACACAACCCAACCTTACACTTAAAGGAGCTGGAAAAAGGGGATGGCTCGGTGGCTCAGTTGGTTGAGCGTCTGCCTTTGGCTCAGGTCATGATCCCAGGCCCCTGGGATTGAGTCCCACATCGGACCCCTTGCTTAGCAGGGAGCCTGCTTCTCCCTCTCCCATTCCCCTTGCTTGTGTGCTCTCTCGCTCTGTCAAACGAATAAATGAAATCTTTAAAAAAATAATAATAATAAAGGAGCTGGAAAAGGAACAGCAAATAAAGCCTAAATCAAGCAGGAAAAGAGAAATAATAAAGATTAAAGCAGAAATTGATGTTAGAGAATTAAAAAAAAAAAACAGAACAGATCAACACACTAGGAGCTGGTTCTTCAAAAGAATTAACAAAATGGATCAACCCTTAGCCAGACTTAACAAAAAGAAATGGGATTGCTGGATCATAGTGTGGTTCTATTTTTAATATTTTGAGAAACCTTTATATTGTTTTCCAAAATACCTGTAACATTTTGCATTTCCACCAACAGTGCAAAAGTGTTCCTTTTTTTCCACATCCTCACCAACACTTGTTGTTTCTTATGTTTTTGATTTTTAGCCATTCTGACAGGTGCAAAGTGATGCCTCATTCTAATTTTCATTTGCATTTTCCTGATGATTAGTAACATTGAACATCTTTTCATGGGTCTTTTAGCCATCTGTATATCTTCTTTGAAAAAATGTCTATTCAGATCCTCTTATCATTTTTAAATCAGATTTTTTTGTTATTGACTTTTTTTTTTTTTTTTTTTTTTTTTTTTTTTTTTTGACAGAGAGAGAAATCACAAGTAGGCAGAGAGGCAGGCAGATAGGAAGGGAGAAGCAGGCTCCCTGCTGAGCAGAGAGCCCGATGTGGGGCTCGATCCCAGGACCCTGGGATCAGGACCTGAGCTGAAGGCAGAGGCTTAACCCACTGAGCCACCCAGGCGCCCCTGTTATTGACTTTTTAAAAGATTTTATTTATTTATTTGACAGACAGAGATCACAAGTAGTCAGAGAGGCAGGCAGAGTGAGAGGAAGGGAAGCAGGCTCCCTGCTGAGCAGAGAGCCCGATGCGGGGGTCGATCCTGGGACTCTGGGATCATGACCTGAGCTGAAGGCAGAGGCTTTAACCCACTGAGCCACCCAGGCACCCTGTTGTTATTGACTTATATGAGTCTTTATGTATTTTCGATATTGACCTTTTATCAGATGTCAGTCTTCTTACTTACTTCTATTCAGATTTTCTTTTTTTTAAGATTTTATTTATTCATTTGATGGGAAGGAGGAATCACAAGTAAGCAGAGCAGCAGGCAAAGGGAGAGGGAGAAGCAGGTTCCCCTCTGAGCAGAGAGCCTGATGCAGTAGTGGATCCCAGGATCCTGGGATCATGACCTGAGCTGAAGGCAGACACTCAACGGAGCCACCCAGGTACCCCAGTCTATTCAAATTTTCTGTTGTTCATGATTTAGTCTTGGAGATAAATTTCTAGGAATTTATCTATTTTATCTAGATTGCCCAATATGTCGGTGTATTTCTTTGTATTTCTGTGGTATCAGTTGTAACTTCTCCTTTTGCATTTCTGATTTTATTTGAGCCATCTCTCCCTCTCTCTCTCTCTCTCTCCCTCTCCCTCTCCCTCTCTTTTTTGCTAAGTCTAGCCAGAGGTTTTTTTTTGGTAAGTCTAGCCAGAGGTCAATTTTATTTAGCATTTTGAAGAACCAGCTCTTAGTTTCATTGATCTTTTGTCTTCTTAGTTTCTATTTCATTTATGTCCTCTCTGATCTCTATTATTTCCCTCCTCCTACTAAGTTGGGGCTTTGCTTGTTCTTTCTCTGTTTGCTTTAGGTATAAAGCTAAATTGTTTATTTGAGATTTCTCTTGTTTCTTGAGGCAGGCCTATATTCCTCTGAACTTCCCTCTTAAAATTGCTTTTGCCATATTTCATAGGTTTTGGCATATCATACTTCTGTTTCTGTGTATCTGTAGGTATTATTTTTTTAAATTTCTCCTTTGATTTCTTCTATGACCCAGTAGTTGTTCAGTAATATGTTGTTTAACCTGCATGTATTTTTAGTTCTTTTTATTTTTTTTTCTTATAATTGATTGCTAGTTTCATACCATTGTGGTCAGAAAAGATGCCTGATATGCTTCCAATATTAAATTTATTGAGACTAAAGTTTTGTGTCCTAACATGTGATCTATCCTGGAGAATGTTCCACGTACACTTGAGAAGAATATGTATGCTACTTTTGGACAGAATATAATGTTCTGTATGTATCTAAGTCCATCTGGTCTAATGTGTTGTTTAAGACTGGTGTTTCCTTATTGACTTTCTATCTGGATGATCTTTTCAATGATGTAGGCTGGGTATGAAACTCCCCTAGCATTATTTTGTTACTGTTAATTTCTCCCTTTAGATCTGTTAACATTTGCTTTATATATTTTGGTGTTCCTATGTTGGTTACATATATATTTTTAAATATTATATCTTCTTGTTGGATTGACCCCTTATCATTCTGTAGTGCCCCTCTTTGTCTTATTACAGCCTTTGTTTTAAAGTCTGTTTTGTTTGATATGAGTATTGCTATCCCAGCTTTCTTTTAAATTCCAGTTGCATGGAATAACTTTTGCCATCCCTTCACTTTCAGTGTGTGTCTTTCCTTCTGAAGTCTCTTGTAGGCAGCATATAGATAGGTCTTGTTTTTTGTGCATTCAGCAGCTCTGTCTTTTAATTGGAAAATTGAGTTTACTTATATTTAAAGTAATTTTTATAATCATGCACTTACTACCATTTTGTTCATTGATTTCTGACTGTTTTATAGTTCTGTTCTGTTCCTTTTTTCTCTTTCTTTCCTTCCTTATGGTGTGATGACGTTTTTAGTGTTACCATGAGATTCACCTATATCACCTTGTACATATAATAGTCTATTTTACAAGGTAGTTTTGTTTTTAGATTTTGAATCCACCTGGATAGCACTTTTCTATGTTTTTTGATATTTTAATTTTCAAATATTATATATATATGTGTGTGTGTGTGTATAAAATTTATTTATTTGACACCGAGAGAAAGATCACAAGTAGGCAGAGCAGTAGGCGGGGGGATGCGGGGGGGAAGCAGGGTCCCTGCTGAGCACAGAGCCAGAAGCTGGGCTTGATCCCAGGACCCTGAAATCATGACCTGAGCCAAAGGGAGAGGCTTAATCCACTGAGCCACCCAGGTGCCCCTCAAATATATATTTTAAGTTTTTATTTAAATTCCATTTAGTTAACATACAATGTAATATTAGTTTCAGGTATACGACATAGGTATTCAACACTTCGATACAGTACCTAGTGCTCATCACAGTAAGTGCACTTCTTAATCTCCAACACCTATTTAACCCATCTCCCCACAAACCTCCCCAATGGTAACCATCAGTTTGTTCTCTATAGTTAAGATTCTGTGGGCACCTGAGTGACTCAGTGGGTTAAGCCTCGGCCTTTGGCTCAGGTCATGATCTCAGTCAGGGTCCTGGGATTGAGCCCCACACCAGGCTCTCTGCTCAGCAGGGAGCCTGCTTCCTTCTCTCTCTCTCTGCCTACTTGTGATCTCTGTCAAATAAATAAATAAAAATCTTAAAAAAAATCTTAAAAAAAAATTCTGTTTCTTGGATGGCAAGTTAAATCTGAACATACTCTAAGACTCAACATTCTTACTCCCCACCCCCACCTTATACTTTTTTTTTTTTTTTCAGATTTTATTTCTTTATTTGACAGATAGAGATCACAGGTAGGCAGAGAGGCAGGCAGAAAGAGAGGAAGGGAAGCAGGCTCCCTGCTGAGCAGAGAGCCCTATATGGGGCTCCATCCCAGGACACTGGGATCACGACCTGAGCCAAGCAGAGGCTTAACCCACTGAGCCACCCAGGCACCCCACACTTTATGTTTTTGATGTCACTTTTTATGTATTCTTGTTTACTAATTCACTTGGATGTTTTTCTACTTGTAGGTGCTACCTAATTCACTTACAAAGTTAAAGCTATAGTCTTACAAATTGAGAAATTACATATAAAGAGACAATAATTCTAATTCTTTCTGGTTTCAGCTGTAGTTAGTAGTCTTTTTTATTCTCCAGATGGTATAGTCTAGCCTTAGAAGTACAGTATTGTTTTATTTTCTCGTGGATGCTCTGGGGATTAAAATTAGCATGATAATTTAAAATAACCTAATTTAGATTGATACTAACTTAATCTCAATTGTATACAGAAACTTCACTCCAGTATACCTCCAGTCCCTCCTCTTCCTTCATGCTATTATTACAAACAAATTACATTTTTATTACGTTATATTATGCATATCTTATACATTATATTTACTATGCCTTATAAACCTGTCAACACAATTTTATAATTATTGCTTTACGCACTGTCTTTTAAGTCATATAGAAGAAGAAAAGTGTTACTAAGAAAAATACACTTACACTGTTTTTTATATTTACCTATATAGTTATCTTTACTTGTGCTCTTTATTTTTTTTATTGAGGTATGATTGACATATAAAAAGCTGGTACATATTTAATGTATACATGTTGGTGAGTTTGAAGATAAGTGTACACCTGTGAAGTCATCGCTACATACATTACCATAAACTGAACCATCACCTCTAAAAGTTCTTTCTCTCTCTTTTGGATAAGCATCAGTGAAACTGTGTACCCTTTGACCCACACATCATGTAGATTTGATTTACCATCTAATCTTCTTTAGTATTACTTGTAGGGTAGATCTGCTTATGGTGAATCTGTTTTTGTTTTTCTGGAAATGTTGTAATTTCTTTTTTCATTTCTGAAGAATAGTTTTGCTACATATAGGACTTTTGGTTAATAGTCTTTTTCTTCAGGGCTTTGAATATGCAGTCCCACTGCCTTCTAGCCTTCATGGCTTCCCAGATTTGGGGGAAGGCTTGACAATCACTTTTTCAAAGAGGTAGAGGTGGTACAAAATCATTGCTCTATAGTGAGTAGTAGGTTTGATTGCTGGGAGATTCAGCCCAAGGGGTGATGTAATAATCTTCAAATGTGACTCATGCAAACTGAAGTCTAATGTCAAGTAGAAGGGTATTCCTTCAGGTATTCAACTCCACCTAAACATGTCACAGAACATTCCCAAATAATGAAATATTTTTAAGCAAGTAAGCATTCACCAAGGACACACACTCTGGGTTAAAGAAAACCAAGATGGGGAACTACATATACAAATCAGAGAGAATGGGTGTGATGTGATCAAGAAGTTCAGCTACCATGCTAGAGAACTGTAGGAGTAGAAGAAAATGGTGAGAGGTTGGTAGTGACCACATTTTAGTAAGCCCTTCAAATAACCCCAGAGAAAGTGGACACAATACTGATGTATACGGTGAAAGATAAAATCTATTTGCTTTCCAGGTATGTGTTAAAAATAAGGGAATTAGGGACACCTTTGTAGGCCCATTTCTCAAGACTGTGGACTCAGTCCCTCATCAGTCTAAGGACAGCCTGAGGGAAAGAGTGAGGGATGATGTATAGAAACTCAGTAGTCATACTGGTAAACATATATATGTCTGGGAAATGAGACAGGAGCAGGCCTCCTTATGGGCAAACAGAAGAGCAATGAACCCACAAAATGAGAAATATTTACATAGAAGAGACTTTCTATGTTCTGTCTCATCATTGACACTCTATAAGTTATCTGACCAGGGAGTAGAGCTGAGCTAACATTTTAAATAAAGATGAAAAAACTACAGATTCGAAGATTGACATAAAAGCAGGCTATAGAGGAGTGTTTCCTTGTGGGGAAGAAAGGAACAAGCTTTGAGGTCAGATTGTACTGATTTTATACCAAGCCTGGCTACTTTGTCACTTTATTAGCTTCCTCATAGTTATGGGGGTTGAATTCTTTTTAAAATAATATTTGTGTATATCACTTGCTATTTGTGGCATTGTAGATACTCAATAAATTATTATTATTTATCAGTCATAGAATATTTCACTGGCATAAGAAATGAAGTAAAGGTTTTGCTCAAACATTATTTTTCTCTAGCAATTATTTCTGGAACCTATGAGGGACGTTGTGTTGGATGATGAATAGAAACTCCTGCAGGAATCAATATTGGTGAGTTCCCACACAATTAAATTCAGGATCATGGTAGGAAAGGAAGTCAAAGGAATATGTAACATAAGCATTCAGTATACAAATGAAACTGACAAAATGCAGTAGTAAGTCAGATTTTGGAGATAAAATGTAAAAGTCAATAATCACAGGAAATTAGTGGACTGTATAAAACCATCTTCAAAAAATATATTTATTTATTTGAGAGGAAGAGAGAGACAGTGAGCATGAGCAGGGGAAGAGGCAGAGAGAGAGGGAGAAGCAGACTCCCCGCTGAGCAGGGAGCATGATATGGGGATGGATCCTAGGACCCTGGATCATGACCTGAGCCAAAGGCAGATGCTTAACCACCTGAGCAAGCCAGGCACCCCTATTTAAAACCATCCTATTAAAAGTTTGAGATAAACGTTTTTAAAAGCAAAAGAATTGGCCATTCAAGATAGCTTTCTAGACCCTTCACCTCCATTTTCTTATTATTAATATATAAGGTATTTTTTGATACCCTAGTTCAGGCTCTTAGTACTCTTACATCAATTGTTGCAATAATAACCCAGTAATTCTCATTGTCATCAGATGTTTGTTTCTACAGAACATCTGCCACACTTCCTCATCCATCTTTCTTTCCATTTATCCATTTATCCTTCCATACAAATATTTATCCATCTATTAGGTAGTATGTTCAGGGGATCTATTAAAAATGAGTACCTTAGGAATTCCCTATTCTCAGTAAATACTGAGTCCTGTGAGGAGGGTACATAAGTAACAAAATGATAATGTAATATGATAAAATAACTACTTGTAGGGATTGGTTGATTTAATTATATTATACCTACATATTGAATTTTTATGCAGCTCTGCATATTGGTAAGTGAAAAGGGAGATAATAAAACAGTATATAATGTTGCTATCATGGTGTTGATATCAGTATATCTACTGTCTATATGCATATGAATTATACAACTGTATTTTAGGTAACTATATATATATATATATATATATATATATATATGAAAACACAATGATGTTTGTCTTTTTTTTTTAAAGATTTTTATTTATTTATTTGACAGAGAGAGATCACAAGTAGACAGAGAGGCAGGCAGAGAGAGAGAGAAGGAAGCAGGCTCCCTGCTGAGCAGAGAGCCCGACGCGGGACTCGATCCCAGGACCCTGAGATCATGACCTGAGCCGAAGGCAGCAGCTTAACCCACTGAGCCACCCAGGCGCCCAATGATGTTTGTCTTAACAGTGCTTATAGTTTTCTGCTAAGCTGTCAGAGTTGGGGATTTTCCACCTGCCTCTTAACTCTTGCAGACTGAATTTTTTACAGTAAGCATGTATTATATGTGTAGTTAGATTTATAACCTAAAAGCTGTACAGACAATATCCAGTTGTGCTTGACTTGGGGTTTCAGTGAATCTCAGTCCCACTTCTTCCTAGACATTACCTGATCCATTTCTGCCTCACTTCTTAATCTGAAGAATGGAGGAAATTATAGTGCCTTCTTCATAGAGTTGTTGTCAGCACAAGACGATAACCCAGTTAAAGTCTTATTTAGTGATATATGACAAAAAGTAAGCATTCAAAACAGTCTGATGATGGAGAGCAGAGGAGAGGAGAAGAAAAGAAGAAAAATTAACCCATTTAAACCTCTCCTGACATAAATCTATCTCAATAAGGAGTCTCACAGTCAAAGAAATCATAGACTAAGGCTTGTCGTCTCTTTTAAGCTACATTGTTTTCTCAGATTTGCCCAGTGGCAGGCCCTCCACTAACTAGCACATCTCAGGTGGTTCTTATGATTGTTTCATATAAATCAAAGACCAGAGTTGGCCTATGGAAAGAATGGAGTGATGGAGGTAGTTATCAGGAGTCATTGGCCATACTGTCAAAGATCTGTCTCACCTCAGAGGGACCATGGATCAAAACCCAGCTTCACACATGAATGAGAGTAGATGTGTATGGAATACATTTCCCAGTGAGATGTCCTTCCCTGGAGTCTGGTACCAGTTGATGTTCCTTGTGTGGATCTTAAAGTGCCTAAGGGTGTCCAAGTGTTCTTTTTTAACAACTAGAGCAGTATATCTAGAGTATCAGGACAAAGGGAAAATAGCAAAAAGGAAGTGAGAGTTGTAGTGAAAATGGTATACTATGAAAGTTAGTGTGCAGTGATTCATTTGAGTTTGACTCTGCTATGGAGAGTCCAGGGAAACTGTAATGTTATTCAAGGCAAAGTTATACTATTGTATCCTTCTCAATCATGTTGTTATGGTTTTATGATCTTTGTTGAGGAAGTTGAACCATGCTCCCCAAGTTTGAAATATAATCTTGAGGAAAGATGTGCACCTTTTGACGTGGCAAGAAAGCTGAAGAGGACCTGAGGCAGCTTGTGGAGTTGGGACATGGCCATCTCAAAGGTAAGCTATGTGGAGAGAGGAAGCTGACTATGCCTTGTTGCTGTGCAAGACCCCACGGTTACTGAACATTTTTGTTGGAAGGAGGAGAATAATGATGACTGAGGCTGAATAACAGTGATAAGGTAGAGACTTTAGGCATTATAATTTTTATGGATGCAGAAGATCTTAAGGATTGTGGTATTTTTTGTGCTTTCAAGTTTGTGGATTAAGACTCTTGCACATTACATGTAGGGACTTCATTCAGGTTTACTAAGAGTTCTTATAGCACTTAAATGTAACAGGGACCAATTTCACCCCTACTGCTGCAACTTACTCATTTTGAGATCATGATCATGATCACATTTTAAAAATTGCACATAATTATAACTATAAAGCCTCAGAAATCCCTTCACACATGTAGCATAAAGTGGATTTTAACGAGAATAACTTTGAAAGACTTATAAATACTCATTTAGGACCTCTAATAACATGTAGTTGTCGGAAGGAAGAGAGAGAGGGGAAATGAAGCTTCCAATCTACTGAAAAGTTTCATTTCTCCATCCTTCCAAGGTGATACCTAAAAATGGAGGCACCTGGGTGGTGAAACTTAAGAAACCTATTTCAAACTAACGAAAACCAAAACCAAACAAAAAAGACCTCTTTCTAGAACTGGAGAGGCACAAAGTGGACAATACTACCATAGTAGTACTCTGATATCAAAACAACCTTAATAAATCAAGATATGGGCTAAAATGATAAAAAAGAATATAAATATAAAGAAGATGTGGTTCATATCTACAATGGAATATTATGCAGCCATCAGAAGGGATGAATACCACCATTGGCACTGACATGGATGGAACTGGAGGGGATTATGCTAAGTAAAATAAAGCAAGCAGAGAAAGACAATTACCATATGGTTTCACTCATATGTGGAACGTAAGGAATAGTGTGGAGGACCATAGGGGAAGGGAGGGAAAACTGAATGGGAAGGAATCAGAGAGGAAGGCAAACCATGAAAGACTCTGGACTCTGGGAACCTAATTGAGAGGTTACAGAAGTGAGGTAGGGAGAAGGGTGATGGGTATTAAGGAGGGCACATGTGGTGATGAGCACTGGGTATTATATGCAGCTAATGAATTGTTGAATACTACGTCGGAAACTAACATTGTACCATATTCTGGCTAATTGAACATAATAAAAAAAAGAATATAGGTGAATCTGTTTTGCCAGTGATGCAGTGATTCATCAAAATTTAAAGGTGTTTTCTACTGATGATAAACCTCTTTATCCAGAAGAAGACACATTTGAATTTTGTTTGAAACAGTGTAATTGATGCCAAATAGCAGGTACCTGTGACATCCAAACATTTGCAGATAATGGACATTTGTGATTTCAAAACAAACAGTGCCAGAGGGACGATGAATTATTGAATGTAAGTGTAAGAACAGGCTAATAGACATTTAAATCAGAGAACATACTTAGTAAATTTGGTTAAGATTTTATAAGGGGCAAGAGTGCAGTCATACAAAAATGGAAGACTTTGGCTCCAAATACAGTAGCTCCTGGGAACTTAAAACTCAGAAATCCTGGATCTGGCCTTTTTAGAACATATTAAGGCAAGCACAGAATTGAGCTGAACTATCTGCGAACTATTCCCAAATAATGATGCTACTCTAGGAAGGGGAGAAGCTTGAGGTAGTTGATCTCCATGGATCAGGGAAGCCAAGCATGGACAGTAGATTTCAGTGACACAGTATCTCCTCGAGGTACCCTTGCCTCAAGGAGAAGCATGGCCAGCTTCTTGGATGTATGACCTGTGCAGTTGCACAGGGCACTGCACTTAGAAGGGAGCTACACTTGATTTAATTCTCTGCTGTCAGTGTCTTGAAATACTTAATAATCCTCTAACAAGGGGCCCTGAATTCCATTTTGAAATGGGCCCTACAACTTGCATATATTTCAGGGCATACAGAAATTTTCTTGCAAGATGTTTTTCTTCCTGGTACCTAGCACAGAAACATAGAGCTATAAGACTAAAGGGACCATATTAGCTGGGACAAGACACATCTCATGGGTGTTAAATGTAGCCAGACAGTGATGCTTTGGGGCAGTGGAAGGCTCTGAAAATGTTTATGGAAGCTTGACCAGAGTGGTAAAATTGGATTTCAGACATTCTTGAATTTCCCCACATCCCAGAAGGATGGGAACAGTCATAAATAATTGATTTAAAGAAATAAAGAATCTCATTCTCTTTTGCCTAACTGACTTTGTGGACTGTGATCCGAATCCATTATTAGACAGGGGAATGTCTTGGGGTGCCTGGGTGGCTCATTGGGTTAAGGCCTCTGCTTTCGGCTCAGGTCATGATCCCAGGGTCCTGGGATCGAGCCCCACATGGGGCTCTCTGCTCAGCAGGGAGCCTGCTTCCTCCTCTCTCTCTCTCTGCCTGCTTCTCTGCCTACTTGTGATCTCTGTCAAATAAATAAATAAAATCTTAAAAAAAAAAAGACAGGGGAAAGTCTTTTGCAGTAGGAGTTCAGAACTCAACAGTACATACTAACTGTACAAACTTGAACTAGCCACTTACAAATTTCATAGATCAGTTTAAAAGCAGGATTTGATCTGCATATCAGAACTCATTCCATTTTAGAGTATAATGAAATTTTATAAAGGTGTTTTATAAATTAAAAATAATGATACAAAAATAAGATAGTGATTTGTTATCAAGAGTTTTATTTTTGTTGCCACACTTGAAAGATAAACTTATGAACATTAAGTTGGTAGAAGGGAAGTGCTCTAAAAATGTTGAAAAGACTTTAAATTAAAGTGCCTTATCTTGTAAAGACATAGATTTTAAAAGTAGATACTGGGGCACTTGGGTGGCTCATTCAGTTGTGTCTAACCCTTGATTTCAGCTGAGGTCATGATCTCAGGTTCAGGAGATCAAGCCCAGCATTAGGCTCTGTGCTGGGCATAGGTCCTGCTTAAGATTGTCTCTCTCCCTCTCTCTCTGCCACTCCCCCTGCTCATGTGTTCTCATTCTCTCTCTCTCTCTCCCTCCCTCCCTCCCTCCCTCAAAAAAAAAGATATGCACTGAAATCTGTACCATTATAAAAAGAATAACATAATGTGACCTATTCATCACATTCTTAAGTGATAGAGCAAGGAAGCATTCTTTGAAGCATGCCAGAGGTATCATACAAATGGAGAGAAACCCTAATTTGAGCAATAGACAATAATTTACGGGATTCACCAATTCTAGTAGCTCTAACACAGAAAGATGAAAAAACTCAAACTGATGCTAGATAAATTAGTGGTGATAAACTACTAAAAATACTCTTTAAGAGATGCCAAAATATTTAGGTATATATTTGTAAACCATGAAGATAACATTTGTTCTAAAGAAAATATTCACAACAGCTATGTTTTTGGTTTTGAAGGGGATAAAACACCTTATTGATATTATAAAAATCTAATAGAAACAGAAAGAAGAAAAAGGAAATCTACACATAGATGAGGACAATAGTAAGCGGTTAAGGAAAATAAGTCAGACTTACATCAAATCAGTTACTTAGGACATCCAGCCTCACTAGCTGGGGAAGCCCCAGGGAGATAGCCAGGCTGGAGTCCTGATGAAAAGGCCTGGGCAAAACATCCTACCCTCAGGTGACAGTTCCATCTGACCATCCCCATAAGGGCCATATTTATAGGACAGATGATGGAATCTGAAGTTAAACATTTGCTTGCCTACCTGCAGTTTGGAGAGAGCTGTGTTTCTATGTTATCACATCTTTACAGCCTCAAGGAGCCTGGGCTAGGTATGATTGCCTCTCCTCCTGGATTCCATTCCAGGGGGACCAGCCCAGCCTGGATCCAGAAGGGATGGAATGTAAGGCAAAATTTATAGCTCTTGGCATCCAGGCCAAAAGGGCCAGTTCTCACCTACAGTCTGGCTAATGTCAATTAACCAGGGTCCTAAGGTCACTCATGAAGCATGAGTCTCACAAACAATATTCTTTCACCTGCCTGTGAAGCTCGGGGTGGTCAGTCATGCAGGACAAATCAAAGAAACCTCCAACCATACAACACAACCTCAAAAATGGAAATTATTGGATTCTGCTAATTTTGCATAGCACCTAACAGAGAGAATACTTCCTTCAAGGGCCATAGGCATGTTTGGTAATTCTTAAACTCTTAATTTTGTGCTCCCTCGGAATAAAAGTATGCTCTGAAAATTATATTTCAGCCTGGCTGTCAATACTGATATGCCCTATATTTAATTTTTAGCAGAAAGCCATTTTTTTAATCCTAAAAGAGCCAGGTATACACTCATGAAAACAAGAAGCTCAGAATTAGAAGTTCTAATCCAATAATAAGTGATACTTATAAATTGAATATTAGTATTCAGCAATATCATATCATGCTCCACATAACCAACACAAGCATGGCAATGTTTTTATTCTCTTGAAAGAAAAACCACAGCTCAGAAAGGTTAACTGATTTTCTTTTCTTTTTTTTTTTTTTTAAGATTTTATTTATTTGACAGAGAGAGATCACAAGTAGGCAGAGAAGCAGGCGTGGAGGGGGGAAGCAGGCTCCCTGCCGAGCAGAGAGCCCGATGCGGGGCTTGATCCCAGGATCCTGGGATCATGACCTGAGCCGAAGGCAGAGGCTTAACCCACTGAGCCACCCAGGCGCCCCAGTTAACTGATTTTCTGAAAGAAACTGTGCCTTCTCACTGAGCGCCAAGTGTTCTAAAGTGCTCATTAAAACTTAAAAATATGAGTTTTATTAACCAGTCTAGTTGTGATTACACTATGACTTTTAGTGGGTTTGTTTTATTCAGTCCATCTTCTACTTCTCACCCTTGCTCTAGGAGAATGCCCTGCCTTCCTGAGTGGATGCTGTGGTATTCTGCCCAGATCCCCATCCCTTCCTCCTCCAGGACTGAAGAATCCATCCTCCCAGCTCTTGGGAATGTTGACAGCTGACCACTTAACAGCCGAGTCTCCCTCCACAGTGTACTCTAGCTGAAGATAACTATAGTTAGCCTAAAGTCTATAGCCTAAAGTCACAGATAGTCCCAGGAGCAACCTTCTACTAATGACTAGTGGATTCAGGAGTAAAAAGCCCTAGGCTCCTCCTCTGATTCAGAACAAGTCTGCAGAGACATCCCACTTTCATTGTTTTCTCTGGAATTGGCTCAGGTTTTTGTCACAACTAATGACAAAAAGCTGTGTCTCCTATTGTACAGTCATTTCTAAACTCTCTCACAGATACTGATTTTAAGAGCACTTAAATTTGCATGCACTTCCTGCATGCAAATCTCTTTCTCAGAGCCTGCTTACCAGGGAACCCAACCTGAAACGAAGCCCTTAGTACTGGGATGAACATAAGACCTAGGCAGATGCAGTCATGGTATCTCTCTTACCTATGCATTTTGATTGCTTCAGTGACTAGCATATGAGCCAGGCTAAACCAACCAGAGTTTCTCTTAGAGATGTTTTTGAAATTGGGCAGGGTAAAAGACTTCCTTGTTATCCTTTGGACATAACCTATTAGGGGGTAGAATTTAGTCAAGTGCATATCATGCCCACTGCTCTGTAGTCTGTGTAAATAAAAGAAGCAGAAAGCAGGGACAGAAAGAATTTTGTGCTCATCCCTTTTTATCATAAAGGATAATTGAGCTCATGCATTAGCCTTTTTGCTTAAGTTAATTCAAGTTGAATTTCTGAATAAAATCAAAGGACTCTTATCAATGAATACTTTATCTTCCAGCTTTATAAAAATAAAATAATAAAAGACCCTAATTTATTCAGGTGGTTGGAAAAAAATTAGGTTTCTTCATATATTCACCATTTGGAGGAAAGGAAGTAAGCTGTTGTTCTCTAGAAGCCATTATTAAAAGAGTCGAGAATTACCTTACTTGATTTCAGAACTCAGAAACCTGAAAACACGTAGTATGCAGGAATGAATACAAGCTGCAGGCAGATGCGATAATTAGGCCCTTTTTCTTCTGCTTGGGAATTTATCTTTGTATTTATTTGAATAGTAGCTGTTGCACAAATGTTTCTTCGAGAATGCATGTAGACCTTTATCATTCCCTTTAAAAAAACAAATTTCCTTTCCATGAATGACTTTTTACCTATGAACTAATAGAAACATATGTCTTTCATGTATTAGCAGTTTTTGTGTGCTTGATACAAAAGAGATTTTGGTATGTTGGGCATTTGATATCCTTTAATTCCCCTCTGTAAATCTCAAGAGATATTTTCTCTGGCTGAAAACTAAATCATTATGTGTAGCAGTAAAAAAAGCTATATGGATCAGGGGATAGGAAGACACCGAGGAACCTGTAAATATGCCTCCTTTAGCCTGTACTTTTCATTTTGTTCCTATGCTTTCACTCCCAAAGCTTTCCAGGTCCTCTGGACTTTCGCTCCCAAAAATCACCACCTCAGCTTACATTAGCTCAGAAACAATTACAGAGAAACTGTTATACGTCAGGGACTGTGATATGTCTTATACTGAGCATTTCCCAGACGTTTTTGTTTTTTCCCCTCTAATGCAGGTCTTTCTAAAAATTTTTTATTTATTATTATTTTTTTAATAAACATATAATGTATTTTTATCCCCAGGGGTACAGGTCTGTGAATCGCCAAGTTTACACACTTCACAGCAATCACCATAGCACATACCCTCCACAATGTCCATAACCCCACCCCCCTCTCCCGACCCCCCTCCTCCCAGCAACCCTCAGTTTGTTTTGTGAGATTAAGAGTCTCTTATAGTTTGTCTCCCTCCCGATCCCATCTTGTTTCATTTATTCTTCTCCTGCCCCCCTAACCCCCCATGTTGCATCTCCACTTCCTCATATCAGGGAGATCATGTGATAGTTGTCTTTCTCCGATTGACTTATTTCACTAAGCATGATACCCTCTAGTTCCATCCACGTCATCGCAAATGGCAAGATTTCATGTCTTTTGATGGCTGCATAGTATTCCATTGTGTATATATCCCACATCTTCTTTATCCATTCATCTGTTGATGGACATCTAGGTTCTTTCCATAGTTTGGCTATTGTGGACATTGCTGCTATAAACATCCAGGTGCACGTGCCCCTTCGGATCACTACGTTTGTCTCTTTAGGGTAAATACCCAGTAGTGCAATTGCTGGGTCATAGGGTAGTTCTATTTTCAACTTTTTGAGGAACCTCCACACTGTTTTCCAGCGTGGCTGCACCAGCTTGCATTCCCACCAACAGTGTAGGAGGGTTCCCCTCTCTCCGCATCCTCGCCAGCATCTGTCATTTCCTGACTTGTTAATTTTAGCCATTCTGACTGGTTAATGCAGGTCTTTTTATGATAAACCTATAGCTTTTTTTAAATGCCTGATAACACATATATTACACTCTCACATAATAATGTCAATATGACTGATTATATAAATCTAAATGAAGAAATCTTTTTCTTCAGTTCTTGAAAAATGTCATTCTTTACTTACATCCAAAGATACAATGATGTCAGTCTGATTTTTGTTTCTTTGTAGTTATTTCTACTCTCTTTCTGGAATTTCTTACCTTCCTTTGGCCTTTTATGTGCCTTTTCAATATAAAGTATTTATTTCACCTTTTTAAATTTGGCAATTTTGTCTATATTAGTTCTTCAAATTTCTCTCTCCCCTCCTTCCTTCCACCATTTTTTCTCCCCCTACTCCTCTTTCCCTCCCCTCTTTAAAAAAAATTCATCTTCTTCTCTTAGTGTGTGTTGCTACTATTCTGTATTCTGTATTTATAAACTTGTCTTTTGCATATCCTCTCTATTCTTTCTGCTTTCAGGGAGGGTAATTCCATTTGTTGTTCTACATCACAAACACACCTAATATGTTCCTTATTTCAACAGCATAGATTTTATGCCCTAATAATTCTTCTGAATTCATGATTGTGGTTCTTGTTTTATATTGTTAATATCTTTACTAATTTACAATTAATTTACTTATGACCTCTTTTTGCAAGTTTTTAGGGTTTTCTCTTTCTCCTGGAATAGTGAATGTTCCCAGTGATTTGGCGTAGTGTGGGTCCCTTTTATTCATGTTTTAAGCTCTTAATGGGACATTTTAATCTGGAGATTTATCATTCAGTTTGGGAAGTTTCATTCTTTGACAGTTTACTTCCATCTGTTTCTTCTATTCTTTCTTGTACTGCCATTGGATGTTGGAGCTAGTAATTGTTTACCTGTTTTCTTATTTTTAGTCTCTTATTTTCCATCTCTTTGTCTCATTCTACTTTTTTGAGATTTTTCTCAACTTTATCTTTCAGCCCTATTGAATTTTAAATTCTGAATATCTTACGGTTATCATCAAGAACTCTTTGATGTTCTTTGAATTTCTCCTGTTTTAGTAGAATTCTTCTGTTTCTTAGATGAAATGTCTTGTGTTTTGTATTAATATTTTCAGTTTTCTTTTACTGTATACAGTATCTAAGTTTCCTTCAATTTCCTTTTTTTTCCAAGTATGAAGCCCATCAAATGCCTACTATTTGGGGGCTGTTAATTAAAAGTGAGACACTAGAAAAGCCTCTTTTGTGTCTTAACTCTAGGGTTATCAAAGGTCAAACCCAGCTTTTATTAATGGATCTCCCAAATGTCAGTTTTAGGACATTTTTTTTTTCTCTGAGGAAATAAAAAATAATCCTTACTCTCCTATCTGGTAAGCATATGCCTAAGTGTTTGTGTTCTAGAATCATGAAGGAAGAACTGGGATAATACCCACAGTTCAGTATATAGACATAAACTTAATTCTGCCATTTTCAGGTCTGCATCTCAGCATGAACCATCTTCTCTGGTCCCCAACCAGACCCTCACTGGTTCAGTTTCCCCAGAGAGAAATCCTCCCTGAGCTCATGGGTATGTAGTCATGTTCTTAGTGATCTTGTTTGTTATTAATACCTCTAAAAAATTCACTGTCAGTTTGGTTCCACTTTTAGAGGAAGAAGATGTATTATGCACATACAGTAGTAATAATAAAATTAATTAGACTATTATATTTGTCAACCTGTTTTGTGATTCATGATTGCAAGCTTCTTTGATATTTATTTCTCTGATTTATTTTTTTGGTTTTTTTAAATACTTATTGACCAAATGCTCCTTCTTAGAAGATTGTAGAATCATAATTATTTTTATACTGTTATTATTTGAATGTCTGTTTTTCTACCAGTACCTATAACCTATAAGTATCCTATCCCTCAGTAGGATAATGTAAAGCATAATTTTACTTACTTCCTGCAACCCCTTTATATGATTGAAGTCATCTTATTTCTGAAAAACACAACTTTTTATTATTTGGTTTATTGTTGCTCACAAAAAGTGTTTTAATTACATTCCTGAACCCTTCTAATATAGCACTCATTTAGACATTAATTTTTAGTTTCAACAAGTGTTTTGTCCCATGTATTCTGTCTTCCTCATGCTTGAGATACTTAGCTGTAGCGATTACTCAAGTGCTAAAGTATTTCTGTGAATTTGTGTTTTTTGTTTTTGTTTTTTTGTTGGGGGGGGAATGTCTATGTGTGTGTGTGTGTGTGTGTGTGCGCGCGCGCGCACACACACACGTGCAGATAGGCAGTGGTACATTAATTCTTAATTCCTGAGATGGCTTCTCTGTTGTCTTTATGTATGAACATACCATAACTTTACTGTAAGGTATACTCACAGACAGTCACACCTTTGAAATTCTGTGTGCTTTGAATCCCATGGACCATCTAGGATATGTGAATGGACTTCAGGGAGTTTGTGAATCAACTCCTTGTATGAATGAGTATACATTAATTTTTCCAGGGAAAAGGTGTATAATCAGATTGTCAAAGATACCCATTTCTCCAAAAGATTGTTTATAGTCTTTGTATCAGTGTATTCAGATATTTAGTGTTACCAACCTATTTTTCTTTTCCCTTGCTGACAACTTACTGGGAAGCCTTTAGAAATTTACTTAATTGTTTTAATTTCATAAATTTTACCCTGATATGTCTACATGTTTTTCTTTTTCCATTAACTTTGCCAGGTACTTCAGGAGTTCTTTTAGTCTGAAAACTTCAGCCTTGTGTAAACTCTGGTAATTTTTTTTCCTGTTATTTCTTTATATAGTGCATTTTCTCCACCATCTTTATTTTCTTCTGAGATTTTTGTAACAGATATAAAGGATCTTTCCTTCTTTTCCTACCTTAATATCTTTTCTTTGCATCATATTTAACTACTACATCCTTTACCTCAAGGATTTGAAAACAATTGAGCTGTTATGGTAATTCTCTGCTAAAGCCAGGAAGGTTGGGTTTTTTTGTTTGTTTGCTTCTTTTGTTGTGTTTTCCCTTTTAAAAACAATATTGTTTTTGTTGAGGCAGACTGAATTAACTGGAACAATATACTCTCTGTCTGGCACAACTAAATAACTAGGAATTGTGCTATTTTCACAACAGTACTCATTTTCTAAAAATGCCAAATATTCTAAGGGAAACATAGGAGCCAGTCTTAAAGGTCACTTAATGGTGGTGGAATTGTGATGGCATACAGGGGTGTGAAGCAGTCTCTTTCCTCTTCTTTATGCAACCCCTTCTTTGACAGTTCACTGTTTTTGGAATTGGAGTAATTCCCCCTGGTTTATTTACTTTATACTTAGCTAATTCAAGGCCTGAGTGGATGTCCTAAAATCTTATTTAACCCTGCTAGATTCATAGACTGGCGTGCCTCTAGTTTCCTACGCTCAGAGGTTAGGGGTTTTCCCAGAACCAGAACATTCTTGGCACACACTTGCTCAAAATTTAAATCTGAAGCTACCTTCTAAAATCCATACCCTCTCCTATTCCCTAATCTTTACTGTGCTCAAAGATTTTTAATGGCTCCACATTTTTTCCCAAATAATAAAATTAGATTTAGATTTAGATTCCTAAATCTAAACCTTACCCTATTTCTCCAACATGGAAAAGCTGCCTGTTTCAACCTAACAGGTCTGTGCATTGTTTCCTAGATAACCATGTTTCTGATACTTTATAAATCACCCTCATGTACAGCATAACCTCTTCCATTCATACATATAAATATTAAAGAACTGATTGTTCACCAAGGATGCTATTTTAAGATGTGACTTAATAAAGGAGTTAATAAAATGAAGTCCCTTTCATTTGGTTGGTAGTCCAAACCTTGATGGAATTAGGAAGCTCAGATAGAAAGTGAAAGAAGTTATCTTGTTCTTCAAAGTTGTCAATAAATTTCAAGAATACAGAGGACTATGTCAATATCTTTGGGCTATTTAGATAGACACAAAACTTAGAGCTTTGAGGTTTAGTAGCATAAGCTGATAGGAATATTAACATCTACTTGATCACATGGTTGGCCCAAGAAGCACCAAACACAGAAAACCCAGAACTCATATTGCCAAATTCCCATGAGTTTAGACTACTAAACACAGCTTATTTCTATGTGGAGAAACTGCTAATATTTTAGTTTTTATCTGATTTACCTAAAAGCAAGCAAACAAAGATAACAAAACACAGGGATTATAAAGGTGCCATAATAAGTGAAGTGTTAGTAGGACACTACAAAATTATCATCCTTTCCCTCTAGGAAAATTCAAAATCTATTGCAGGTTCCTGGGCTTCCTGATGATAAAACTAACAAAATATGCTAAGAAGGCCACATGTGGAAAATAAAACACATCAGGCTTTATTGAATTTATAGCACCATTATTTCCACAGATATTTGAAAGGAAAGTAAATATGGTGATGTTAAGATGGTATTTATTGAAAGTTAGTTTCCTAGTTCTGAAATATTACAATGTGCAAAAATGAATACTTTCTAGAATTAGTGAAAAACAGCCTATCTCATTTGGCCCTAAGGAACACTGTTATGGTCAAGGCCTTCATAATAGTGTCCTCACTTCTTGCTGAGTGGCCTTTAACTTTCCAGTGAAATACCTAAAATTAAACTCAGTCCATATTCCTTTATGGACTCATTTTTAAGGAAACTACCTGAACTGCTTTTAATCACTTTGATCCAAGTTCAGAGAAATTGGAGTATAAATTTTATGTAAGATAACGTCAAACATTCACTAAAGCATTTGGGATTTCTTTCCAAACAGAATGTGGACATGGCTATGGCTGCTGTTTAAGAAATGAAGATAAAAGATAAGATTAATATTGCTATACATGTGACATTACCATTAAAAGAAAAACATTTGCAATCATGTCTGAAATGTACCTAATGTTAGACAGGAACTTTCCATGAGTATTATGCTTGTTAGTGTATTTAGGCAACTCAGAATTTAATAAAACCCAAGGTATCAAATATGGAAAAAGCACTGCATGGTAAGATAGAATGTTTGGTAGGCTATAGCACTTTTTAAAATATTGTTTTTAATTAGCTTCTTTGTGGGGTTTCTTTTTTGGTGTGGTATACTAACTTTACATCCCCCCCCATTTAACATTCCTGAGGAATAACTGACAAAGATAATTGTATATATTTAAAGTGTACAATGTGATGATTTGATATAAATTGTAGAATGATTGAGGTGACACATGCATTAATTAACTAGCTTTGATTTTGATCTATAAAAGATATACATATGTTAGTAAATCTTATTATATAGCTAAAATGAATCATTCAGACTTGTTTCAAGTTAAAATAATTGGTTAAAACAGTGAAATAAAATTTAAAATAAGTGGCAACAAAAGTTATACACATAGTGAAAAATAAAATCTGCTAAACTGTAATTATTTTAAATCAGTGACATGGAAAAAAAGTGATACATAAAAATTAAAGGAGTCATGATTTTAATGTGGTGACTATAAATGATGTATTTAAGTTAGGGACTTGAGATGTCACATAGAAAATGTTTCTGCAGTTTTAAATAGGTTACTCAAAATATTTAGGAGAAACTAGGACTTACTTTTTGCCCAAAATGTCAATAAACTGAACTCTAATTGTATTTTATTACTTCTGAGATAAGTTTATCTATCTCTATTCTTCATATTATCTTTAGTTCTTAACCTCCTGGTCTCTCATTTATCTTCACTATTCACTGAGCATTTTTTTATTATAACTCAGTACTGTGATCTTGATTTTTAATTTTTATTTTTTTCATTTTTATTAAGAAATACAGTTAACCCTTGAATAACATGGGTTTGAACTATGCAGGCCCACTTATATGTGAATTTTTGTTTTTATTTTTTTACAGTACAGTATTATAAATGTATTTTCTCTTCCTTATGATTCTCTTAATAACATTGTCTTCTCTCAAACTTATCTTATTGTAAGAATATAGTATGTAATACATGTAACATGCAAAGTATGCGTTAATCATCTGTTCTTGTTACTGTTAAGGGTTCCAGCCAACAATAGGCTATTAGTAGTTAAGTTTTGGAGGAGTCAAATGTTATATGCAGATATACGTAGTATTTATTTATTTTATAACAGGAAGTTTGTACCTTTTGACCATCTCCTTCAGTTACCCCTCTTCCACTCCTGCTTCTGGTAATGACAGATCTGACCTCTTTTACTGAGTTTGTTTTGAGGTTTTTTTTTTTAATTCCACATATAAAAGAGATCAAATTATTTGTCTTTCTCTTTCTGACTTATTTCTTTTAACATAATGTTTTCAGGATCTATCCATGTTGTCACAAATTGCTGCCTCCTGACAACGCATGGGAGAAAAATGAGGCACAAACAAGTTAGTTGTAAGAGAATGGAATTAGGGGGCGGTCGCTAACTTGTTTGTGCCTCATTCTTGTCCCATGCACCATCAGGAGGTGGCAAGTGGCATCCAAACAGGGACATTAAAGACCTGATAAAGGCAAGACACAGAAACTGTATTTTTTTAGGCAGGCAGAGAGAAAACAACTATTTGTATGTTCTTATTAAGAACCGACCAACAATTGAGAATACTTTGTCTTTTTGAACGGAGTGAAAACCGACCTTCTATTTTATACCAATGTCTTTAAAATTTGTTCATTTTAATTTTAGTCCATCCTGACCATACCTAAAATTCGTTTTCAAAGATTTCCCTTTACAAACCTTCTACAGATTTTTTTTTTGGTATTCAGATTCTGTCCTGAGCCATTTCCTTCCAAACAACCATCTCATTTAGGACAAAATTACCCTTTTTTTAACATTTAACAAAAATGTATTCCCATTCCTTATCTTCTTTACATATCTCCAACTTTTCTACATACAGAGTTGCAATCCTTATTTCCATTAGGCTTACAGTTAGTAGAATTTTTCACTTTTTAGAAACCTTAATCTCCAGTGAAGACCAAGGAGTAACCAATTGTGAACTATTACACCATAATTCTTAAATGGCAAATTTTTTAATCAGTTAAGCACAAAACTTGTTTACCAACAGATTTAAATATCCTTAGTTCTTTGTAATAAGTCAAAAGGATAAATCTGGGGCGCCTGGGTGGCTCAGTGGGTTAAGCCTCTGCCTTTGACTCAGGTCATGATCCCAGGGTCCTGGGATCGAGCCCTGCATCAGGCTCCCTGCTGAGCAGGGAGCCTGCTTCCTCCCTCTCTCTCTGCCTGCCTCTCTGCCTACTTGTGATCTCTGTCTGTCAAATAAATAAATAAAATCTGAAAAAAAAGAGAAATCTTACAAAAGCATAAACCTATGTCCAGTAATCAATGTTTTAGCACTTTATCCCATTTGGAAAAGACCTAGGTGTCCAACAAATTTTATTCCATTTATCATTCAAGCAAAACTTTAAAGTTTCAGGTTGTCAAAGACTTTGAAAGCTATCTTAACAATTACCCATGAAAACTTTGAGACAGACAATTAACTATCAGTTTAGTCATCTTTTTGTTAACAAATTCCAACAGAAATAATATGAGCTTATTTGACATTTAGTAAACCTTAATAGAATAAATTTTACAATTAGTGCTGGTAACTTTAAAGACATGTCTATCTTAAAACCAACAAACTTAACTTAGTTTAAATACTGATTTATGTTCCATTTGGCCCCACCCTATTTTCAATTTTTACCTGAGACACTGGGGTTTGTAAAAGTTTCAAAACAGAGCGAATAAGAGTCCAAGTAGACCATATAGTAATTAGAATTGATTTTCCTTTAGCAGGTAAAAGTTTTAACTCATGTCCTACTTTTTCCCATGTCTGTAAATCTAAAGTCCCTAATATAGGGAATTAGGAGCAATGTTCTTTAATTACCTTTAAAAGCTCCGGAAGTTTGCCCTCACTGACTTTTGCTCCTCCTGCCTTAGGAGCTGTCTCAACAAACATACATAAGGGTGATAATCATTTGTACTCTTTGTATTACCCATACCCTGCGATAAGTACCCACAACACACCAGCAGGAAAAAGGCACGGCCATGCAAAACTCACGTTGGGGGTTCCGCTCCTGTTTCATTTCTCCTCTCTTGTGTCACTGTTTGGGTGCAGCACATAGGAGAAGAATGAGGCATAAACAGTCAGCTGCAAGAGAATGGGAGCAGGGTGCTCAGGAGGTGGCAACAAATAGGATTGAATCTTTTTTATGGTTGAATAATGTTCCAGTACGTGTATGTGTGTATAATGGTACATATATTACTTTGTTCATTCATCAGTGGAACTCAGGTTGTTTCCATGTTTTGGCTGTGGAGAATGCTGTTACGAACATGGGGGAGTAGATACCTTTTTGAGTTAATGGTTTTGTTTCCTTTGGATATTTTCCCAAAAGTGGAATTTCTGGATCTAATGGTAGTTCTAGTTTTAACTTTTTGAGTAACCTCTGTTATCTTTTCCATAGTGGCTATACCAATTTACAGTCCTCCCAACAATACCCAAATGTTCCCGCTTCTCCCATCCATGCCAGCATTTGTCACCTTTTTTAATAATGGCCATTCTAACAGGTATGAAGTGACTTTAATTTGCATTTCCCTAATGACTAGTGATGTTAGGCATCTTTTCATGTGCCTGTTGGCCATTCATATATCTTCTTCAGGATAATGTCTATTCAGGTCATCTGCCCAATGTCCATAACCCAGCCACCCTATCCCTCTCCCCACCCCCCAGTAACCCTCAGTTTGTATCCTGAGATTAAGAGTCTCTTATCATTTATCTCCTGCATGATCCCACCTTGTTTCATTTTTTCCCCTCCCTCCCCACAAATGACCCCCCATCCACCTATCAAATTCCTTATATCAGAGAGATTATATGATAATTATCTTTCTCTGATTGACATATTTTGCTTAGCATAATACCCTCTAGTTTCATCCATGTCATTGCAAATGGCAAGATTTTGGTTTTTTATGGCTGCATAGTATTCCATTATATATATATATATATATCACTTCTTCTTTATCCATTCATCTATTGATGGACATCTAGGTTCTTTCCATAGCTTGGCTATTGTGGACATTGCTGCTATAAACATTCAGGTGCACGTGCCCCTTCAGATCACTACATTTGTATCTTTAGGGTAAATACCCAGTAGTGTGATTGCTGGGTCATAAGGTAGCTCTATTTTCAACTTTTTGAGGAACTTCCATACTGTTTTCCAGAGTGGCTGCACCAGCTTGCATTCCCACCAACAGTGTAGGAGGCTTCCCCTTACTCTGCATCCTCACCAACATCTGTTATTTCCTGACTTGTTAATTTTAGCCATTCTGACTCCTGTGAGGTGGTATCTCATTGTGGTTTTGATTTGTATTTCCCTGATGCTGGGTGATGTTGAACACTTTTTCATTGAGTCTGTTGGCCATCTGGATGTCTTCTTTGCAGAAATGTCTGTTCATGTCCTCTGCCCATTTCTTGATTGGATTATTTGTTCTCTGGGTGTTGAGTTTGTTAAGTTCTTCTTAGATTTTTGGATACTAGCCCTTTATCTGATATGTCATTTGTGAATATCTTCTTCCATTCTGTCAGTTGTCTTTTAGTGTTGTTGACTGTTTCCTTTGCTGTGCAAAAGCTTATGATCTTGATGCAGTCCCATAGTTCATTTTTGCCTTTGCTTCCCTTGCCTTTGGCGATGTTTCTAGGAAGAAGTTGCTGTGGCTAAGGTCAAAGAGGTTGCAGCCTGTGTTCTCCTCAAGGATTTTGATGGATTCCTACCTCACACTGAGGTCTTTCATCCAATTTGAGTCTATTTTTGTGTGTGGTGTAAGGAAATGGTCCTATTTCATTCTTCTGCATGTGACTGTCCAGTTTTCCCAAAACCATTTGTTGAAAAGACTGTCTTTTTTTCCATTGGACAGTCTTTCCTGCTTTATCAAAGATTGGCCGACCATACAGTTGAGGGTACATTTCTGGAATCTCTATTCTGTTCCAGTGATCTATGTGTCTGTTCCACAGACGATGTGATCTATGTTTTTATGCCAATACCGTACTGTCTTGATTACAGCTTTGTAATGAAGCTTGAAGTCTGGCATTGTGATACCACCTTTGGTTTTCTTTTTCAACATTCCTCTGACTATTTGGGGTCTTTTCTGGTTCCTTATAAATTTTAGGATTATTTGTTACATTTTTTTGAAAAACATTGATGATATTTTGATACAGATTGCATTAAATGTGTATATTGCTTTAGTTTACATAGACATTTTCACATTATTTGTTCTTCCAATCCATGAGCATGGAAGGTTTTTCCATTTCTTTGTGACTTCCTCCATTGCTTTCATGAGTACTTTATAGTTTTCTGAGTACAGATTCTTTGCCTCTTTGGTTAGGTTTATTCCTAGGTATCTTATGGTTTGGGGTGCAGTTGTAAATGGGATCGACTCCTTAATTTCTCGTTCTTCTGTCTTGTTGGTGTATAGAAATGCAACTGATTTCCGTACATTGATTATATATCCTGACACTTTACTTAATTCCTGTATGAGTTCTAGCAGTTTTGGAGGGGAGTCTTTTGGGTTTTCCACACAAAGTATCATATCACCAGCAAAGAGTGAGAGTTTGAGTTCTTCTTTGCCAATTCAGATGCCTTTTATTTCGTTTTGTTGTCTGATTGCTGAGACTAGGACCCCTAGTACTATGTTGAATAGCAGTGGTGCTAGTGGACATCCCTGCCATGTTCCTGACTTTAGGGGAAAAGCTCTCAGTTTTTCCCCATTGAGAATGATATTTGCTGTGGGTTTTTCATAGATGGCTTTGATGATATTGAGATATGTACCCTCTATGCCAACACCGTGAAGAGTTTTGATCAAGAAAGGATGCTGTACTTTGTCAAATGCTTTTTCAGCATCTATTGAGAGTATCATATGTTCTAG
This sequence comes from Martes martes, assembly GCF_963455335.1. Classification (NCBI taxonomy): domain Eukaryota; kingdom Metazoa; phylum Chordata; class Mammalia; order Carnivora; family Mustelidae; genus Martes; species Martes martes. Next base: position 22,117,843 of record NC_137897.1, read on the forward strand.
TTCTTTCTTTCATTAATGTATTGTATCACAGTGATTGATTTGCAGATGTTGAACCAACCTTGCAGCCCAGGAATAAATTCCACTTGTTCATGGTGAATAATCCTCTTAATGTACTGTTGGATCCTGTTGGCTAGTATTTTGGTGAGAATTTTTGCATCCATGTTCATCAGGGATATTGGTCTCTAATTCTCCTTTTTGATAAGGTCTTTGTCTGTTTTGGGATCAAGGTGATGCTGGCCTCATAAAATGAGTTTGGACGTTTTCCTTCCTTTTCTATTTTTTGGAACAGCTTCAGGAAAATAGGTTTAATTCTTCTTTAAATGTTTGGTAGAATTCCCCTGGGAAGCTGTCTGGTCCTGGGCTCTTGTTTGTTGGGACATTTTTGATGACTGCTTCAATCTCCTTACTGGTTATGGGTCTGTTCATGTTTTCTATTTCTTCCTGGTTCAGTTTTGGTAGTTCATGTGTCTCTAGGAATGTATCCATTTCTTCTAGATTGTCAAATTTGCTGGTGTATAGTTGCTTATGGTTGTTTGCATTTCTTTGGTGTTGGTCATGATCTCTCCTCTTTCATTGATGATTTTATTAATTTGGTTCCTTTCTCTTTTCTTTTTGATAAGTCTGGCCAGGGGTTTATCAATCTTATTAATTCTTTCAAAGAACCAGCTCCTAGTTTCATTGATTTGTTCTACTATTCTTTTGGTTTCTATTTCATTGATTTCTACTCTGATCTTTATTATTTCTCTTCTTCTGGTGGGTTTAGGTATTCTTTGCTGTTCTTTCTCCAGCTCCTTTAGGTGTAGGGTTAGGCTCTGTACTTGAAACCTTTCTTGTTTCTTGAATAAGGCTTGTATTGCTATATACTTTCCTCTTAGGACCCCTTTTGCTGTGTCCCACAGATTTTGAGCAGTTGTGTTTTCATTTTCATTTGTTTCCATGAATTTTTTTCAATTCGTCTTTAATTTCCTGGTTGACCCATTCATTCTTTAGTAGGATGCTCTTTAGCCTCCATGAATTTGAGTTCTTTCCAACTTTCCTCTTATGACTGAGTTTTAGTTTCAAATCATTGTGGTTTCAAAACATGCAGGGAAGATCCCAATTTTTTGGTACTAGTTGAGACCTGATTTGTGACCCAGGATGTGATCTATTCTGGAGAATGTTCCATGTGCACTAGAGAAGAATGTGTATTCTGTCACTTTGGGATGGAATGTTCTGAATATACCTGTGATATCCATCTGGTCCAGTGTGTCATTTAAAGATTTTATGTCCTGTTGAACTTTTACTTAGATGATCTGTCCATTTCAGTGAGGGGGGTGTTAAAGTCCCCTACTATTATTGTATTATTGTTGATGTGTTTCTTTGATTTTGTTATTAATTGGTTTATATAATTGGCTGCTCCCATGTTAGGGGCATAGATATTTAAAATTGTTAGGTCTTCTTGTTGGACAGACCCTTTGATTATGATATAGTGTCCTTCCTCATCTCTTATTATAGTCTTTGGCTTAAAAATCTAATTTGTCTGATATAAGGATTGCCACCCCAGCATTCTTTTGATGTCCATTAACATGGTAACTTGTTTTCCACCCCCTCATTTTAAATCTGGAGGTGTTTTGGGGTCTAAAATGAGTTTCTTGCAGACAGCATATCGAAGGTCTTGTTTTTTTTAATCCATTCTGATACCCTGTGTCTTTTGACTGGGGCATTTAGCCCATTAATTCAGGGTAACTACTGAAAGATATGAATTTCATGGCATTTTATTGCCTATATAGTGACTGTTACTCTATATTGTCTCTGTTCCTTTCTGGTCTGTTATTTTTAGGCTCTCTGTTTGCTTAGAGGACCCTTTCAATATTTCCTGTAGGGCGGGTTTGGTGTTTGCAAATTCTTTTAATTTTTGTTTGTCCTGGACACTTTCTATCTCTCCTTCTATTTTCAATGACAGCCTAGCTGAATATAGTATTCTTGGCTGCATATTTTTCTCATTTAGTGCTCTGAATATATCATGCAGTCCTTTCTGGCCTGCCAGGTCTCTGTGGAGAGATCTGCTAGCAACTTAATATTTCCATTGTATGTTACAGACTTTTGTCCCAAGCTGTTTTCAGGATTTTCTCTTTGTCACTGAGACTTGTAAGTTTTACTATTAGATGACCTGTAGACCTATTTTTATTGATTTTGAGGGGGGTTCTCAGTGCCTCCTGGATTTTGATGCTTGTTCCTTTTGCCAAATTGGGGAAATTCTCTGCTATAATTTGCTCCAATATACCCTCTGCCCTTCTCTTCTTCTGGGATCACAATTATTCTAATATTGTTCTGTCTTATGGTATCACTTATCTCTTGAATTCTCCCCTCTTGGTCATGTAGTTGTTTATCTCTTTTTCTCACCTTCTTTATTCTCCATCATTTGGTCTTCTATATCAGTAATTCTGTCTTCTGCCTCATTTATCCTAGCAGTAAGAGCCTCCATTTTTTATTACACCTCATTAATAGCTTTTTTAATTTCAACTTGGTTAGATTTTTCATTCTTCTATTTCTCCAGAAAGGGATTTTATTTCTCCAGAAAGGTATTCTGTAGTATCTTCCATGCTTTTTTTTGAGTCCAGCTAGCACCTTGATAATCATCATTCTGAATTCTAATTCTGACATATTGCTAATATCCATATTGATTAGGTCCCTAGCCATCAGTACTGCCTCTTGTTCTTTTGTTTGTGGTAAGTTGTTCCACCTTGTCATTTTATCCAGGTAAGAATAGATGAATGAGAGAACAAAATAGTAAAAGGGTAGCAACAACCCTAGAAAAATATACACTGACCAAGACCCAAAACCAGGGGGAGAAGAAAGGAGGAAAAAAAGAAAAACTATATTCCATATATACATATATATGGTGAATAGAATAGAGCCACACACTTGATTTTGGGTGTATTTTAGTCTATTAGAAGAAACTGCCTCCCAAAATTTGAAAGAAAGAAAAACTTATATGTATACAAAAATAAGGGTAAACACAGTGAAAGGATGGAATATGACTGTAAAGATGAAAATTTAAAAAGATTCTAGAGAAGGAATTGGTAAGAAGTTGGTTGAAAAAAGAAAAAAAATGAGGACAGAATGTGATCAGGCTGAAGACTAGAACAAAACCATGCACTAGATTTAGGGTATATTTTGCTCTATTAGAAGAAATTGTATATCAAAATTTTAAAGAAAGAAAAACCTATATGTATGCAAAAAACAAGGTTAAATACAATGAAGGTATAGGTTATGACTATAGCAATGAAAATTTAAAAAGATTTTTTAAAAGGTATTGATAAGATAAAATAGTTAAAACCATTAAAATAGGAAAGAGGGAAATTTTTAAAAAATAGAATAAGAAAAAAATAAAATTTAAAAAATTTAATTTTGAAAGACTAAAGAATCATGGGGGAAAAGCCATGAATTCTCTGTGTTGCATTCCCCTAGCTCTGGCATTCTGCTGTTCTCATTGATTGGTGAACTTCATCTTGGCTATATGCCCTTGCTAATCTTCTGGGCTAGGAGCCTGTTGCCATGATTCTCAAATGTCTTTGCCCGAGGCGGAATTGCACCACCCTTCCCAGGGGCCAAACTATGTAATCTGCTTGGTTTTGGTCTTGGGAGCACTTTTGCCCTGAATGCTTTTCTTATAGCTTGGAGGACAGGAATGGAAATGGCAGCCTCCCAATCTCCGGCCCTGCAGGAGCTAAGAGCTTGGGGCCCCACGCCTCAGTGAGCCCTCAGAGAAAAGCAGTCAGACCCTCCTTTCTCCCTGTTCTCCGGCCACACTCCATGCTCACCTGGCCTATGACCAAGTGTTTCTGTCTCTGGCTCACGGCCCCATTTGGAGTCTCCAAATCCAGCAGATTTCTGCAGCATGCCCCCATGCCACTCCTCCCAGAGGAGGAAGGAGGGGGTCTCTCTTGATCTGCCACTTGTTGGGTCCCTGCTCAAAGAGCAGAGTTCCGACTGTGCCTTGGATCATGGTTTAAGGTAACCCTGAGCTGAGAGCCCACTCCTTGGCCCCATCTCTGCAGCTGGCTTCCCTCCTCAAATATCTGGGAGCTCTGCCACACTCAGATACCCCTGGTCTTTTTGTGAACCCACAGGTCCTGAGACCACAGTGTTCCCACGAGGGCTTCATACCCCGCTTAGCCTCTGGAGCAACGTCCCTCAGTGGAACAGACTTCTAAAAGTTCTGATTTTGTGCTCCACTGCTCTACCGCTTGCTGGGAATGGGCCCCTCCCCCCATGGTCTCTCTTCCCATATATCACTTCAGATTCACTTCTCTGCATGTTCTACCTTCCAGAAAGTGGCCACTTTTCTGTTCCTAGAATTGCTGCTCGTCTCTTTGCTCTCCTGTTGAGTTTGTAGGTATTCAGAATGGTTTGATAACTATCTAGCTGAACTCCTGGGACCTGATGAAACTTAGGTCTCCTACTCCTCTGCCATATTGCTCCTCCCTTCATCTGCCCATTTCTTAATTGGACTGTCTATTTTGGGTTTTTGCTATTGAGTTGTATGAGTTTTTGTGTATTTGGAGTATTATCCCCTTATCAGTTAGATGGTTTGCAAGTATTTTTTCCCATTCTGTAAATTGTCTTTTCACTTTGTTGATGGTTTCTTTTGCTATGCACAGCTCTTTAGTTTGATGTAGTCCCACTTATCTCTTTTTATTTCTTGCTTGTGCTTTAGGTGTGATTTCCAAAAAACCATTACCAAGAACCATGTCAGATTTCTTTACCCCTTTATTTTCTTCTAGGAATTTTACGGTTTTCAGTTTTACATTGAAGCCCTTAATCCAGTTGGGTTAATTTTCATGAGTTGTGTAAGATGGGGTCAACTTTCATGCATTTACATGTAAATACCTTGTTTTCCCTCTACCATTTATCCAAGAGACTATCATTCCCCATTGAGTATTAGTCCAATATTAGTCCACCATATATGCTTGGCTTTGTTTCTGGGCTTTTGATTCTGTTCATTGATCTATTTGTTTTTATTCCAGTACCATACTATTTTAATTACTATAATATTATAGTACGCAGGCATATCTCATTTTATTGTGCTTTGCTTTATTGCGCTTTGCAGGTATTGTACTTCTAATAAATTGAAGGTCTGTGGCAAGTGTGCATTGAGCAAATCTATATTGGCACCATTTTTACAGCAGCATTTGCTCATTTCATGGTTCTGTATCACATTTTGATAATTCTTACAATATTTCAAATTTTTCATTATTATATTTGTTATGGTGATCTGTGAGCAGTGATATTTGATGTTACTATTGTAATTGTTTTGGAGTACCACAAACCACACCCACCTAAAGATGGAAAACTTAATTGATAAATATTGTGTGTTTTCTGACTGCACCACCAACCAGCCATTTTCCAATTTCTTTTCATCTCCTCAGGCTTTCCTATTCCCTAAGAACAAAAGTGTTGAAAGTAGGCCAAATAATAACTCTACAATGTCTTCTGAGTGTTTCAGTGAAAGTAAGAGTCAGCTGATAGGGCAAACTTTATTGTGGTCTTATTTTAAGAAATTACCATAGCTACCTCAACCTTCAGTAACCACCACCCTGATCAGTCTGCATACATCAACAGAGGCAAGACCCTCCATTAGTAAAAAAGATAATGATTCAGTGAAAACTAAGATACTGTTTAGCTATTTTTAGCAATATTTTTAAATTAAGTCATGTACATTTTTTGACATAATGCCATTGTATACCTTATAGACTACAGTACAGTGTAAATATGTTTATATGCATTGGGTAACCAAAAAAATTCATTTGTCCCACTTTATTGAGATACCTGCTTTATTACAGGGGTTTATAACTGAACTTGCAGTATCTCCAAGGTTTTCCTGTATAAAATCATGTCATGTGACAGTTTTACTCCTTCCTTTACAATTCTAATGGCTGTATTTCTTTTTCTTGCCTGATTGTTCAACCTACAATGACTTCCTACTAGTACTATGTTGAATAGGGTGGTGAGAGGAGGCACCCTTATCTTTTTTCTTTCTAAATCTTTCACCACTGAATATGCTGTTAGCTGTATTCTTGTCATATATGGCCTTTACTATGTTGAGATATGTTCCTTCTATGCCTAATTTGTCAAGTGTTTTTATCATGAATTGATGTTGAATTTGTGAAATTCTTTTTCTGTATCTGTTGGGATGATTGTATGATTCTTTTCTTTCATTCTGTCAATGTGATATATCATGTGGATTGATTTGGACATGTTGAACCATCCTTGCATCCCAGGGATAAATCTCACTTGATCTTGGTGAATGATGTGATCTTCATTTAACTTGTAATATATTTCCTGGAATTTTTGTTCTCTTTAATTTTATTTTTTTAGCTTATTGTCTTCTCACATGGAACATATATTGAAAGAAAGTGTTCTCTAAATATTCCTATATCTACAAACAAAAGAGTACCCCTATCACATGTAGCAAAAAACTTCCCATGACAGAAATAATAAGTACTTCAGGCTTTGACCAAAGTGACCTTGGCCTTAATATTCCCCTCAGCTTAACATTCCTCTCCCTATAGGGGAATAAAAATAAAATCAGATTTAATGATTATTTTATGATCATGCTTTTGGTGTTAAGTCCTGAAGATATTTATCAATATTATCTTCTAAAAGTTTTGTAGTTTTCTTATAGTTTCACATTTTGCATTCAGTTTTTGATTAGTTTTTAATTAAATTTTGTATATGGTTTGAGACTTATATTGAGACACCTTTTTTTTTGCCTTTGTATATTTAACTGCTCCAACACCATTTGACAAAAAGTATATCTGTGCTCCATTGAATTGCTTTTGCACCTTTTTTGTTGTTTTTGAAAATTTTTATCTGTGTTTTTGTTTTATTTTGTGTTTTGGATTTTGTAGATCCTTTGGAATTTGTATGTAAACCATCAGATCACCTTCAAATAGGGACAGTTTTATTTCTTTGTTTTCCATTTGTATAATTTTTCTTTCCTATTCTTTACTTATTGCACTGGTTAAAGACTTGTAGCACTATGTTGAAAAGCAGGGGTGACAGTCGACATTCTTCCCTCAGTCCCTTTCTTAGCGGGGAAGCATTCAGTCTTTCATAATTAACTATGTTACCTGAGTTTCTTGTAGATCGTCTTTAACAAGTTGAGGAAGTTTGCTTCTATTCTAGGTTTGCTGATAGCTTTATCCTGAAGGGTGGTTGGACCTTGTGAAATGCTTTCTTTGCATCAGTTGATAGAATCATGATTTTTTTTTCTTTGTTAGTGTGTTGATATGATAGATTACATTGATTAATTCTGGAGCATGGACGCAGCCTTGTACTAACATCTGATACACAAATCTTTTTCACACTGCTGGATTCTATTTGTTAATATATTGCTGGGGATTTTTGTGTTTAAGTTCATGAAAGATCCTGGTCTCTAGTCTTTTTTGTGCTGTTTTTGATGGGTATTAAGGTAATACTTGCCTCATAAAATGAGTTGGGGAAGTGTCCTCTCCTTCTGTTTTCTGGAAGACTGTGTAAAATAGGTGTTAATATTTCTTTAAATCTTAAAATTCTGCTGCAAAATCATCTGGCATTGGAGAGCTTTTAAATTACAAATTAAATATCTTTGATGGTTATAGTACTATTCATATTGCCTGTTTCATCATGGCAGAATTTTGTTAATTTGTTTTTTGAGGAATTTATTTTTCTTTTAAGTTGAGTGTATGAACATAAAGTTGCTTGTAGTATTTCCTTATTATCTTTTGTGAATGACCGCACAATCTGTAATGATATACTATGTCTTTTTTGTCAGAACTTCTAGAGGTTTTTCAATTTTACTGTTTTCAAAGAACAAAGGTTTTTGTTTCATTGACTTTCTCTATTTCCCTGTTTTTAATTTCACTGATTTCTGACTTCTATTTTTTTTCCTTACTCCTGCTTGCTTTGGGCTTAATTTACTCCTTATTTTCTTGTGATGGGAATGTTAGATTACTGATTTGAGATATTGGTTATTGGTATGAAAAGTGATTTTTAATTGAAATGTGGAATTTGGGGGGGTGTTTATGAGACTCTGGATCTTATTTAAATCTGTTTCAACAAGCTTCCTCCAGCAGAGTGAGGCACCATCTCTCCTTACTCCCACATTGATGGTAGTGATGGGGTGGGAGGGGGGAATCCAGACTCTCTACTTAACTTTTGCCAACACCTGAGGAGAAAGGGGCACCTACTGCTAGGCAGGTTTGGGAGCTGAGACTGTCCATTAGGCCTCTGTTGATAATCTAGCTCAGAGGAGCAGTGTGCTTCTTTTTTTTTTTTTTTTAAGATTTTATTTATTTATTTGTCAGAGAGAGAGTACACACAAGCAGGCAGAGAGGCAGGCAGAGGCAGCGAGAGAAGCAGGCTCCCTGCTGAGCAAGGAGCCCGATGTGGGACTCGGTCCCAGGACCCTGGGATCATGACCCGAGCCAAAGGCAGTGGCTTAACCAACTGAGCCACCCAGGCGTCCCAGCAGTGTGCTTCTTAACTGCTTCCTCCACTTACACTGAAGAGGGAGGGATGGCATCCTTATCATTGAGTGGTATTGGTAATCCTGACTCTCTGTTAGGCCTGCTCAGACACAACATTAGTTCAGAGGGAGAAGTGTACTTTGTTACTACTATGTGGGAATTAATATCCTGGCTCTTCACTCAGGCTTTTCTGACTCCATTATGGTAGTGTTTAGGAGGAGGGTAACAGATGCTTCATCACATCCTGGCAAGGGTAGAATTATAATTTTGAGTAGGGCCACAGATTTTTTCTGTGATGTTTAGCTAGAGTAGAATGATTTTTGTCTAAAAGTTTTGTCTTGCAAGATTGACGCTTTCATGATTTTGGCTAAAGATAGGTGGCTTTCCTTGTGCGTGTTTTTTTTTGTCTGAACCCATAGCCATCTTTTTTTTTTAAATTAACATATAATGTATTATTTGCTTCAGGGGTACAGGTCTGTGAATCCTCAGTCTTACACAATTCACAGCACTCATAGCACATACCCTCCCCAATGTCCATAATCCAGCCACCCTATCCCTTCTCCCCCACCCCCCAGAAACCCTCAGTTTGTGTACTGAGATTGAGTATCTTACGGCCCATTGACATTTCTAAATTGCTGCTTTATTACTCAATCTGGGGTATTTGAGACTTAAAAAAAAAAAAAAAAAAACAAGTGTACTCATTAGTGTGTCATTCCTTGAGTCCTGAGGGCTATAGCTGGTTTACTTCTCTCCACCATTCAGATTCTTTTTGTGTATGATAAATATAAATATAAATATATGTATATGAATATGTATATATGCATATATATGAAATGCCCCAGATTTTTAGCTGTATCTAGTAGGAAGACTAAGGACAAACATGTCTATTCCATCTTTTCAGTACTGCAAGTCCAGATTTGATTTCTGCATAAGAACTTTTTATCTTTTCAATTTTGCTATTTTTGATTATGTTAAGATTTTCTAATTTGTTATTAACATTGCTATATTGAGTCTTTCATGTGCTGCTTATCATTCACTTATTAGTCCTGTCAGAATGCTGGCTTGAATTGCTGTATTATCCTTATTAATAGAAGTCCATCATTTCATCATCCTGGTTTTAATGTCTTCTTTTCACTGAGTATATTCATTTAAACTCTTCTATATCTTGGTTGTTGTGAATAATGCAATGAAAATTGGAGTACAGATATCTCTTCCAAGATATGGAAACAACCTAAGTGTGTGTTAACAATAAATTGATCAAGAATATGGGTGTGTGTGTACACACACACACACATACACATGCATGCATGTACACAATGGAGTATTATTCAGCCATAAAAAAGAAGGAAATCCTACCATTTGCAACAGATATGAATGCACCTGGAGGGAATTATGCCAAGTGAAATAAGTCAGAGAAAGCCAAACAGTGTATGATATTTGTGGATTCAAAAAAAAATGCAACTCCTAAAAACAGAAAATAGAATGGTAGTTCACAAGGGGGGAGTGAAATGGGAAGATGTTGATCAAAGGATATAAACTGCAACTAAAAGATGAATAAATTTTGAGGATCTAATGTACAGCATGTTGACTGTAGCTAATAATGTTGTATTATGTACTTGAAATGTGCTAAGAGAATAGATCTAAAGCATTCTAACCACGAAAAATAAGGTAGCTATGTGAGGTAATGGATGTGTTAGTTTATTTGATATTGGTAAATATTTCATAATGTATACATAAAGCAAATCACCACACTGTATACTTTTAAATAAATATTTAAATAAAATTCTATACATTTAGAGAGAGAGCAAGCATGGTGGGGGACAGGGCAGAGGGAGAGGGGAGAGAGAATCTTAAGCAGACCCTGTGCTGAGTGTGGATCCCAATGCAGGGCTTAATCCCATGATCCAGAGATCACAACCTGAGCCAAAACCAAGAGTCTGACACTTAACCAGTTGTGCCACCCAGGCACCCCCAAAGAATTTTATTTATTAATTATGCCTCAACAGCTGGAAAGATTCTTCTGTAGTGCAGATAATTTATTGTATTTTCATTTGCTTTTTGATTGTTTCTGTCATATTTTCTGTCCCTATTTTTTACCCTCTTTTTCAAATTATGTTCCTGTATTTTTCTATTTTTTGTACTTTTTGCACATTTGTCATGACATTTATTTTCATCATATTCATAAATAGAGGGGGAAGCTCCATGAACAGGAAATATTTACACTAGTTAATGTGCATGAATTTTCCTTGATACTTTCCCAATATATCTGAGGCCCAATTTGTCTCAAGAGTTTCTACATGAGAGTTGTATAGTAAGTGTCGTATTCACATTTTTGTTTTGTAATCCGGTTATTTTTCAGAACTGGTGGTGGCCAGAAAAAGAGGGACAGAAACTTGCAGGAGTTGGTATAGGTCTTGAGGGTGTGTGCCATTTTTTAGATGCCTTTAGCAAGTAGTGTTAATGGGGTGTGGGAAAGTTACTATTTCAATGCATAAAATTTCTGAAAAGTCATTATGGGGTCTATTATTTTTGTTAATTTCATTAGATGCAAGTAAAGTAGACTTGATACTCTGAGACTTTCATAGACGTGTTTTTTTAACTTTAACTGATTGATTTATAAAATGATTTCATCTTTAATTAGCTAAGCAGATTGGTAGCTCTAACTGTTGTGTGGGGAAATTCCTCACATGCTTTAAATTCTTCCTTCAAGTCTACGTGGAGGCTTAGGGAATTTGCTTTAGATGGAGACAGTTACCCCAAATTCTCATACCCCATACTTCATCATCTTCTCTCCTAAACTTATATCCACTCTTCTCATCCAGCGGAGGTAAACATAGGTGGTATCTGTTGGGAAAGTTCTCTGAAGTTTGGTCTTATGAGAAAAAATATATTACTGTGCTTGACTTTCTTTTGTTTGAGCTATTTTACAATTTTGTAAGGCAGAGGTTAAATTTGTAGATTTTTTTATCTGATAAAAAATGAAACCCCTTTCTCTTTATTGAAACAGGTAACCCCTAAAGGTTTGTGGCTCTGTTAGACATTAGCAGTTTTATATCTAACCCAACAATCTTACCATTTCTTTTTTTTTTAATTTAATTCCCATGTAGTTAACATACAGTGTTATATTAGTTTCAGGTGTACAAAATATTGGTTCAACACTTCCACACATCACCCGGTGCTCATTACAAGTGCCCTCCTTAATCCCCATCACCTATTTCGCCCAAACCTTCACCCACCTCCTTTCTTGTAACCATCAGTTCTCTGTTGTTGAGTTGGCTTTGTGGTTTTCATTTCTCTTTTTTTCCCCCATGATTGTTCTTTTTCTTAAATTCCACATATGAGTGAAATTATAAGATATACGTCCTTGTTAAATTCCTATATACCTAACTTTTCAGATGTTCTCTGGGCTTTTTTTTTTTTTTTTTAACAATCCAACTTGTTTTCTAATTGATGAATTTTAAAAATCTGTAACATTTTTTATTTTCCTTGGATTCATGATTTTACCTTTTTGAAAACTGTACTTGAACCATTTTGGAGGTTTCACTGAGGTTCCCCCGTGGTCTCACCTGATGGAGACAAATAAACTAAATCTTCTGGGCTGGTTAAGTCCAGGCCAGTCTTCTCTTGGCTCCTGGAGTGAATTCTGAACTTTCAGTTTACTAACTTTGTTTTTCTAAGTTGCTTTCCCCCATACTGTAATGATTTTGTGTTTTGTATTTTGTTCCTTTTTGCTCACCTGATAAGTTATTTTCCATTAGTGGCAGCAGTGATTGGAAATTTGGTCTTATGGTCTAACCATTTGGTGATATCTTGCAGACGAATCACAGAGAAATCTATTCTCTGGCTGTGAGAGAAATGACAGAGAATATGGCTTGTTAACCATTTTGGGTTTTTGTCTATGAACTTAAATCAGTTAAGAATTTTGTACCCATTAAGTTCTTTGTATATTTTGGATAATAACCCTTTATTGGTTATATCATTTGCAGATATCTTCTCCCATTCACTAAGTTGCCTATTTATTCTTTTGAGTTTGATTTTTTTGTTTTGATTTTTGTTTTTTGGGATTTGTTTTTCTGTACATTTTATTTTGGCAGAGTCCTAATAGTTTATTTTTTCTTTTGTTTCCCTTACTTGAGGAAACACATCCATAAATATGTTGCTATGACTTATGTCCAACAGATTACTGCTTATGTTTTCTTTTAGGATTTTTACGGTTCCATGTTCTCACAGTTAGGTCTTTAATCCATTTTGAGTTTGTTTGTTTATTTATTTATTTATTGTCTATGTATGGTATAAGAAAGTGGTCCAGTTTCATTCTTTTGTGTGTAGCTATCCAATTTTTCCAACACCATTTACTGAAAAGACTGTCTTTTCCCTATTGTATATTCTTGCCTTTTTTGTCATAAATTGACCCTATATAAGTGTGGGTTTATTTCTGGTCTTTATATCCTGTTCCATTGATTTATGCATCTGCTTTTGTGCCAGTACCATACTCTTTTGATTACTATAGCTTTGTAGTATATCTTGAGATCTAGGATTGTGATACCTCCAGCTTTGTTCTTCTCTCTCAATTTTGCTGTGGCTATTGGAGATCTTTTGTGGTTCCATACAAATGTGAGGATTATTTGTACTAGTTCTGTTAAAAATGTTATTGATATTTTGATAGGGTTTGCATTGATTCTGTAGATTATTTTGTGTTGTATTATTCTTTTGGTGCAATTGTAAATAGGATGATTTTCTTAATTTTGCTTTCTGTTACTTTGTTTTTAGTGTATAGAAATGCCACAGAGTCCTACATATTATAAGTTCTAATAGTTTTCTTTGATAGATTCTTGAGAGGATTCTCCCTATATAGTATCCTGTCATCTGCAAATAGTGACAGTTTTACTTCTTCCTTTCCAGTTTGGATACATATGCTTTTTCTTATCTCATGGCTACAACTAGAACTTCTCTTACACTATGTTGAGTAAAAGTGGTGAGAGTAGACATCCTTGTCTTATTCCTTATCTTAGAGGACTAGCCTTCAGTCTTCCACACTGAATATGATGTTAAGGTTTGTCATACATGGCCTTTATCAGGTTGAGATGTATTCCCTCTAAACGCACCTTGCGGAGAGTTTTTAACATGACCAATTATTACATTTTGTCAGTTGCCTTTTCTGCCTCTTTTGAAATAATCATATGGTTTCTACCCTTTTTCTTGTTAATGTGATATATAACATTGACTTATTTGCAAATACTGAACCACTCTTGCTTGCATCCCTGGAATAAATCCCACTTGACTGTGGTAAATGATTTGAATTTCTTTATCATTTTATAATTTTTTAAAAGATTTTATTTATTTATTTGTCAGAGAGAGAAAGAGAGAACACAAGTAGGGGAAGTGGCAGGCAGAGGGAGAACCAGGCTCCCTGCTGAGCGGGGAGCCCAATGTGGGACTCGATCCCAGGGCACTGGGATTACGACCTGAGCTGAAGGCAGACGCTTAACTGACTGAGCCACCTAGGCATCCCATTTCGGTAATTTTTAAAAAAGATACTATTCAGGAAACTTTGGAAGTATTGTGTTTGGATATAAGCAAAAGCACCTTCTCTGAAATTAAGATGGTGTGGTTGAGAGGAAGGTGTTTCAGAACCAAATTTGTAGGGAATTTGGAAATTGGGACAGATAAGGAAATATGAGACAAAAAAACTTTGCTTCTCCAAATCATTTTTCTTTTTTAGTAATGTAATCCTGAAATTCATTAAGTCATTGCAGAATAAAGAATCGTTATAATCAGAAATGATTTTTGAAATCTATAGGCATTTTTTATAAATAATTTATGCATTAATGGTTCTAATCTTCATATTATGTTAGGATAAATTTATTTCCATGAAAATCCACCTTCATATGACTCTTGTTATCAGTAGAAAAGCATATTTTGGATTTTCAGAAAGTTTATTACCACACAGATTCTTAAATTATTCCCATTCCTAGAATCAGAATTACAAAAGCACAAGCAACATTCTCTTTAATATATACATTATTCAACTTTTAAAATTTTGATTCAAATACCAAATTATTTGATTCATACCAAAATTTTTTTAGTAATTGTAAATATCTGCCTTCTAATAAAGAGCCTTAAGGTCCAAAGAGAATCTTTTTTCCCAATAACACTCTCATTATTTCAAATACCAGTGACTTAAAAATCTTGTCACCAAGGGGTTTGATCATTGATGCCAAAATTTCTCTCAGTTTATTACCACAACTACAAATACAAGCAATTAAAATGAATTTTCTCCCACTGCTTTGTCTTTCTGAATTATATCACATTTGTTTCACAAAATAACAATTTTACAAATCAAGAGTTTTCTCAGTTTCTAAATGTTTGCATAAGTCAAACATTCTCTTTTCCTAAAAACAAATTTAATTTCTTTATATAAAATTTCTGGTTTGGGTCATAAAATGTAACATAATATCTTTCATTCAAGTAATATAAGTCCCCTTTTTTGAAATTTCAGCCAAAATGTATTTGTGTTATGTATCCATATAAAATTATTGCTTGCAGTGCCACCATGACTAAGCAGCAATGTAAATATAGATTTCAGTAAAAGCAGCATCTCTTGACACCTTGTCATATTTTGCAAACAGAATTTAAGATGTGATCTGACAAGTACCAGTGCCACTGTATTTATGGTATTTTTGATGCTCATATCATCAAGAATACATACCTCTATATTCTTCATATGAGACTTTCAAAGCAAATGCTAGAATCATGTACTAAATGAGTATATTGTCTGTAGATTCATAAGGTGTGCATTCAGGTCCCATTTGGGGGTTATACCACTAGTGTATGTTACCACTAGTGGTGTAGACTGGTGCTATGATGCCAGGTGACTGAAACTTAGCTTTCTATTCTGTAAAAATAGGGATATTCTTAACATGTACCTCATAAAAGCACTGTTAACATTAAATTAATACATGTAAAGCATCTGAAATGGTGTCAGGTTTGTATTCTATACAGGGTGTTCTCAATGTTACATACTTTTCACCAAATGGATACTGTTTATAAAAATATATTCAAAAGTAATTTTTATCAATGATATATATGTGTATATATGTATACATATACATACTCTACTCTGAGTTTATATACATGTATCATATTTTACTTTTGTTTAACCCTCATTCATTTGCAAAGACTCACTTCCGGCTCTACGTATTTACTATGCCACTCTGTCTGATCTCACCAAATCATTCTATGACCTTTTGTAATACTACCTCCCCTAAATAACATCCAAATAGTGGCTGATTATCAAAATTGCCTGCTGAGGTGGTATGTAGATATTTTAGTGTACAGTCATTTGTCGTTCTTTATCTGCAAGATAAAAGAACTTACTACACATTCATATTCAAATGCTATTAAACAATTCTACCTAGTAGTAACACTTAGTAGTAAGTTAAGTGTAAGAAATGCTATAAACAATGTAGTATCAACAGTTATATTTTGAAATAATGGGTTAAGTAAGTAAATAATGGATTAAGTAAATAAGGATCTAAACAAATCTATTTCTAAAGGCTTTGAATTTAGATGTCTTAAAAAAATTTTTAAAGAAAACATAAAATAATGGAAGACTAAAGAAAGGAAAACCAAAGGAATAGAGAGGAAGAAAAAAATCTATTTTACAGAAAGAAATAGTTACATTACAATATGTTCTGGCTTGACTGCATAAAGAATATGGTAAAGTTCTAAGTGTCCTGTTTGCCAAGAGAAATTGAAAACCTGGAGTACATTCAGAAGTGAGTGATCTTGATGTCATACTCTTGAAGTGTTCTACCCTTGATTGCCATAGGACTCTACGTAGATTTAACCTAGCAGAGTAGTTCAGGAGTCTTACTCCTATCAATGGTAAAAGCTAAAAGAATATAAGCTTCATACCTGAAAACTGTTGGTGAATTTCAAGGGAGGATAAGTAATCCAATTTTACTCATAATCTTTGGCTTTATATTTCATTTAATTGATCAACCCCTCTGTAATTGTGTGAACAGTACCAGTACCAGTTCAGTGTTCCCCCAGATGTAATATGCAGTGTATAACACAAAGTGCTCTGATTCTAAGTTGAAATTCTGGACTAAGCAAGTTCAAACATTCTTGACGTGTTATTTCCCTGGGCTTTTACTCTGATAATCTATACAGTAACACTCTGAGAATGTGTTTTGCAGCATTTCCCACACATACATGACAATGGAATACCTGTCCTGGGGACAATTTCTTAAGGCTAGTTTGGAGAATCCTTTCTTTAGTCCAGTCGTAACAGTATTTTTAGTTTGTTCACACTCTTCAAAAGCTTGGTAATCCTTCTATTTTATTTACATATTTTCTTTATATTTTGCCAGTATTTTCTATTTAAATCCTTCATCATCTTATGAAATATTTAAGATTCTTTGAAGTTGAAATGGCCAAATCCAAGTGAATTTCTTAGAATCCAAAAACTGGTTTTACCCTGACTTTGTAGTCTTATACCTCCTTTTTTCCTACCATGGCCATTCTGCCCTGGGTGAGAGGTAGAAAGTGACAAGGTTTGGTCAGGGATGAGGGTGAGGTGTTTCATACAAGGTTAGCAGTTTATGGGACAGGAAGCACAAACTTAAGTGGCCAGAGGGTTTTGTTCTGTTGCTCAAACTCCCTTCACAATTGCTGTCACCAGTCATTCCTGTGCCTCTATATGCAAGTGTTAATAAGAATGCTCCTTAGAATGGAGTGTATATAAATGTGGGATGGAGGCCATACTCACTGACTCCCACTCCTCTATGACTTCACCTCCAAAATGAGTAGAGACAAATTTTAACAGAATATCACATACAGCCTGGACTAACCTTGATTACACCTAAGATGGAAAAGAGGGCCTTGAGCCAGGGAGTTCTCTTCTACAGTGAGAGGCTCTCAGCAGGTAGCTGATCAACTCACATACCTGAAAACCTTTATCATCTCATTAGTTTCCAATTGTCTGCTCCTCAGTGGACTCACACATCATTTCGCTAAAGCCTCAGCTGGTCTTTGTCAGCTCTCATCAGGAGATCTGCATCCCAGTGATATCAAATCGATTTTATATCACAATGTAAGTCAAATTTTAAGTTTGCTTGGCCAGCATCTCTGAACTATGTTATAATAACTGAAATTCAGCACTTCCAAAACCTGTGTTTTGAAAATGCTGCCAGGTGAAAGCCCATAATGGACTTTGGAAGACCAATTAATTAGGATACTGTTTCATCTGTCAGGATTATTTAGCAATATCCAAGTTAACAGCCATGTGTTGCTTCCAGGTGTATTGCTTAATTTCCAAACTTTGTTATTATTTTTGAAAGAGTTTAAAGCATTTGTCCTCAAACTTGGCTACACATGAGAATCATCTAAGGAAAATTTAAATATACTGATTTAATTGATCTGGGGTGAACCCCATCAGTGGTATTGTTTAAAAAGCCTCCCAGGTGATTCCAGTTTGAAGCCAGGCTAGAAAACCACTGGTTTATAATAGCAGTGGTTGCTTAAACTTTTCTATGCTTTATAATAAACTTCTAAGTCAATTAAAACAATATTCCACTAAGAAAAAAATTTTTAATGAGTGCTGTAGTCTTTTTTTTTAAATCCAGCACATTCTGTACTGTCTCTGGAAAATTCATATTTGAATACTGTTTCTTTTAGCCTGGACTGTTCTTTTTCCTTGATATAAAAGACTTTTTCTTAGCCTCAGAAGTGACATATACATTAAATAATTGCTGATTATTTATTGAGCATCTATTATGTGAATAGGTAGATGCTATGAGGAAAAATAAGATACTTAAAACATAACTAACCTCAAGACATTTATCTGAAATACTGTGAAGAAGGCATATTTATCCCATAATACAAAAATAAAGTGATGCTTTTTAAAGCAGAAATAGAAACTACTAATTACCAACCCAGCTTGCTAACAAACTTGATATTTTTTCCCTCAGGCCTTTGAGGTGAAACAACCCTCAAAGGAATGGGGTGAGAGATGCCTCAGTCTAAACTAAGATAGATGGAGTGGGAAGGAATGACAAAAATTGGCTTTATCATTCAAAGACCAGTGATTATGGAACAATTATAAATATAAATGCCATTGGTAGATTGCAGAACTTGCCCCAATTATTTTCTCTTCCTGTATCTTACACATTGTAATGCTGCTCTCCTTTAATGCTGCATTTGACCAGCTCTATTAGTGTGCCTGCTCTGAGTCTTCCATATTTCTACTTGCCTCCTAGGCCTTTGTCATCATGTTGGCCAATATGCCTTGGTTAGCTTGTTGGAGGGTGAGACATGGATGAGAGCAGTTGCCTCCATAAATAATCAACTGACTCTAGACATGTAAGTATAGCCAAGTTCAACAGAGCCATCTAGCCAGCTCCCAGCTGACCCTGCACATGTGACCAATACATTCAAACAGATGAATAATCTAGTAAAAAAAAATGGAAGAATACATAAAAGCGTATATCTATTGTTTTATTCATCTCTCTGGGTTTTAAAATGTGAAAAGTTTCCAGTATCTACCTATCTGCTACCTATACTGATGCTTATTTCACAAGTAGTTTTAATTAGGAGTATTTTAGCTGCTGAATACTCTCTAGAAATACATTCAACTTTGTATGTTGTCTGCCAGAGAACTACCTAAATCTTTTTAAAAGACAAAGTCTTATTCTGAGACACTTTAAATTTGCCTCATCACCTAGGAAAATGGACAAGAAGATGAAGTATCTGACTCCTTCTTAGTCTAGGAGTTGTACTTGGAGAAAAAAGGTAATAATACTTTCTAAGCTTAATTTGCTCTTTCCTCCTCCAGGGTTTTCAAACTATGCCCAATTGCTCTTACAAATAGCACAAAACATCCAGGTTTATTAGAGTGTTGATACTCTCAGGAATAGACCCACCCACACAGCCAGTAGTTTTTGTAGAAATTCTAGGCAAAGTGATATTCAGTGGACCTTAGGGAATTAATAAGGAACAAAGTATCAATAAAGAATTTAAGGAGGTACACGGTAAAGACACACAACTACTTAATTCACTCCTGGTGTTCTTTAAAATTTGCCATCAGACTTTGTATTCCTTCTGCCCATTGTCAATAGTTATTCATATGGGCTGAATTCACTCAGCAAATGATTATCATACCACCTGATTGCAGGGGTGTAAGGATGGGGATTAATCTTCATCTTTGGTACATAACACACATTCATTGTTGGTCCAGGCATGCCCCTCTTTTATTATTCACCTACTTAGATATGCATGTGTTTGTATTTATTTCTCTATGGTAACGTTATAAGAACTTGAGAAATCACCACTCAACAGGAAACATAGAACCTTGATAATATATTAACATGTGATCCTATACAAACCGTTGTCCTGCCTACTCCTCACCTAATGGATTTAAATTCTATGTTCATTTCCTGAAGTTAAATGGCATCCAGTTTTAAATTATCTATATTCCTTAAAAGCAGATGCAAAAACATACAGGTATAGCTCTGGATAGATTAACAGATGTACAGGCTTTATTTTACCTTTTAGGATTTTTTAACATAAAAATTCTGGGTTTCACATATATCTTGCTACAGTTTATTCATTTTAACTTCTGTACAATATTCCTTTGTGTGAGCATAGACATTTCATTCATCCATTCCTCTCTGGATAGATACCGAGTTGTTTCCAGGTTTTTGCTCTCATGAACAGTGTTATTATGGATTTTCTCACATGTGTTTCTGTAAATATGTGTTTCTGTAAATCCTAAGAGTTCCTCTTAGGATTGAAAATTCAATATTGAATTTTATGAATAATGAATTGAATTTTATGAGATAATGCCAAATGTTTTCCAAAGTAGCTGCACCAATTTTAGACTGTCACCTGAAATCTTTTAGTAATGCTGTGGGTCTATATTCTCTCCAACATGTGGTGATAGCTATTTTTATTTGAATTTCCACCAATATAGACAGAAAAAATATATATATCATTTGATCTTGATTTGCATTTCATTTATCAGAATGTGTGTTTTCAAATTCATTAGCACAAAATTTTTTATTGTCAAACGCATGTCCTTTATTTCCCTTCATTTTTCTTTTGGGTTGTTTCTGATTTCCTTAATGATTTGTAGATTTTGCATATTCCTCATATTTATTGTTTGTCATTTGCATAATAACACATATACTCCCAGTTTGTAACTTGACTTTTCACTTTCTTTAAGGTATCTCTTGATGGTAATTTTCAAAACTACAAAAAAGTTAAAAGAATAGTATTATGAGTATCAGTTAGTCACTCATGTTCACCCTAGATTTATTAGAAGTTAATATTTTGCCACACAAGCCATGTGAACATACAGGTTTCTGTATGTATTATTTTGCAAAACCATTTGAGAAGTGGCTGACATCATGATACTTCATCTCTTAAGACATGGTTCTATATAACCCCAGTGTAATTACTGCTTTTAAAATAATAAAAAATATTTCTACAATATCACATAATATATGGCAATATTCTGATACCCCTGGTTGTCCACAGATTGTCTTCTAGAGCTCTCGAATATCCAAAGTTTACAAATTTCTTTCATTTTTGTCATTTTTTTAATCTCAAACAAATCTGCCTTTCTGCTTTTCTCATCGCTTTTTTTTTTTACATTTGTTTGTTTCTCATGGCATTAAATTTTTGAAGAATCCAGTCTGTTATCTTCTATAAAATCCTCCATTTAGAATTTTAATAATTGTTTCCTCATGATTAGAATTAGTTCAAACATTTTTGGTATAAATGCTTTATAGGGAATGTTACTGCCTCCTTACTGTGTCACATCAGAAGCCTTATTATGTCTGTTTGTCCCACTGTTGGTGATACTGAATTTAATTGCCTAGTTAACACGGTGTTGACTAGATGACACCATTGTAAAGACAGAATTCTTCCCTTGTGTTTAGTAAGTAATCTGTGGGGTGGCATATGAGTATTAAATTACTCCAGTGGTTCTTGCATGAGTCAGTTCTTACAATTATTACACTAGATCTTGCAAATTGGTGATTCCCTAATAATATTATTCCTTATAGACCTGATATTGAGCATCTTTTGATGTGTCCGTTGCTCTGCCCAGTTTTTAATTGGATTGTTTTGTTATTGAGTTGTATGGCTTCCTCATACATTTTGGATATCAATCCCTTATTGCATGTCTCATTTGCAAGTGTCTTCACACTGTTCAGTAGGTTACCTTTTGCTTTGTTGATGGTTTCCTTGGCTATGCAAAAGCTTTTTAGTTTGAAGTAGTCTGATTTGTTTAATTCTGCTTTTAAAAAAAAAGATTCTATTTATTTGAGAGAGAGCAGAGGGAGAGGGACAAACAGACTCCTTGCTGAGTACAGAGCCAGACACAGGGATTGATCCCACTACCTGAGATCATGACCAGAGCCACAATCAAGAGTTGATGATTAACCAACTGAGCTACACAGTGCCCCTGTTTATTTCTGCTTTTCTGCCTTTTCCTGATGAGACAAATCCAAAAAAGTATTGCTAAGACTTGATATCAAACAGCTTCCTGCCTGTTTTCTTCTAGGAGTTTTTTTGGTTTCAGATCTTACATTTATTTTTATTTTTGTATATGGTGTAAGAAAGTGGTCCCTTTTTCTAGCACCACTTATTGAAAAGACTTTTTCCTATTTTACGTTATTGCCTCCTTTGTCATGTATTAATTGGTCATTATAATCATGAGTTTATTTCTGGACTCTCTAGTCTGTTCCGTTAATCTGTGTGTCTTGTTGTGACAGTACCATACTGTTTTGATTGCTATGGTTTTGTAATGTATCTTGAGTCTGGGATTGTGATACCTCCAGCTTTGTTCTTTCTCAAAATTCCTTTAGCTATTTAGGGTCTTTTCTGGTTCCATACAAATTTTAGGATAATTTATTCTAGTTCTGTGAAAAAATGCCATTGATATTTTGATAGGGCTTGCAGTGTATCTATAGTTTGCTTTGGGTAGTATGGACATCTTAATATTAATTCTTCCATGTCATGAGCACAGTGTATCTTTTTATTTCTGTGTTGTTTTCATTCTTTCTTACATCAGTTCTTTATTGTTACCACAGTATAAGTCTTTCACCCCTTTTTGAAATTTCTCCCTAGTTATTTTATTCTTTTTGATGTAATTGTAAATCGGATTGTTTTCTTAATTTCTCATTCTGCTACTTTGTTATTAGTGGACAGAAATACAACAGATTGGTTTATATTAATTTTGTTTTCTGCAACTTTACTGAATTATTATTATTTTTTTTAGTTTTAATAGATTTCGGGTAGAGTCTTCATGGTTTACTATATATATTATCAGATCCTCTGCCAATAATGACAATTTTACTTCCTCCTTTCTAATTTGGATGCCTTTTATTTCTTTTTTTGTCTAATTTTTGTGCCCAGAATTTCCAGTACTGTATTGAATAAAAGTGGTGAGAACAGGCATCTTTGTCTTTTTTCTAATCTTAGAGGAAGAACTCTTGGTTTTTCATCAGTGAATATGATGATAGTTAGGAGTTTGTCATATGTGATTTTTATTATGTTGAGGTATATTCTCTATATACCTATTAATATTTTATCATATATAGATATTGAATTTTGTCAAATGCTTTTTCTGCATCTGTTGAAAAGATTATGGTTTTTTATCCTTTGTTTTGGTAATAACATTATTATTTACTAATAGCACTTAGCAATTTGTGGTATTAACCATGCTTTCATCCTAGAATGAATCCCACTTCATTGCAGTGTGTAATCTTTTTAAGGTACTGTTGAAGTCGGTTTGCTAGTATTTTGTTAAGGATTTTTATATCTATGTTCATCAGGGGTTACTGGCCTGTAATTTTTTTTTTGTAGTATATTTGTCTGCTTTTGGTATTGGGATAATGTTAGCCTCATAAAATGAGTTTGTAAGTGCTTCTTCAAATTTTTGGAATAATTTCGGAATAGGTATTAACTCTTTAAATGTTTGTGTATAATTCACCTGTGAAGCCATCTGGTCCTGGACTTGTGAGAGATTTTTTATTACTGATTCCATTTCATTAGTAGTAATCACTCTATTCAGATTTTCTATTTCTTCCTGATTCAGTCTTGGACGACTGTATATTCCAAGGAATTTATTCTCAATTATCTAATTGGTTGGCATATAATTACAGTATTTGCTTAGGATTTTTTTAATATATTTCTGTGGTATAAGTTGTCATTTTTCTCTCTGATTTCTGATTTCGTTTGGGCTCTCCATCTTTTTTTCTTGATATCTGGCTACAGTTCTATTTTATTTATCTTTTCAAAGAACCAGGTCTTAGTTTAATTGGTCTTGTTTATTGTTTTTTAGTCTGTATTTGATTTATGTCCACTCTGATCTTAATTATTTCCCTCCTTCAACTAATGCTGGGCTTTGTTCTTCCTTTTCTGCTTCTTTTAAATGTAAAGTTAGATTGTTTGAAATTTTTCTTGTTTCTGGAGATAGATCTGTGTCATTATGAACTTCTCTCTTAGAACTGCTCTTGCTGAATTCCAAAGATTTTGGAAGGTTATATTTCCATTTGTCTCAAGGTATTTTTTGATTTCCTCTGACTTTTTCATTGACCCATTGGTTGTTTAGTAGCATGTTGTTTACTTTCCATATGTTTTATTCCAGTTCTCCTCTAACTGATTTCTAGTTTCATACCATTGTGATCAGATAATATGCTTGATATAATTTCATTCTTCTTAAATTGAGACTTGGTATGTGATCTAACATGTGATATATCCTGGGGAATGTTCATGCGCACTTTAATGGAATGTCTATTCTGCTGTTTTTGAAACTCTAGTCTTTGAGCCCTACTGGTTACAAAAACTCACAAAATTCAGCCCCTCTCCTTTTCCCAGGTAGTGGCTTTGGGGAATTGTTCTCGTTGTGTGCTCCCCTATATGCTTCGTATGCTTCTCTCTCTCTCTCTCTCAGACCAGGGCTTTCCCCCACTCCACAGCACCCATGATCTGTTTCTCCCCCAAACCACGTCTCCACACTTCTGACCTTCCTCAAAGTGGTCCCTTCTTCCCCTCTAGTTGTGCAGTTTGTTCTGTCAGTCCTTGGGGCTAGGGTATTCCTACTGTACCACCATCTTAGCTCCTCAAGGACCCTAATTATTGTAGTTTTAATGAATTAATTTTACATACTTTTTCCTTCATACTTGGAAGTTGTTGATCCATACCTTTTTAATTACCTTTTCTCACTATCTAGAGCGAGTTCCAGTAGCACACCCTGCTGTTTTGTGAATGTCTAAGGCTAGATCTTTCATATATTACTGGTCTTTTAAATCATGTCTCTGGTTTTTCTGTGCCCAAGGGCAGACAAATCCGCTTACAGTCCCTCAGCTCTATCCCTCTCCACCACAGTTTGCAGCATCAGGTGTAAGAGTTCCCTTCATTATCATCTCTCAATCTCTCTTACCATTTTCTATTTGGTTTTTTATTGTGCTGTTCATTCAGCTCTCTGTTCTTCAGGAGGAACTGCTCTATAGACAAGGAGAGTGTTGGTGTCCATGGAAGTGAATTCAGGGTCTTCCTACATTGCCTTCTTGGATGGGAAGCCATCTTTCATCTTCTCCACACCAACATTTTTCTCTCTTGTGTTTCTGAAGATTACTATTGTAAGAAGTGTGAGGTGATACCTCA
Organism: Martes martes; assembly: GCF_963455335.1. Classification (NCBI taxonomy): domain Eukaryota; kingdom Metazoa; phylum Chordata; class Mammalia; order Carnivora; family Mustelidae; genus Martes; species Martes martes. The sequence goes on from NC_137897.1 coordinate 22,143,012, forward strand.
TTGTGGTTTTGAATTTGCATTTCCTTGATGACTAATGATGTTGAGTATCTTTTCATGTACCTGTTGACCATCTGTACGTCATCTTTAGTAAAATGTCTATTCAAATCATCTGCCCATTTTCCAGTTGGATTTTTTACTTTTTATTTCTTGGGTTGTAGGAGGTTTTTTTAATATATATGTTGGGTATGAACCCCTTATTAGATGCGTGGTTTGCAAATATTATTTCCCTTTGTGTAGGTTGTCTATTTACTCTATTGAATATTTCATTTGTTATACAGAAAATTGTTTGTTTGATTTCTATAAAAGCATTACCCCAATTGCATTCTTTTATATGTAAATATCCAATTATCCCAGCACCATTTATTTTCTCCATTGAGTATTTGTGGCTCCCTTGTCAAATATTTGTTGACTATACATGCTTGGGTTTCTGGGCTCTCAGTTCTGCTCCTTTGGTCTGTTTGTTTGTTTTATGTCAGTACCGTGATTTTTTTCACTACTTGTAGATTTATAGTATAGCTTGAAACACCAGGAAGTTTAATGCCTACTGCTTTCTTATTCTTTCTCAGGATTTCTTTGGCTACCCAGTGTCTTTTGTAGTGGCATACAAAATTTAAGGTTGTTTCCATTTGTGTAAAAAAATGCCTTTGGAATTTTAATAAGGATTTTGTTGACTCTAGATGGCTTTTGGTAGTATTGACATTTTAACATTATTTTTGCAATCCATGAACAAAAAACGCCCTTCCATTTATTTGTGTCTTCTTTGATTTCTTTCATCATGTCTAGTGGTTTTCATAATAGAGATCTTTAACCTCCTTGGTTAAATTTATTCCTAAGTATTTTATTGTCTATAATGCTCTTATAAATGGGATCAATTTTTTTAATAAATTTCACTTTGAGTGTATAGAAATGTTACCAATACTTCTATGTTAATTTTGTATCCTGCAATTATATTGAATTTGTTGATTGTTTCTAACAGATTTTTTTTTTTGGTTGGGTCTTTACAATTTCCTATATATATAATCACGACGTCTAGAAGTAGAGACAATTTTACTTCTACCTTTCCAATTCTGACGACTTATATTTTTATTTCTTGCCTGATTGCTCTAGCTAGTGCTTCCATTATTACATTGAATAAGGTGGTGAGAGTGGGTAACTTTGTCTTGTTTCTGATCTTAAAGAAAAAACTCCCAACATTTCACCACTGAGTATTCTGTTAGCTGTGGGTTTGTCATATATGTCCTTTATTACATTGAGATATAATACATCTTTTCCTAATCTATGCAGTGTTTTTGTCATGAATGGATGTTAAATTTTTCAAGTGACTTTCCTATATGTATTGAGATGATTATATAATTATTTATTCTGTTAATGTGATATATCAATTTATTGGTGTGCGTATATTGAATCTTTCTTACATCTCAGGTGTAAGTCTCACCTCATCATGGTGACAGATCCTTTAATGTGCAGCTGAATTTGGCTTGCTACTATTTTTTTTTTTTTAGAATTTTTGCATCTACATTCAGCAAGGATATTTGTCTATAGTTTTTCTTCTCTAGTAGTGTCCTTACCCCACTCTGATATGATGAGAATACTGGCCTAGTAAAATGAATCTGGGAGTATTCCATCCTTTCCAGTTTTTTGGAAGAGTCTGAAAAGGAATGGTATTCATCCTTCTTTAAATCGTTGGTAAAATTCACCAGTGAAACCATCTTGTCCTGGGCTTTTCCTCCTTGGGATATTTTTGACTACTGATAATAGTCTAACAATAATTGCTCTATTCAGATTTTTAATTTCTTCCTGCTTCAGTCTTGCTAAGTTTTTTGTTTCCTAGAATCTTACCATTTCTTATAAGCCTTCCAGTTTTTTGGCGTTTAATTATTCATATTAGCCACTTATAATCTCTTGTATTTCTGTTGTAATGTCTCCTTTTTCTATTTTTTAATGTTCTGATGGTTGGTTTTTAAAATTTTTTAATTTAAATATTGTAAACATATACTGAATTATTAGATTCAAGGGTAGAACTTAGTGATTCATCATTTGCATTTAACACCCAGTGCTCATTACATCCAGTGCCCTCCTTCATGCCCACTCTTCCACCCACCTCCCCTCCAGCAACCCTCAGTTTGTTTCCTAGAGTTAAGAGTCTCTTACGGTTGACCTCCCTCTTATTTTTCCTTCCCTTCTCCTATGTTCATCTGTTTTATTGCTTAAATTCTGCATTGTAAGTGAAAACATGGGATTTGTCTTCCTCTGACTTTTTTCTCTTGGCATAATACCCTCTAGGGTCCATCCACATCACTACAAGTGGCAAGATTTTATTCTTTTTGATGGCTAACATTCCATTGTATATACCACATCTTCTTTGTTATTTCTTCTGCTGATGGGCATCTCAGCTCTTTCCAAAATTTGGCTATTGTGGACATTGCTGCTATAAAAATTGGGGTGGAGATGCCAATTCAAATCACTATTTTTGTATTCTCTGATAAATACTGTATAGTGCAATCACTGGGTGGCAAGGTAATTCTATTTTTAACTTTTTGAGGAAACGCCATACTATTTTCCAGAGTGGCTGTACCAGCTGACATTCCCACCAGAAGTGTAAGAGGGTTCCCCTTTTTCCACATCCTCACCAACGTCTCTCATTTCCTCAGTTGTTAGTTTTAGCCATTATAACTGGTGTGAGGTGGTATCTCATTGTGGTTTTGATTTGTATTTCCCTGATGCTAAGTGATGTTGAACATCTTTTCATCTGTCTGTTGGCCATTTGTTTATATTCGCTGGAGACATGTCTATGCATATCTGCTGCCCATTTCTCAACTGGATTTTTTGCTTTTGGGGTGTTGAGTTTGGTAAGTTCTTTATAGATTTTAGATACTAACCTTTTACTGATACATCATTTGTGAATATCTTCTCACATCCCATAGGTTGCCTTTTAGTTTTGTTGATTATTTTCTTTGCTGTGCAGAAGTTTTTATCCTAATGAATTGCCAGTAGTTCATTTTTACTTCTGTTTTCCTTGCCTTTGGAGAAAGGTCTAAGAAGAAGCTCCTGCAGCCAAAGTCAGATGGGTTGCTGCCTGTGCACTCCTCTAGGATTTTGATAAATTCCTGTCTCACATTTAGATCTTTCATCTGTTTTGAGTTTATTTTTGTGTATGGTATAAGAAAGTAGTCCAGTTTAATTCTTCTGCATGTGGCTGTCCAATTTTCCCAACACCATTTGTTGAAGAGACTGTCTTTTTTCCATTGAGTGTATCTTTCCTGCTTTGCCAAAGATTAGTTGACCACAGAGTTGAGGGTCCATTTCTGGATTTTTTAATTCTGTTCCATTGATCTATGTGTCAGTTTTTGTGCCTGTACTATACTGTCTTGATGATTACAGCTTTGTAATACAGCTTGAAGTCTGAAATTGTGATGCCTCCAGCTTTGGTTTTCTTTTTCAACATTCGTCTGGCTATTCGAGGTCTTTCCTGGTTCCATACAAGTTTTAGGATTCTTTGTTCTAGCTCTGTGAAAAATGCTGATGATATTTTGATAGGGATTGCATTGCTTTGGGTAGCATAGACATTTTAACAATATTTGTTCTTCTAATCCATGAGCATGGAATGTTTTTCCATTTCTTTGTGTCTTCCTCAATTTCTTTCATAAGTGTTCTGTATTTTTTATAGTACAGATACTTTATTCTTTGGTTGGGTTTATTCCCAGATATCTTAAGGGTTTTGGTGCAATTGTAAATGGGATTGATTCTTTGATTTCTCTTTCTTCTGTTTCACTGTTAGTGTATAGAAATGCAATTGACTTCTGTGCATTGATTTTATATCTTGCAACTTTGCTGAGTTCCTGTTTTCTAGCAGGTTTTTTTGGTGGAGTCTTGGGTTTTCTGCAGAGTATATTGTCATCTGCAAAGAGTGAAAGTTTGACTTCTGTGCTGATATGAATGGCTTTTATTTCTTCTTATTGTCTGACTGCTGAGGCTAGGACTTCCAGTACTGTGTTGAACAACAGTGGTGAGAATGGACATCCCTGTTGTATTCCTGACCTTAGGGGAAAAGCCCTCAGTTTTTTCCCATTGAGGATGATATTAACTGTGGGTTTTTTCTATATGGCTTTTGTGGTGTTGCTGCATGTTCCCTATATCCCTACACTGCAGAGAATTTTTATCAAGAAAGGATTTTGTCAAATGCTTTTTCTGAATCTATTGAAAGGATAATATGGTCCATACCCTTTCTTTTATTAATGTGGTATATTTATTGATTTGTGGATGTTGAACCACCCCTCCATCCCAGGAATAAATCCCATTTGGTTGTGCTGAATAATCCTTATAATGTACTGTTAGATCCTGTTAACTAGCATCTTGGTGAGAATTTTTGCATCCACGTTCATCTGGAATATTGTCTGTAATTCTCCTTTTTTGTGAGGGTCTTTCTCTGATTTTGGATCAAGGTAATGCTGGCTTCATAAAATGAGTTTGAAAGTTTTCCTTCCATTTCTGTTTTTTGAACAGTTTCAGAAGAACAGGTATTAATTCTTCTTTAAATGTTTGGTAGAATTCTCCTTTAAATGTTTGGTAGAATTCTTCTGGGAACCCATCTGGCCCTGGACTCTTATTCTTTGGGAGATTTTTGATTACTGATTGAATTTCATTACTGGTTACAGGTCTGTTCAGATTTTCTATTTCTTCCTAGTTCAGTTTTTGTAGTTTATATGTTTCTAGGAATTTTTCTATTTCTTCCAGATTGCCTAATTTGTTGGCATATAATTCCTCACAATATTCTCTTACAATTGTATTTCTGTGGTATTGGTTGTGATCTCTTCTCTTTCATTCATCATTTTATTAATTTTTGTCCTTTCTCTTTTCTTTTTGATAAGTCTGGCTAGGGGTCGATTCATTTAGTTAATTCTTTCAATCAGCTCCTAGTTCATTGATCTGTTCTACTGTCTTTTATTTAAAATTTCTATATCACTGATTTCTGCTCTTTTTTAAAGATTTTATTTATTTATTTGACACAGAGAGATCACAAGTAGGCATAGAGGCAGGCGGGATGGGGGGTGAAGCAGGCTCCCCGCTGAGCAGAGAGCCTGATGTGGAACTCGATCCCAGGACCCTGAGATCATGACCTGAGCCGAAGGTAGAGGATTAACCCACTGAGCCACCCAGGTGCCCTGCTCTAATCTTTATTATTTTTTTTAAGATTTTATTTATTTATTTGTCAGAGAGAGAGCACGCAAGTGAGAGCACAAGCAGGGGGAACTGCAGAGGCAGAGGAAGAAACAGACTCCCTACTGAGCAAGGAGTGAAACTGGGGACTGGATCCCAGGACCTTCCAATCATGACCTAAGCCCAAGGCAGCCACTAAACCGACTGAGGCACCCAGGAGCCTCTTGACTTGGAATTCTTTACAGATTTTTACATATAAAGGAGCTGGAGAAAGAATAGCAAATAAAGCCATAATCACAGGGTTCTGGGATTAAGTCCCACATTTGGCTCCTTGCTCAGCTGGGAGCCTGCTCCACCCTCTGCTCCTCCTCCTGTGATCATGGCCTGAGCCAAAGGTAGATGTTTCACCGACTGAGCCACCCAGGTGTCCCAGATCTTTATTAATTCTATTTTGCTGCTGGATTTAGGCTTTATTTGCTATTATTTTTCTAGCTCCTTTAGATGTAAAGTTAAGTTGTATATTTGAGACTTTTCTTGCATCTTGAGGAAGACCTATATTGCTATGTACTTCCCTCTTAGGAACGCCTTTGCTGCATCCTGAAGATTTTGAACTATCGTGTTTTCATTTTTATTTGCTTCCATGTATTTTTTTTAATTCTTTAATTTCCTGGTTGACCCATTCATTCTTTAGTAGAGTGTTCTTTAACCTCCATGTATTTGTGGTCCTTCCAAATTTCTTCTTGTGGTTGATGTTAAGTTTCATAGCCTTGTGGTCTGAAAATATGCACGGTAAAATCTCAGTCTTTTTGTAACAGTTGAGAACAGATTTGTGACCCAGTATGTGATCTATTCTGGAGAATGTTCTATGTGCAAAAGAATTTGTATTCTCTTGCTTTAGGATGACATGCTCTGAATGTATGTGAAGTCCACCCGGTCCTGGTTCAGTATGTTATTCAGGGCCCTTGTTTCCTTGTTGATCTTCTGCTTAATCAGTCCATTGCTGTGAGTAGGGTGTTAAAGTCCTCTACTGTTACTGTACTATTATCAGTGTGTTTCTTTAATTTTCTTATTAACTGGTTTATATATTTGTGTGCTCCCAAGTTGGGGGCATAAATATTTACATTTCTTAGATCTTCTTTTTGGATACTCCTCTTTCTTGTGATACAGTGCCCTTCTTCATCTCTTGTTACAGTCTTTGGTTTAAAACCTAGTTTGTCTATTAAAAGTATGGCTATTCCACCTTTCTTTTGATGTCCATTAGCATAAGAAATGGTTCTCTACCCCCTCACTTTCAATCTGGTGGTGTCTTCAGATTTAAAATGAGTCTCTCATTTTGAGTGAATAAGCAGCATATTGATGGGTCTTTTTTTTAAATCCTTCCTGATACCCTCTATCTTTTGATTGGAGCCTTTAGTCCACTTACATTCAGAATAATTATTGAAAGATAGGAATTTAGTGCCATTGTATTACCTGTGAAGTCACTGTTCATGTAGATTCTCTGTCCCTTTCTGGTCTTTGTTTCTTTTGGACTCTCTCTCTGCTCAAAGGATCCCCTTTAATATTTCTTGCAGGCTGGTTTAGTGTTCAGAAGTTCCTTATTTTTGTTTGTCCTGGAAAGACTCTCTCTCCTATTCTGAATGACAGCCTTGCTGGATAAAGTATTCTTAGTTGTATATTTTTCTCATTTAGCACATTGAATATATCATGTCACTCCTTTCTAGCTTGCCAGGTCTCTGTGGACAGGTCTGCTGCCGGCCTTATGTCTTTCTCTTGTTCCAAGCTACTTTCAGAATTTTCTCTTTCTCTTTGTAATTTACAACTTCATTACAATATGTCAAGGTGTTGACCTATTTTTGTTGATTTTGAAGGAGGGTTTCTTCTATGCCTCCTGGACTTAATGCCTGTTTCCTTCCCCCAGTTAGGGAAGTTCTCAGCTATGATTTGTTCAAATAAACTTTATCCCCACCCCCCATCTTCTGAGACTTCTATAGTGCAGATAATATTTAGCTTTATGGAATCTATGAGTTTCTTAAGCCTACCTTAGTGCTCTAATAGTCTTCTTTTCAGCTTCCTTGTTTTCCATCATTTTATCTGCTGTATCACTGATTCACTCTTCTACTTTGTTCATCCTTGTTTTTATGGTCTCCACTTGGGTCTGCATCTTAGTAATAGCATTTTTAATTTCAGCCTGACTAGATTTTAGTTCTTTTTTTAAATTTTAGTTCTTTTATTTCTACAGTAAGAGACTCTCTAGTGTCTTCTATGCTTTTTTTGCAAGCCTAGCTATTATATTCATAATCTTTGTTTTAAATTCTAGTTCAGACATCTTATTTCTATCCATATTGATTAAATCCCTGGATGTGAGTACTACCTCCTGTTGTTTCTTTTGGGGTGAACTGAAGAAAGAGAAAAAACCAACAAAAATAGGAAAAAAAAAAACCTAGATACTGGGTGTGTTTTGGTCTGCTTGTTAAAAGAAACTAAATCCCCAAAAAAGAAAAACATCTATATCTCTATATATATACACACACAATATGGGAAATAATATATAAAGTATATTTAAAAATTTTTTAAATTGAAAAAATAAATGAAAATAACCTAAAAGACTAAAGAATAAAAATAGAAAAAATATTATATACTGTTTTCCCCAAGAGCTGAAGCTTTGCTTCCCTCTATGTTCAGCAAACTTGGTGAGAGCAAGTTGATTGTGCTGGTCTTCTTGGGTATGGGCCTGTTGCACTGATTCGAAGGTGGACTTGCCCAAGGGGGATAGATTCTCAGGTGTCCTTTCTTCCAGTGCACAGAGGCAGGGCTTGGTGTAACCAATTCCTAACTCCCCTAGATGGCACTATTTTGCTCCATGAAGGCTTTCAGGGCTGATGGGTAGGATGAAGATGGCTATGCCCCTCTCTCTAGCCCTGGAGCTGAAAATCACACCACCACCACCCCCACTCTTCAGTGAGCCCTCACAGAAAAGCCCTCATTTTTGTCTCTCCAGTTTCTCTCAGAACTCTGTGTTCACCAGGGCTGTGACCAAGTATTTTTATCCCATGCATGTGACTGAGTTTCAAAACTCCAAATTTTATGGACTCCCATGGTGCAGACCCATGCTGTACCTCCTGAGGAAGGGTTTCCCACACTTCTGCCTTCTGATGGACCCCTCTCAGGAGAGCAGTGCACACCCTGCAGCAGTTTGCAGTTTATGGCAACACAGCAGAAAGATGGGCACATAGACTCCCTGTTCTCAACCAGCTTCCCTGCTCCTATGCCTGGAAACTCTACAGCACTCAGGCAACACCTGTTCTTGCAACCCTGGGGATCCTGAGACTATGCTTTCAGACCCGGGATTCCACTGCACTTTACCACCTGAGTACCTTTAAGCTGGGGACTCCCCTTGTGTAGAAGACTTCTTAACTCAATTTTGCACTCCAATGCTTATAATACTTTGCAGTAGCCTCCTTAAGTAGGCTCCTTCTGCCATATCCTCAGCTATCTCACATCAGATTCAAATCTCCATACCTCCTACCTTCCAAATGGTGGTTGCTTTTCTACTTTTAGATTTGCAGCATTTGTTTTCTCTGAGCTCCGATTTCTTAGGTGTTCAGAGAGATTTGGTAACTAGTTGTATTCAAGTGACAAGACAAACTTAACCAACTTAACTCCTCCTCTCTTTTCATTTACACTTCTGTTGATTTAAGTTTTCTCTCTTTGTTCCCTGGTTATTCTAGCTAAGGGTTTGTCAATTTTATCTTTCAAAGAACCAAGCCTTAGTTTGGTTCATCTTTTCCACTCTTTTTCTGCTATTTCATTTATTTCTACTCTAATCTTTATTCTTTCATTTATCCTGTTGTGTTTTGAGTTTAGTTTGTTCTTCTTTTTCTAGTCCTTAAGGCATAGAGTTAGATTGTTTACTTGTAAACTGTTTATAACCATGAACTTTCATCTTAGAACTGCTTTTTTGCTCTATGCCATAAGTTCTGGTATATTGTGTTTCCATTTCTGTCTCAAGAAAATTTTTTATTTCCCTTTTGATTTATTCTTTGATCCATTGGTTGTTCAGGAGAGTGTTGCTTGATTGCCATGTATTCATTAATATTTCATATTTCCTCTTGTTACTGATTTGTACTTTCATGCCAATGTGGTCACAGACAATACTTAGTGTGATTTCAATCTTGAATTTGCTAAGACTTGCTTTGTGGCCTAACATACGCTCTATCAAAAAAAAAAATGCTCCATGTGCACTTGAGAAAAGTATATAATCTTTTCTTATTAAATAGAGTTCTGTATATGTCTGTTAGATCCATTTGGTCTATAATTTTATTCTAACACACTGCTGACTTTTTAAAAAGATTTTATTTATTTATTTATAAGATTTTAATTTATTTGTCAGAGAGAGAGAGAGATCACAAGCAGGAGGCATGGCAGGCAGAGGAAGAAGCAGACTCCCCACTGAGCAAGAAGTCTGATGCAGGACTCCATCCCAGGACAGCTGGGATCATGACCTCAGCTGAAGGCAGAGACTTAACTGGCTGAGCCACCCAGGCATCCCACACTTTTGACTTTGGATGATCTTATTGTTCAGAGTGAGGTATTAAATTCCAAAACTATTAGTGTATTGCTGCTTATTTCTTCTTTTAACCCTTAGTTTTTTCTTTATATATTTAAGTGCTCTGTGTTGGACTCAAATATTACAATTGTTTTATCTTCTCAGTGGATTGACCCCTTGATTATGATTATATAATGATGTTCTTGTCTATCACTATTTTTCATTTACCATGTATTTTGCTCTATAGAAGTATAGCTATCTCTTGTTTTGTTTTGTTTTTGGTTACTATTTGGGATGTCTTTTTCCATCTCTTGACTCTCAGTCTTTGTGTGTCCTTAAGGCCACAGTTACTCTTATGGGCAGGATATCATTGGATTTTATGTTTTACCAGGCAGCCATTGCATGTCTTTTGATTGAAAAATTTAGTCTGTTTATTTTTCAAGTAAATATTGATAGTTAAGGACTGTTTCCATTTTGTTCATTGTTTTTTGGTTGTTTTATAGACCATTGTTTCCTTCTCATTATTATCCTTCTCTTTGGTTCTGATATCTTCTAATATTATTATACATTGCCTTCCAATTCATGTTCTTTGGTGTAACTGCTATAGGTTTTTCTTTTTAGGTTACCAGGAGAATTACATAAAATACCTTAAACACCCTATTTTAAGCTCATACCAACTTAATTTCAATAGAATTCCTAAACTTTTTCCTTTTACTTCTCTTCCCACCCACATTTTGGGCTATTGCTGTTATAATTTTCATATTTTTACTGCTTAATAGTTTATTGTAGTTATGGTTATTTTTACTCTGTTCATCTTTTTAACTTTTAAAGTTTTAAGTGAATTATGCACCATTACCAAAATATAGTATCTAGCTTTGACTATATATTTACCATCATCACTCAGTTTTACAGTACCTTTTTATATCTTTCTGCAGTTAACTAGTATCCTTTTCTTTCCACTCAAACAACTCCTTTTAAATTTCTTGTAAGGAAGATCTGGTAGTAATGAACTCCCATAGCTTTTCTTTGTTTGAGAAAGTCTTTATCCATCTTTCATTTCTGAAGGGCACCTTTGCCTGGTATACAATTCTTGATTAACAGCTTTTTCTTTCAATATTCTGAATATGTTACCGTGTTCTCTCCTGGCCTGGAAATTCTGTTGACAAATCTGATAATCCTAAAGGGGTTCCCTTGTACATAACTTATAACTTTTCTCTAGCTACTTTTAATAGTGTCTTTGAAGTTTGACAAATTATAATGTGTATCATGTAGCCCTGTTTGAGTTTATTATTTTTTTGTTTGTGTAGACATTTTAGTTTGATAAAGTCTCATTTGTTGATTTTTGCTTTTGTTGCATGTCCTTTTAGTCCTATCCAAAATATCATTGCCAGAACCAATGTCAAGGAGCTTTTTTCCTGTGTTTTCTTCCAAGAATTACATGGTTTTAGGTCTTACACTTATGTCCTTTATCCATTTTGAGTTCATTTTTGTGAGTGGCTGAAATAGGGAACTAATCTTATTCTTTTGCATGTGAATATTCAGTTTTCCCAGTACAATTTATTGAAGTAATATAATATTAAATCAGGTAGTATAAAGTGGCCCACTTTGTTTTTCTTTCTCAAGACTTACATGGCTATTTTGAGTCTTTAGTGGTTCCATACAAATTTTCAAAAGAATTCCATTTCTGTGAAAAAAAGAAAACATTGGAATTTTGCTGTAAGTTACATTAAATCTGTACATTGCTTTGGTTAGTATGGACATTTTAACAATCTCAATTCAGCCTGTGAATGCAGGATATCCTTCTATTTATTTGTGTCTTTTCCAGTTATGTTCTTGAATGTTTCATAGTTTTAATTTCCCTGGTTAAACTTTTCCAATTTTTTTTCTTCTTGATGCTGTTATAAATGGGACTATAGATTCTAACTTAACTCTTTTTAATACAAGTAGACAAAAAAACCCAGTAATATGAAATACCTGGAAAGTGCTAACAATAAGCTTGACCTATTGAGCAAACACAGAATTAAACATCCAACAAGGAGAGAAAGTAACTCTTTTTAAGAAACCCAATGAAGATATTCTAAACTGGTGATTTACTAAGTCAAAAGCAAGGCTCAGCAAATTTCAAAGATTACTCTTCATATTCTGTACATTGCTACCTCAGTATAACTTAGAATAACAAAATGACATAAAATCACTGAACTCTGGAAATCTAGAAAAACAATGCTAAATAATCAAACTCATAATGTAAACTTTTAAGAAAATAGAGGTAAGTGTCAATTAAAATATACATAACAAAAGCACATAAGGTAGTGAAAAGTACTGTACTCAAGAAAATTTAAAGACTTCAGCACTCACAAAACAGGCTCAAAATTCATGAGATAAATGTCCAAATTAAGGAGGTAGAAAATGAACAACAGAATACATTAAAAAATGAAGGAAATATAATTGAAGTTCTTTAAAAAATAAAATCAACAGCCATTTGATAAGATGGATTAACAGAAGAGAGGGGACACAAACATTATGATTAAAAGGGAGACAGTTATGGATAGTGGGATCCCAACCCAGAGGTGGTGACCCCACAATTGGGAGGGATCTCCAAAATATGAAACTCTCATTTAAGGAATGAAATCACCAAGACCCTGGAGGCCAGCACTAGAAAGAAATATGAGACCCCCAAACATCTGGTATTGATCATCACATGGGGATTAAGACCAAAAGATTCGTAAAAATATAGGGAACCAAAATCCTGGTCTCTTTAAAGGGCTCATATGCAAAGGGCTCATATGCAGAGCCCTGAGATCAATCACAAAAGTAGCAGATTGAAAAGGGCTTAACCACAAGTGATTGAGACCCACTTATTAATTTTAAAATGGCTGCCAGAAAGACAGGAATCTGCACTGACTGTCTAAGAAGAAAAGTGCTGATGGATGTTATTTTTGGTGTCTTCTCTCTAACCTGCTAGCACCAAAGGCTGATGGATGTTATTTTTGGTGTCTTCTCTCTAACCTGCTAGCACCAAAGGCTGCGAATTGTCCACCCTGCACTGTAATCAGGCTGAGTAAACACCCTACATCCCACCATTCTGTATAGGACCCAAGTCCAAACTAGGCCAAGCAACTACCCATATCCACCCCAAGCAGAGAATGGATCGCAACCTGGACAGAGAAGCATCTCACAATTCACTTTCCCCACAGAGGAACTGAGCACAACCAAGCCAGTGAGTGCCCACCCTGGCAGCATAGTCCAGTTAAAGTAAGTGAGCACATGCAGCCTACAGAAGAGATACTTACACAGAGCATGGCCTTGATAGCCAGGAGGGATGGTAATTCTGGGAAACATGGAACAGCTCCTAATCAGACCACACCTTCAAGATTAAGAAAGGTAGCCATTTTACCTAATTCAAGAGAGAGAGAGACAGACAGACACTGGCACAGAGAGGCAAAATGAGGCAACAGAGGAATGTATTCCAAACCAAAAAACAGGCACATACACAGAAAAATACCTTGATGAAATGGAGATTAGCAGCCTATCTGATAAAGAATTCAAACTAATGGCCTTAGAGATGCTCACTGATCTTAGAAGAAGATTGAACATAGAAATAAAAAGATATAGAAAATCAAGTACCAAGTATATGTTATAGCTACACTGAAAAATGCACTAGAGTGGTTCAATAGCAGAATGTATGAAAAAGAAGTATGAATCAGTGAGCTTGGAAGACAAAGCAATGGAAAACATTCAGAGCAGCAAAAGGAAAAATGGATTAAAAGAAGTAAGGGTAGCTTAAGGGGCCTCTGAGACAACATCAAGCACTGTAACATTCACATTATAGGCATCCCAGAAGGAGGAGAGAGAAAAGGCCAGAGAAATTGTTTGAATAAGTAATGTCTGAAAATTCTCTGAGAAAGGATGTATTCAAGTCCAAAAGCCCACAGAGTTCCAAATAAGGTGAACCCAAAGAGAAACACACCAAGATACATTATAATTAAGTTAGTAAAAGTTAAGGATAAAAACAATCTTAAAAGCATCAAGAGAAAAGCAACATCTTACACGCATAGGAAACCCCAAAAAGCTATCAGCAGATTTTTTTTTGACAGAAATTATACATCCCACAAGGGAGGGACATGACACATTCAAAGTGCTGAAAGGAAAAACCTGCAACCAAGAATTCTCTACCAGGCAAGATTATTCATTTAGAAGTAAAGAAAAAAATTAAGCATTTTCCAGATAAGCAAAAGCTAACAGAGTTAATCACCACTAAAGAAGCCTTACAAGAAACATTAAGAGACTTTACTGAGGCAAAAAGAAAGTCCCTTATTAATATAAAGAAAACATATAAAAGTCTCATTGGAAAAGGTAATTAATAAAGGTAGTGGGTCAACAACTTCCAAGTGTGGAGGATAAAAGAAAAATTATAAAATTAATTAAAACTACAACAATTAGGGTCTTTGAGGGGTAAGATGGCATGGTAGTGGTAGGACCCTAGGCTTTCCTCATCCCTCAAACACACTTAGATAACTCTCAAATCATTCTGAATACCCAAGAAATCAACCTGTGGACTGAGAGAACAAACTGAACTAGAGGGACAGAAGAGGCCACTTCAAGGAAGGTCAGAAGTGTGGAGTTGTGGTTTGTGGGGTAAACAGATCAGGGATGCTGTGGAGGGGAGGGAGCCCTGGTCTCAGAGAAAACAGAGGGAGAGAAAGACAGACAGGAGCATACAAGGGGAGCACACAAGGGGAGCACATAAGGAGAACAATTCCCCAAAGCCACTACCTGGAAAAAGAGGGGCTGAATTTTGTGAGATTTTGCAACCAGCAAGGCTCAAAGACTGAAGATTCAGAGGTCCCAAGGCTTGACTGTGATAGAGACCTGAAGATGCTGCCCTACTTCTGTAGCAGAGGCAAGCAAACAACCCCATGGAGGTCTATAGTCATCTGAGGATTGCCTAAGGGGCACTGGGAAGGACTTCATATTTTCTGGAGTGCATGTGTGAGACGCAGCATTGCTTCTCTAGGGACAAAAGAACAGCAGGTACCATTACCCTCCCCCACTCCTCAGCATATGTGCAGAGACACCTGCTGAGGACAGCTAACTGGGAAACCCCTGTTCAGCCTGCTTACTCTAAATTTCATGCCTGTGTGCTCTGGTTAAACTGCCTTTCTGGGTCAAACATTCTCAGTCCCAGAGTGGTAAGATCCTTTTCCAGAGGACCAGCATAGATCCTCAGCACACCAGCTCCCTGAAGTTTGGAATTTGAAAAGTCAGCAGGCCTGGCAACAGTAGAGCCCAATGTGTGCTACACAAGCAAGGGACCCAGGGACAGATCACGGTGTGAAATCAGTGATCTGAAAAATGTCTTTGATGCATGAGGGGAAACTATTCATTTCTCTGAAAGTGCTTGCCTAAGAGCAGCATGCTCCGACTCCCCTCTCTGGGGACAAAGAATTGGGCTGGCACCTTTTCCCACAGCATAACCAACTTCAGTGAACAGCACAGCACCAACACTGGATACCTAACCTGCTCATACCAGGTCCCACCCCCCAGTGCTCTGTTGGTACCGCTTTTCCAGGGCAAGTGTACCTAACAACCTGCTCTGCACACCCCCACCTGGAAGATGAGCACAAACCCCTGCACTCACCATGTCTACTGACCATAGAGTTCTACAGAGCTTCAGTTCTAGTGGAAATAGCACCAGGTCTGTTTTAGCAAGCTTACCAGAACACACCTAGTAAAAACGTGCCACAATCTGGCCAAGGTCCAAACACTCCCCCACTGCAGGCAAGGAGAGACTCTACAGAGGACTAACCTGAGGGAAAGAGCAGCTATAACACAGCAGCAGAGTGCATGCAGCACACACCAGAAATATTTCCTGAAGTGCCAGGCCATAGACACTATATGACCTCATCTACATTAAACCATTACTTTCAAGATAATGTTGAAAACATTACAGGCTTTCTTAACACATAAAAGAAGAGACCTAGACAAAATGCCAAGATGGAGGAATTCATCCCAAAAGGGAAAAAAAAAGCCACCATCAGAGATCTAATGGAAACAGATATAATATGCCTGATTCAGAATTTAAAGCAGCATTCATAAGGATAGTTGCTGGGCTGGAGAAAAGCATGAAAGCCAACAGGGAGACACCACAGAGATAAAAGAGCTTAAAATGAATCAGGCCAAAATTAAAAATTCCATTAACAAGATTTGAAACCAACTGGATGTAACGACCATAAGAATGGAAGAAGCAGAGGAACAAATAAGTGATGTAGAAGAATAATGAGAAGTAATGAAGATGAATGAAAGAGAGAAAGAATGGAAGATGTGAATAGAGTTAGGGAGCTTAATGACTCCATCAAACATATTAACATTGGTATCATAGGAGTCCCAGAAGGAGAAGAGAGAGAAAAGGGGGCAGAGGTTTTATTTGAGGAAATTATAGATGAAAACTTCCCTAATCTGGGGAGGGAAAGACATCCAAATTCAGGAGGCACAGGGAACTCCCATCAAAAATCAACAAAAGCAGGCCAACACCAAAACATACTGTAGTTAAATTTGCAAAATGCAAAGAAAAATCCTGTAGGCAGCAAGACAAAAGAAATCCCTAACAAGGGAAGACCTGTAAGACTAGCTGCAGATCTCTCCACAGAAACTTAGCAAGCCAGAAAAAAGTGGCATAAAATATTCAATATGCTGACTGGGAAAAATGTGCAACCAAGTATATTCTATCCAACAAGCTATCATTCTAGAATACAAAGAGAGAGAAGGAGCTTCTGAAACAAAAACTAAAGGAGTTCATGAAAATTAAACCAGCCCTGCAATAAATAATAAAGGGGACTCTTTGAGTGGGAAGGACCAAAAGCAACACAGATTAGAAAGAAACAGAGAGGGGTGTCTGGGTGGTTCAGTGGGTTAAAGCCTCTGCTTTCGGCTCAGGTCATGATCCCAGAGTCCTGGGATCGAGCCCCGCATTGGGCTCTCTGCTCAGCAGGGAGTCTGCTTCCTCCTCTCTCTCTGCCTGCCTCTCTGCCTACTTGTGATCTCTGTCTGTCAAATAAATAAATAAAATCTTTTTTAAAAAAAGAAAGAAACAGAGACAAACTACAGGAACAGCGACTTTACAGGTAACACAATGGCACTAAATTTCATATCTTTCAATAATTGCTTTGAATGTAAATGGACTTAATGCTCCTAAGAAAAGATACAGGTATCAGAATGGATTAAAAAAAAAAAAGACTCTTCAATATGCTGCCTACAAGGGACTCATTTTAGATGCAAATACACCTCCAGACTGAAAGTGAGGAGATGAAAACTTTTTATCATGCTAATGGACATCAAAAGAAAACTGGAGTAGCCATCCTTATACCAGACAAACTAGATGTTAAACCAAAGACTGTAATAAGAGATGAAGAAGGACACTATATCATAATAAAGAGGTCTATCCAACAAGATCTAATCATTGTAAATATTTATGCACCCAACATGAAAGCACCCAAATATATAAAATAATAACAAACATAAAGGAACTCATTGATAATAATACATAATAGCATGGGACTTTAACACCTCACTTACTGCAATGGACATATCACCTAAGCAGAAGATCAACAAGGAAACAGTGGCTTTGAATGACACACTTGGCCAGATGGATCTAACAGTTATATTCAGAACATTTCATCTTAAAGCAGCAGAATACACATTTCAAGGGCACATGGGGCACGCTCCAGATTAGATCACATACTAGGTCACAAATCAGGCCTCAACAAGTACAAAAAGAGCAAGATCATACCATGTACATTTTCTGACCACAATGCAGTGAAACTTGAAGTCAACCACAAGAAAAAATTTGGAAAGACCACAAACACATGGAGGTTAAACAAAATGCTACTAAAGAATGAGTTAACAAGGAAATCAAATTAGAAATAAAAAAAATACATAGAAGCAAGTGAAAATGAAAACACAATGGTCCAGAGCATTTGGGATGCAGCAAAAGTTGTCTTAAGAGGGAAGTATATAGCAATACAGGGCCACCTCAAGAAAGAAGAAAAATCTCAAACAACCTGACTTTACACCTACTCATTAGTAGCTCACCTACTAATGAGCTAGAAAAAGAGCAATAAAGTGTAAAGTGAACAGAAAAAGGAAATAATATAGACTAGAGTGGAAATAAATGATAAAACAGAACAGATCAATGAAACCCAGAGCTGGTTCTTTGAAAAAACTAATAAAATTGATAAGCCCCTAGCCATGGAGCCATATAAATAAAATCACAAATGAGAGAGGAGAAGTAACACCTCAGAACTACAAACGGTTATAACACAATATTATGAAAAACTATATGCCAACAAACTGAACAACTTGGAAGAAATGGATAAATTCCTACAAACATACAAACTACTAAAACTGAAACAGGAAGAAATAGAAAAGCTGAACAGACTGAAAACCAGAAAAAAAAATATATCAGTAATCAAAAATCTCCCAACAATAGGAGTCTAGGTCCAGATTTCACAGAAAATTCTACCAAATATTTAAAGAAGAGTTAATATCTGTTAATACCTATTCTTCTCAAAGTATTTGATGTGTATTTATACATATGATGAGAAATACTTCTCAAAGTATTTGATGTCTTCTCAAAGTATTTATGTGTGTGTGTGTGTGTGTGTGTGTGTGTATATATATGGAGAGAGAGAGAGAGAATGAACTTGCAAATGCATTCTATGAGGCCAGTATTACCATGATTCCAAAACCAAACAAAAAGGCTCCACTAAAAAAGAGAACTATAGGCCAATATCCCTGATGAACATGAATGCAGAAATTCTCACCAAGATTAAATTAAATCCTACAGTACATTAAAAGACTCATTCACCATGATCAAGTGAGATTTATTGTAGGGCTGCTAGGGTAGCTCAATATTCACAAATCAATCTATGTGAATTATCATATTAAGAAAAGAAAGGATAAGAACCATATGATCCTCTCAACAGATGCAGGAAAAGCATTTGACAAAGTACCACATCCATTTATAATAAAAACCCTCAACAAAGTAGGGATAGAGGGAACACACTCAACTTAACAAAGGCTATATATGAAGAAGCCACAGCTAATATCATCCTCAATGGGGAAAAACTGAGAGCTTTTCCTCTATAGTCAGGAACAAGACAGGGATGTCTACTCTAACCACTTTATTCAACATAGTACTAGAAGTCCTAGGCACAGCAGACAACAAAAATAAATAAATGGCATCCAAACTGGCAAGGAAGAAGTCAAACTATCACTATTTGTAGATGACATGATACTCTATACAGAAAACCCAAGCGTCCACCAAAAACTTGCTAGAACTATTACATGAATTCAGTTAAGTCACAGGATACAAAATAAATACACAGAAATCGGTTGCATTTCTATATACAACAATGAAGCAGCAGAAAGAGGAATCAAAGAATCAGTCTCATTTACAATTGCACCAAAAGATACCTAGGAATTAAATTAACCAAAGAAGTAAAAGATCTATATTCTGAAAATTGAAACATGTATGAAAGAAACTGAAGATGACACAAAGAAATAGACTTTCTGTGCTCGTGGTCTGGAAGAACACATATTGTTCAAGTGTCTATAATCCCCAAAGCAATCTACACATTTAATGCAATCCCTATCAAAATATCAACAGTGTTGTTCACAGAGCTACAACAAACAATCCTAAAATTTGTTTGGAACCATAGAAAGACCCCAAATAGCCAAAGCAATCTTGAAAAAGAAAAGCAGATATGGAAGCATCACAATTCCAGACTTCAAGTTATATTAGAAAGCTACAGTGATCAAGACAGCATAGTACTGGCACAAAAACAGACCTAGGTAATAGAACAGAATAGAAATCCCAGAAATGGACCCACAACTCTATGGTCAATTACTCACAACAAAGCAGGAAAGAATATCCATTGGCAAAAAGACAGTCTCTTCAGCAAATGGAGTTGGGAAGACTGGACAGCAATATGCAGAAGAATGAAACTGGACCACTTTCTTATACCATACACAAAAAGAGACTCAAAATGGATTATAGACCAAAATGTGAGACAGGAAACCATCAAAATCCTAGATGAGAACACAAGCAGTAACCTCTTTGATTTCAGCCATACCGACTTCTCATTAGACACATCTTCAGAGGCAAGGGAAACAAAAGTGAACTATTGGGATTTCATCAAGATAAAAAGCTTCTGCACAGTGAAGGAAATGATTAGCAAAACTAAAAGCCTACAGAATGGGAGAAAATATTTGCAATCTATATACCCCATAAAATGTTAGTATCTAAAATCTATGAAGACTAAGGAGGGCATGTGTTGAGATGAGCACTAGGTGTTTTATGCAATTAATGAATCCTTGAACACTATTTCAAAAATTAATGATGTACTATATGTTGGTTAACGGAACATAATAAAAATAAAATCTATGAAGAACTTACCAAACTTAACAACCAAAATACAAATAATCCAGTTAAGAAATGGGAAGAAGACATGAATAGACTTTTTTTTTCCCAAAGAAGACATCCAGATGGCTGACATGAAAAAATGCTCAACATCACCCTCATCAAGGAAATACAAATCAATACCGGGATGAGATACCACCTCACACCTGTCAGAATGACTAAAATTAACAACTCTGGAAACAGTAGGCATTGGCAAGGATGTGGAGAAAGGGAGACCTTCTTACACTGTTGGTCAGAATGCAAACTACTGTAGTCACTCTGGAAACTAGTATGGAGGTTCCTCAAAAAGTTAAAAATAGAACTACCCCACCACCAGGAATTGCACTATTAGGTATTTACTCAAAGGATATAAACATCATCATCCAAAGGGGCACTTGCACGGCAATGTTTACACTAGCAGTACCCACAATAGCCAAAATATGAAAAGAGCCCAAGTGCTCATAGACTGATAAATGGATAAAGAAAACATATATCTATAACTATATATTTATAGATATATCTATATCTATCTATCTATATCTATCTATATCTATAGATCTATAGATATATAGAGATACCTATATATCTATATCTATATATATCTATAGATCTAGATCTATAGATACAGTGAAACATAGATACTCTTACTCAGCTATCCAAAAGAATGAAATCTCACCATTTTCTATGATGTGCATGGAGCTAGAGTATATTATGCTAAGTGAAACAAGTCAATCACAGAAAGACAAATGACAGTTTATTCATATGTAGAATTTAATAAAGAAAAAAGGAAAACATTGGGGAAAAAAGAAAAAGGGGGGGCAAACCAGAAGAAAAAAGACTCAACTATAGAGAACAAACTGAGGGGTACTGGAAGGGAAATGGGCAGAGGAATTGGTTAAATGGGTGATGGGTATTAAGGAGGACATTTGTTTTGATGGGCACTGGGTGTTGTATGTAAGTGATAAATCACTAAATTCTACACCTGAAATTAATATTACACTGTAAGTTAACTCAAATTTAATTAAAAAGTTGGAAAAGAAAAAACTAAGTATAAACAAAATGAAACTGCATTGGAAAATATATGGCAATGAAACAAAAGAACCTATACAATTCAATACCAAAACCACAAATAATTAAAAAATAAAGGGCCCAAATACACATTTGTCCAAGGAAGACATGCACATGGCCAACAGACACATGAAAAGATGCTCAATATCACGAATCAGCAGGAAAATGCAAATCCAAATCACAATGAGGTATCATCTCACACCCGTTACAATGGCTAACATCAAAAAGACAAGAAATAACAAGGGTGGATGAGGATGTGGAAAAAAGGGAACCCTCATGCACTGTACATTGGAATTTAAATTGGTGCAACCACTGTGAGAAAGAGTATGGAGATTTGTCAGGAAAAAAAAAAAAAACAAACAGAAATGCCATATGACCCAGTAATTCTACTGCTGGATATTTAACCAAAGAAAATGAAAATTCAAAAAGATATATATACCCCTTATGGCAACATTATTTTCAGTAGCCAAGATATAAAAGCAACCTATGTGTCTATCAGTAGATGAATGGATAAAGAAGTGCTATATATACACAATGGAGTATTTCTCAAGCACAAAAATAAGATCTTGACAATTACAACCACATGGATGGACCCAGAGATTCCTATGCTAAGTGAAATAATTCCAAGAAAAACAAATACCATATGATTTCAATTATACATGGAATGTAAAAAATAAAACTAACAAAAATAGAAACAGATTCAAAAATACAGAGAACAAACTGGTAGGTTGCTCAGGAAGAGGTGTGGGAGAGTGGGCAAAACAGGTGAAGGTGATTCAGAGTATATACTTTCAGTTATGAGATAAGTTATGGAGATGAAAAGTACAGCATAGGGAGTATACACAATAAGAATGTAATAGCATTGTTTTGTGACAGATGGTGACTATACTTTTCATGGTGAGTAGTGTACAGAATTGTTGAATCACTGTTGTATGCCTGAAACTAATATATGAAGGTTGGACTGCCTGATACAGGACATGATACACTTGTTCCTCAGATAAAAGCTCTGATTTGTGAGATCCTTCTTGAGTGTGTGCACTGTGCCAGGGTTATGATTTATGCTAAAACCATTTCTCATTTCTCTGCCTCTCCTACCTGTCTTGAATGTCCCTTTTATCATTTGTTGTGAAGTAGCTGTTCAGGGAGTTTTCAGGTCTTTTTCAAAGGGAATTTTCCATATGTCACTATAGACTCAGTATGTCCAGTGGAGATGAATTCAGGATCTTCCTATGATCCCATTTTGCTGTTTTCTTTTTATTTTATCTGTTTTAGGTGATGGATGTTAACTAAACTGACCACAGTAATCATTTTATAATGTGTGTAAATCAGACCATCCTGTTGTACACATTAAATTTATACACTGATGCATTTCAATTATTTCTTAATAAAACTGGAAAAAATTAAAGTAAAATTAAAAATTGTGACCTCAAGGTTCTTTGGCCTCTTCCAAAGTGGTTTTTCAAGGGTTTCTTTAGAAGACATTAAAATCCCTTTGCATTCAAATTTTGTTTAAAAACAGTCTAAAATACACTAAAAAATTAAGATTTCTAAATTAATTTCTTAGAATTAAGTTTTATCTTATAATGCTAGAGTATGTGATAATGTTTCTACAAACCTACCTACTACCTGCCTCCATTCACTGTACATTCATTCCTGTCCACAGAAATAACAAAAGCAGATAGAAACTGATGGGAAAACCTGAGCTTAAAATCTCAGAAGGAGCAAGAGAAAGAGAAAAACTAATTTTATTAATCAACTATAAACTGAATGACCTTCTACCTTTGAATTTCTAAAAGAAACATATAATGAACATTTATTCAGTTATTCATTAATCATTGTAAATACATAGATTTTGGTTTCAAAAACTATTAGTGATAGGATAATTCAGTCTATTATGGTATTAAGTTGCTAGAATATAAAGTTAGTGGTCAGAAAAATACTGAGACAATGAAACAGGAACAGGGAAATGCAGAAAAGTTTCTAAAAGCCCCTCATTTTTATCAAGATGAAAAGTATGAAGCAACGAATATCATTTCTACAGTTTACTGAGTATGTTCACATTATTGTCAGGCCCTAAATTGTGATATTTGCTATTCTTATTTTCTAGATAAAGGAAAATTCAGTTTATGGGAACTGAATATAAGGTATGGACAAAATGAGATCATTCATCTCACACAGTAATTATCCCTAAAGCAAGAGCTCCACTAGGGTATTCCCTTTGCAGCAGAAGGGTCATTTTATCTTAAGGTCATGCCTATCTAAATTTTCCCATTCCCTGATGTTAACATCAATAACCCATGCTGGGATTAATACACCGTACCTTCCTAAAATAACCTTCTATTACAAGGTTGGATAGTTCTCAAAACTGCCTTCAATATCAATCTTATGTAATGCTGAAAACACAAGGTTAGAAAGTTTGGGTTTAATAGGAATCTCTGAGATTCTTCTTCATAATATCATGGGATGATAATGACTCAAAGTAATGGGAGAATCTGTAGCTTGCTATTGATTTCTTCAAACTACAGACAAAATATAAAACTCACAAATTAGGCAAACTCTTCATGGACAAATGGTTTAGCATTCAGCTTAATTACTGTGCTGGGGGTATAAGAAAGCTTGTCGCAGATACAGTATTGCTTCAAAATTTTGTTTGACAGTGTTGTAAAAAGGGTTTACTTCATCTTATCTGCTTAATTTTTATCCCTATTTGGGGAAAGGTATACTACCAGTTATTCCTCAGGTATAAAAGTAAATGTTACATAAAACATGCTACGATAGCAATATAGTACAGTGCAAAGAGAATTACATTTGAGGAAATACATTTGGGTTCAAATCCTGGTAAGACTTCAGAAAAAGTAATTATTCAGGTAATTACAACCCATTTGTAAAGGGTTATAAAGATAAGTCTCTCACAGTATTGATGTGAGGACTCAGTTATATTACCTACATAAATCACCAAGCAGGTAATTGGTGCTCAAATGCTTTGTTCTTTTTCAGTCTCATCAGTAACACCCTGTGGATTGTTTGAAAGAGTAGATGCATGTCTGACTATTTAAAAGCCACAGCGATTTAGAATTTAAGACTATTTTTTGAAATGGGGAGGCAGTCTTAGGGCACCTGGTTGGCTCAGTCGTTTAAGTGTCTGCCTTCAAACCATGAGAGATTATGGACTCTGAGAAACAAATTTAGGGTTTTGGATGGGAGGAGTGTGGGGGATTGGGTGAGCCTGGTGGTGGGTATTAAGGAGGGCAGGTATTGCATGGGGCACTGGGTATGATGCATAAACAATGAATCTTGGAACACTGAAAAAATAAAAGTTTTTTAAAAAACAGTAAAAAAAAAAAGAAAGAAACAACAGATTTTGGTAAGGATGTGGAGAAAAGGGAAACCTCTTACATGTTGGTGAGAATGCAAACTGGTCTAGCTACTCTGAGTATGGAAGTTCCTCAAAAAGTTAAAAATAAAGCTACTCGGGGCGCCTGGGTGGCTCAGTGGGTTAAGCCGCTGCCTTCGGCTCAGGTCATGATCTCAGGGTCCTGGGATCGAGTCCCACATCAGGCTCTCTGCTCAGCAGGGAGCCTGCTTCCTCCTCTCTCTCTGCCTGCCTCTCTGCCTACTTGTGATCTCTCTCTGTCAAATAAATAAATAAAATCTTTAAAAAAATAAAAATAAAGCTACCCTATGACCCAGCAATTGTACTACTAGGTGTTTACCCAAAGGATAAAAAATACCAATTTGAAGGAACACATGCACCCCAATGTTTATAGCAGCATTATCAACAATAGCCGAAGTATGGAAAGAGCCCAAATGTCCACCGACTGTGATGCATGGATAAAGAGGTGATTTTGTATGTATGTATGTATATATACACAATGGACTATTACTCAGCCATCAAAAAGAATGAAATCTTGCCATTTTCAACAACATACGTAATGCTAAGTGAAATGTCAGAAAGACAGATACCATATGATTTCACTTATGTGGAACTTAAGAAACAAAACAGATGGACATAGGAGAAGGGAGGGAAAATTAAGAAAAACCAGGGAGGCAAACCATAAGAGAATTCTAACTATAGAGAACAGAGGGTTGCTGTAGGGGAGGTGGGCAGGGGAGGTGCTGTAGGGCAGGTGGGTGATGGGTGGGTTAAATGGGTGATGGGCACTGTTTTATTGAACACTTAGTATTATATGTAAGTGATAAATCACTGAATTCTACTGCTGAAACCAGTATTACACTATATGTTAATGAGACTAAAAAATTAAACAAAAAACAAACAAAAAAAGTGTCTGCCTTCAGCTTAGTTCATGATCCCAGCGTCCTGGGATTGAACCCCACATCCAGTTTCCCGCTCAGTGGGGAGTCTGCTTCTCCCTTTGTCTCTGACCCTCCCCCCTGCTTGTGTTCTCTCTCAAATGAATAAAAGATCTCTAAAAAAAAAAAGAAAGAAATGCAGGGGCAGTCTAAAAACTGAAGTGAAATGTGATTAAGACTCTTTCATATAATGTCAATTCAGCATCATCTTCAAATGATATTTATATAGAAAAAATATATACTGTATCTGATCTGATTAAGAACACAAAGGCAGGAATACATTATATAAATGTACTGTTTTATAGATCACCTTCTATATAAAGCATACAAATATATACCATTCTAACTATATTACATACTAAATATAATATTCAAGAATATATATTAACTTTAATATGTAATTCTGTTTATATAATTTATATTTGTATTATCACAAGTTAATATCATGCTATGCCTTCTATTATATAATACATTGCATATTTGTGTATATATATTTGTACATGTTTATGTTAAATAACCACTTATAGCACTTATTGATTTTATTTTCTGCAATTAAAGAGGGATATTTTGGGGTGCCTAGGTGGCTCTATTGGTTAAGCGACTGCCTTCAGCTCAGGTCATGAACATGGAGTCCAAGGACTGAGTCCCGCATTGGGCTCCCTGCTCAGCTGGAAGCCTGTTTCTCCCTCTCCCACTCTCCCTGCTTGTGTTCCTCTCTCACTGTCTCTCTCTCTCTCTCTGTAAAATAAATAAATAAAATTTTTTTTATTATTAAAAATCTTTTTAAAAAGAGGCATCTTTCATTGAGAAAGTATATTTATAAGTTTTCAAAGATTTTTGTTTCATTAGTAGCTGCCATGTGTTAGGAAAAATAGGTTGAAGATTTCTTAGAATTAAGAGTATTAAAACAGAATTACAAAAATTAAAATACAACCCAGTGATATATAAAACTATTTTTATAATTTGGAAACAATAGTTTTACTTTATATAGTTCTACTTTCTCTCACTTATTTAAATTTTTGTCTGATTCCAAATTTTATATGTGATTTTAAACAGGAATGTTAGAATAGAATTCAATCTGCCTAGTTGATTTGAAGATTTCTCCCATTTGTGTATCAGAAGTGATAACTCTGTGAGCATCCTGTCTGTGTGAATCATTTTAATATTACCAAGTACTCTCTGTGATTACAGAACATCTAGATAAATTTAGTTTTATGAACACAGACTTTGTGTTCCTAAAACAGCATGTAGTGATAAAGTACTCATATTTTTACTTTATTCTTAATTTACTGAGCCATTAAATCATACTTTTTGATAGTATAGTGTATAAACTTTATTATAACTTTTAAATGCAATTAAAAAAACTTTCTCTTGCTTCTTTAGCATTGTACTTGCAGGCTTTCAGAATGGCTCTGACTCTGGAAAGGGTCAAATATTAGCTTTCCATGCAAAAAGAAGACACTAATATGTATCTTAAAATAATGAGTAAAAACAAATGAAAAGCCAAATAGTTTTTCCAAACTACTGTAATTATCAGCTCACAAAAATTCTCCCATGCATCTTTGCAAACTCACCATACAGAAAAGGGAGCCAAATGAGGTGGGAGAAGCACAGGCGAAGGAGTCAAATGGATACAGGTTACAGTCTCATTCTGACACTAATGAGATGTGTGACTCTGAGCAAGTTATATTACCTCTCTAAGCCTTGGGGTATATTAGTTTGTTTCTGTGCTCTGTTTTTCTGCAAAACTGAGATAAAGCCTACCTGAAATATTTCAAAGAGACATATATTTATTATGTGCAAAATATATAACGTAGAGCCAGGCCTATATTCTGAACTCATGCATTACTGTATATCCTCATCTTACTTTGCAATAGCCTTCTACCTGGTCTCCTTGCCTCTAGTCCTCCTGAAGAATCAATCCATTTTTTACTGAAACTCCTTACTCTATAGGGGGATTCTTTTTTTTAAGATTTTATTTATTTATTTGATAGACACAGATTACAAGTAGGCAGAGAGGCAGGCAGGGAGAGAGGAGGAAGCAGGCTCCCCACCGAGCAGAGAGCCTGATGCAGGGCTCGATCCCAGGACCCTGAGACCCTGAGACCCTGACCTGAGCCAAAGGCAGAGGCTTTAACTCACTGAGCCACCCAGGCGCCCCTAGGGGGATTCTTAATAAACTTATACCAACCAGCCACAATCTTTCTAACTTTATCTTTAAACATTTTTCCCCTCACAACAAACTTTAAATTGACATACATGGGCCTACTCACTTTTCTTTCTTTCAAGGAGGCAGTCATGCCACATGCAATTCATATACAAATATTTAAGAAGTCCCCAAAAGGAACTTAATTAAAACAAACTGTATGTACTAGTACTATGCTAGGCAATGAGGAATGATATACATATATTAGAAACAAACCCTGTTTTCAGGAACAGGCAGCTTTCTGATTGTAGAAGATAGCTCTCTCTCTCTCTTTTTTTTTTTTTACTTAATTTTGTTTTTAACTTGTATTATCTAGGACTAAAAACCAACTATATTTGAGTATCTTCTAAATGTTAGTATTATTCTAATTATCCAGGCCTCAGTTTTATTCATCTTAATAATATTAAAAGAATGAAGGGTTAATAAGGCAGAGGATCATAGGGCAAGAGAGGAAAAATTAAAGAAGATGAAACCAGAGAGGGAGACAAACCATAAGACACTCAATCTCAGGAGTTTAACATTTATATCACAGCCACAATGCTTGTAAAGCAGTAGCAATGACAAGCTTTCAGTGCATGGTAATGTAAACAATATAAGCATGAAGCTGTTTGGGTTCATAAAGACACTGTTAAGTGAGATTAAATTTGCTCTTTATTAAGTAATTTGCTCCACGTAGTCCAAAACAATAGAAACAGAAAGAGAAAAATCAAAAATTCACAGTTAACATTCTCAGCCCTTAGATACACATATTACAAAGGGAGATATTATTTGTAAACACGTACTGTTTTTAAATATTTCCAGAAGTTCCCACGTGTATGACAACTTTAGTGTGCCATCCATGGCAGAGAGAAGGAAGGCAGAGTGAAGAGGAAGTTTATATGTATTTTCTATGTTGACAATAAATAAATTGAAAGGCCAGACTCATTCATTAGAAAATAGATAAATTACACAGAGAGGTTAAAAATTGGATTCTTAACTCTTGCCAGAAATATTGTAAAATGTATCCAGATTGCTCCAAATTAGTTAGAAGTTTTGCTGGAAATACTGTATTGTCTTTCTATATGCTGAGACCACCCTCTTAGTGGATTAACAGAAAAAGAAGACAGCATAGAAATTTCTGCCTCTTTCCTTATCCTCCAGTGCTCCAAAATCAGTTGAAAGACTGATATGCCTTCTCTGCTATTGAAATTCTTTTCTATTCCTTATGTGCTCCTGGACCATGTAAAACTATTTTATAGTACCTTAGACATTCCCATGTGCAACTTTAGCTTTTATCACCTGTAGTCTCTAAAATTCCTTTAACTAAATAGGTAGCCTAAAGTGTACAAGAGAATCAGGCCTCTGTCCCAAGGAAGTTTGCGGTTTCTAAGGATTTCCAAGGTAAACCTGATAAAGGAATTAAAAGTCAGAGGGCTAATAGAGAGCTCACCTACAATAACTACCCAACAAAAGCAGCAACTCTATTTACAGATTTCAGGAAGATGACAAACCTACCAGTTATTGTACTTGTACAAAGAGGACAAGTTTAGTTCTTCATATCATCATTAAATATCTTCAGTTACAGGGAAGATGCTAGCTTACACTGAGCAGTAATTATCCTTCCAGTAACTTCCACTCTTTGGTAGTGTCTTAAACATCAAAGGATTATTTTCTTCCTCTATATATTCTATTCTCAAGTGCATATATTTATACAAACAAAAGCATGTGCATTAATATCCCAAATGTTCAGTGTCAAGGGGTAATTTGGAGTCAAAACTCTGTTCATTGTTTAAGGAAATAATTTTTTTAAAGATTTTTTATTTAATTTGACAGACAGAGATCACAGGTAGGCAGAGAGGCAGGCAGAGAGAGAGGAAGGGAAGCAGGCTCGCCGCTGAGCAGAGAGCCCGATGTGGGACTCGATCCCAGGACCCCGGGATCATGACCTGAGCCAAAGGCAGAGGCTTTAACCCACTGAGCCAACCAGGCGCCCCTAAGGAAATAATTTTATGTCAAATAGAAAATCAACCTCTTAGAATATTCCAAACAAAATTTATATTTTGCTCAATGGTTATACATCATCACCGTTATTAAAAGAAATTATTATAGGGACGCCTGGGTGGCTCAGTTGGTTAAGCAGCTGCCTTCGGCTCAGGTCATGGTCCCGGCGTCCTGGGATCGAGTCCCACATCGGGCTCCTTGCTCCGCAGGGAGCCTGCTTCTCCCTCTGTCACTCTGTCTGCCTGTGCTCGCTCTCTCTCTCTCTGACAAATAAATAAATAAAATCTTTAAAAAAAAAAAAATTATTATAGTGTGTTTTCATATGTTGATGCCTTCAGCGTTTATGCACGTTGGTAGAAAAATTTGTCCCTGTACTATGTGTTTTTAGGAAATTTAACTCTGGGGCTTTGTGTATTTTTTTCTGTAGGTTTTTCCCTTTTGTTTCTTAGTATCACATTGTGTAATCTCGATCCTGCCGCTGTGCCTCCTTCTAGCTGAAAGGCTGTGCTTCTAATCTTATGTGACTTTGGAAATTAGATAGCCAGACTCATTGCAAAGGCATCTAAAAGGGTCTCTGAGTGATACTTTCTTATAAATAAAATATATAAACTTAAATGCATGCCCTAGTGAACAGACTCTGGTACCTTTTCCATGTCCAAGCCTTTGTGTATTCCCTTCCTCTTAAGTGTGAGCACAACCTCTTACTTGCTCCTAAACAAAAGAATATGGCAAAGTAGAGAGGATGCCATTCCTTTGATTAAGTTACATTAATGGTAACTGTGAAGGGATTTTGTGGATATAATTAATGGTAATTTGGTTGATTTTGAGCTATCAAAAGGGAGATCATCTTGGATGGGCCTGACTAAATCAGGTGAATCCCTTATAAGAGGAACTGGACCCTTCCCTAAGTTAGAGACTCTCTCTCCAGTGCTGGCTTTGAAGATGCACACTGCCATGTTGTGAGGGCCTGTGGTAAGGACCATGTGGCAATAAACTGCAGGTAGCCTCTAGTATGGGAGAGAAGCTGACAGCTGTCAAAACTGCTGAAGCTGTCAGTCTTACAGCTGTGAAAAAAAAATGAATTTTTCCAACAACTTGAAGGATCTTAAGAACAAATCTTCCCTCAGTCAGCCTCATGAAAATCCAAAGTCCGGCCGATACTTTGAGTGGAGCCTTTTTCGAGACCCTGAGCAGAGGACACAGCTAAACCATGCCCTGAGTCCTGCCCCACTGAAACTGTGAGATAATAAATGGGTATTGGTTTAAATTTCTGAGTTTGTAGTAATGCATTCAGCATAGATAACCAATACATATGTGCTATATGCCATTCATTTTGTATATACAGAGAAACTTTGGATCATTTTCTTACCCTTTCCTGGGTTCAAGTTGGTTAACCTTATCTTCACTGATTAAAATATTAACCAAAATATTTAATATACACATGTATGTTGTACAGTTGAATATATGCATGTTAAACAGCTTTTTCAACTAATGTATAGGCCATGAAAATATAAGGTTATTCTGAATGTGCCTGAATTGCTTAAGAGGATATATAGTGATGGAGTGACAGCAAAGAGGCTCTCTCAGCACAGGCATATGGCACCTTATACAAAGGTTCTCAACAATTATTGACAATGTAACAAATACTGAAAGAGCTGAATTTATTTTATTTTTGAAAAAGCTGAATTCAGAATATATATACATATATATTCAGAATACACACACATATATATACTATACATATAATATAAATAAAATTTGTGAATATATCTATATTCACAAATTTAATTTCCTACCCAGGCCTATTTCACTTAAATGAGTGAATCTGGACACAGAATAAAGAATAAGGATTGTTGGAGTCTGTGGTGAAAATGGCCCAGCCCAAAGAGGCAGCCCTTAGTGGGTAATTTTCATGTGAGTATGTGAATGCAATTTTTTCAGACATGCTATTTTTCAAAAAGAAGGTAAAAGTTTAGATGCTCATGTGGTATCTCCATATTTTTAAAAGTTGTTTACAAAATGCAAATTTTTAAGAATAAAATAAACAACTGTACTGGCTAAATATCTGGCTATCAGTTTGTATCTTGAATAAAAATTAATGACATATGCAAGAGTCATGAAGCATACATGTCTAATTTCCTTAATCAGCACTAATGAACATGTCAATGGACTACAGGGGCTTTTACTAATATCCTAATGAAGGATATACAGTATTCTTTACCTTTTGTCACTCCCATTTATGTTTCATTTCCATTTAATGCATGAGTAAACAAAATCTGTATCTGGCAAAAATTTAACGATTCTCAGTTTAGTATTTTGGTGACAGTAAATGAGGGGAAGTGAGAGGGGATTAGTAGGAGTGAGGAGAAGAAAGATAAGATACATTGTTTAATATTACTCATTCAGTTCCAGAAAGTGATGGTCCACACCTGACTCTCCTTTTCCAATAAATTTTTACACTAAATGTAACTTCAAATTAATGGATTTCAGACAGCAGTTTATAAGGAGAGGATGACCTGTTTCTTAAAGTTTTATTTGCCCAGGGCTTGAATGGTATCAGAGTAATAGTAACTACTCCTATTTCTATAACCCTTACCACAAGCTGCTATTACAGCCATCCAGTCTACTACAAATTCCACTGTCTTCTCCTATTCCAAGTTACATATGAGAGCTCTGTATAGCTATTTTATGAGAGATCATGAAAATGCCCTGTCAACAACCACAGAGTATCTTTCAAATCCTTCCTCTCTTGCTTCAATGGCATCTCAACCGTAGGCCCAAGAACCCTACTCTGTTATTTGAATACACATAAGCCATAGTTACTTCAGTTAGTGCTGGTGCAGATACAAATCAACATGATTTAGAATTGGCACTATGTCAATTACACAATGATTTACATGTACCTTGAGGCCCTCCTTGACAGTGTTCCCCAAGGTGTGCTTAGCATTATGCAAGCACCTTATGCAAACCTCATTTAGTGCTTAGCAATTCTCTTGCCATAGACCTCAACTTCTGATCGATGAAGTTTGATTAAAGCCTCCTCCCTAGCAGCACCAGCATCACCTGTGATCTTGTTAGAAATGCGGAATTTCAGGCCATATTTTGAAACTACAGGCTCAGAACCCAAATTTTAACAGGTGATTTGTATGTATCTTAAAGTCTTGGCTAAAGGACCAATACCTGAGACAGATATATTGGCATCTTCTAAATCTGTCATAAATACGTAAGCACCTCCTGCAACTTCTATTCCCCCTACCCCTTTAGATCGCCCTTAGGTCTCCCTGAATTGTATTTTGTTTACTTAAAATCAATTAGCCAACATATAGCACATCATTAGTTTTTGATATAATGTTCAGTAATTCATTAGTTACATATAACACCCAGTGCTTATCACATCATGGGCCCTCCTTAATGCCCTTTACCCAGTTACCCCATCTGCCCCACCTACCTCCCATTCTGCAACCCTGTTTGTTTCCTGGAGTCAAGAGTTTCTTCCGGAATTTTACGAACAACCCTGCCAAAACAAAACTTACTTTTCTTTTTTCACTATACAAAGTTATCCTGGAAGCTGCTGGAGTTTTCACCAGAAACTGCCCTTTGTATCTAATATAAAACTGGACATATTTTCTCCCATTATAATTACAAACCTAATTTTCATCTATTTTAAATCCCCATTAAGAAGATTTAAAACAGGGGCGCCTGGGTGCCTCAGTGGGTTAAAGCCTCTGCCTTCGGCTCAGGTCATGATCCCAGGGTCCTGGGATCGAGCCCCGCATCGGGCTCTCTGCTCAGCAGGGATCCTGCTTCCTCCTCTCTCTGCCTGCCTCTCTGCCTACTTGTGATCTCTGTCTGTCAAATAAATAAATAAAATCTTAAAAAAAAAAAAGAAGACTTAAAACATGCATACCTTTTAATTCAGCAGTTACACTTCAAGGAATTTATCCTGAAGATATACTCACATAGGTGCAAAAATGTTGTATGTTCTAGGATGACCACTGTAACACACGGATAATAGTACTGATACCTAAATATATAATCCATCCATAAATGCCAAATAATTACATGTCCATATAACCTGTGCCTTTACAAAGTATGAAGAAAATATGCATATGGCTGATAAGGAAAGGTATATGATAAATATTTAAGGATGCCAGCCAAGTTATAACATTTTATATCGCATGTTATCATTTGAATATTCTGAATTTAAATGCATATATCTATATATGTTTGTGTATGTTTGTGTGTATATACATATGTGAGTATATATGTACATATGTATGTGAGTATATAGAAGCTATATAGTTGTCACTGTACTTTGGCTTACCTGACCTCATTTTCAATTCTCTTTTGTCCTACCTGCCTTTTCCATGGACGCTTTAAAAGATAAAATCAATTTCTCAGATTCCCTTGAAGTTGAGGTTGAGTATGTCAATCTGTTATGACTAATGATTTATAACCAGAAGTCTCCCACTGCTGCCTCTTCCTCTTCCTTTACCCTGCTTGGAATACCACTGTGAAGGCTGGAGGCGCAGTAGCCTTTTAGTGACCATGAGACAGCAAGCATAAGGACCAGACCCAACACCCAGAAAAGAAAAATACATTTGAGTCTTTCTGTGGCATCTTAGGGCAACGATACCAGCACTGTGTTTTTTTCCTATGAAAGATAATTAAGTCCTTGGGTATTTAAGCTACTATATAGGAGGTTTTTGTGGTGCTAGTGATTAGGCATCACTAACAAATTCAAGCGTTAACTCTAGAAAGTGTGCAGAGGCACTATTTTTACTTTCCAAAATTTTTACTCCTTTGTGATGTTTGAATTCTATAGTCAAAGAAATGACCCACAAAAAAACCCCCTGATTTTAAAATGCAATTAACGTCACTGAGTTTTATGCATAGTTGTTTCAAGCCCTGGCTTAAAAGGGAATTATTTTTTCACAAAATGGTTTCTGGTATTTATACTAGATAAATAATAACAGAAACAATTTAATATGTCACTCCATAAAAGAGTGGTTGCTAAAAGGACAAATATAATTACATTAGTGATCATGCAACTTAGTTGAAAAATAACTACTCTTCTCAGGAAAGGAGGTAATTTTTCTTGTTTTAAAGAAAATTAGTTATCTATCTCTGTTTATAGAAAAATGGTAATGATCAGGTTGAATGATAATGCCCTTCACCTTTTTTCTTCTTGCTTTTTGATGTTTAAAGAAAGAAGAAAACAGAACTCAGAAGAAATGAGAAATATTTAGGGGATTGTTTCTCATGAAGCAGGTTTTAAAGCAGTGGTCACAGATGTGTTCTTGTGTAGGAAAGGACTAATTCAGTTGATGCGGATTGTTTAAATTCTGCACAATCTCAAGAAAGACCTCTTTTTAGGAATGGCCCACTCCTGAGAGCTGAACTCTGAGCTCTTAAAATGTTCTTCTTTTACCACTTTGACCCAACAGTTTATGCAAACAATGTGATTTATGGTAAACACATTTTTTTTTGTTGTTCTGGCAATGTGCAGTCTAAATACCTATGGTCAGTTATGCAAGTACTGCATGCCTACTTGACTGACCTCTGATAAAACCCGTAGACATCAAGGCTTTGATGAGCTTCTCTGGTTGGCAAAACTTTGCATGTGTTGTCATAATTGTTGTGGGGAGAATTAAGAATATCCCATGCCAGAGAGTAAAGTGGGGAGGGATTTGGAAGCTTCCTCCAGTTTTCTGCTGGACTTCACTTCCTGAGCCTTTTCCCTTTACTAGTTATCATCTATATCACTTCTGCTATAATAAATCATAACATGAATATAACAGGTTCTGAGTCCTGTCAGTCCTTCTAGTGAATCAATGAGCATGGGGGTGGTCTTGGAAACCCCTGACACAGTTCCCTAAATAGCCAGAACCTAAATAACTACAAAGTTGCTTGATGCTAAGTCATTACAAAGTTATACATTAACCCCTCAAAATATCATTTTATTCTACAAAATGAATTAAATATAAAGGCATATTTTTAAAAAACATAAATGCATAGTAGAAATAGGAGTCAGCAATTAAGAATTACTGAGAATTACACCATTTATGTTTTCTAATACTTTGGTTTAACTCTTTTAATAAAACATTTAATTTGGCATTAAAGAAAATAATTGCATAGGAAAATACATTACTCCTTTAGTCAGTCATGTCAATGAGAAGTAAAAAAGAGTCTCTGGCCAAGGTAGTTAAGACAGTAAATTTTTCCAGACATACAGATGGCGAACAGGTACACGAAAAGATGCTCAGCACACTAATCATCAGGGAAACGCAAATCAAAACCACAAAGAGATACCAGCTCACACCTGTCAGAGTGGCTATTACCAAAAAGACAAGAAATAATAATATCAATATCATAACAATATCAATAAGACGAGAAATAACAAGTGTTGCCAAGGGTGTGGAGAAAAGGGAATCCTTGTTCATTACTGGTGGGAATGTAAAGTGGTATAGCCACTATGGAAAACAGAAACGACACTCCTTAAGAAGCTAAAAACAGAACTACCACATGATCCAGCATTTCCACTTCTTGGTATTTATCCAAGAAAAATGAAAACACTAACTCAAAATGTATCTGTACTCCCAATTTCATTGCAGCATTATTTACAATAGCCAGGATATGGAAGCTACCTAAGAAGGGTTCATCAGTGGATAAATGGATAAAGAAAATGTTGCATATAAACATAATGGAGTATTATTTAACTATAAAAATTATGACATTTTGCCATTTGTGACAGCATGGACAGACCCTGAAGACATTATGCTAAGTGAAATAGGTCAGGGAAAGATAATACCATATGATTTCACATGTGGAATCAAAAAGAAAAAAGAACAAACAAACTCAAAGATGCAAGGAACAGATAAGTAGTTGCCAGAAGCAGGTGCTGAAGGTAGGTGAAATGGATGAAAGGAATCAAAAGGAACAAACTTCCAGTTAAAAATAAGTAAGTCATGGGGATGGAATGTACAGCATGGGCACAATAGTTAGTACTGCACTGCATATTTGGAAGTTGCTAAGAGAGAAGATCTTAAAAGTTCTCATCAGAAGAAAAAAATTATGTATGGTGATGGATATTAAATAGACTTACCATGATGATCATTTCATAATATATACAAATATTGAGTCATTACATTGTACAACTGAAACTAATATTAAGATACACACACACACATATATATATATAAATTTTTCCTCAATAAAAAAAGACAATGGAACAAAATAAGAAATAATTTCAAGAGGTAAAACTTTGTGCCTGAATGAAAAATAGCTTCATAAGTCGTCCGAAAATACAAAAAGGCTTACATCTTTCAATTTTCTAATTTTTTATGCTGTCGACAATCTCTCTGCTTTCTATTTGTGGATTGACACATTTTATTTTATTTTTTAATTTTATTTTTCCAGTGTTCCAAGATTCATTGTTTATATACCACACCCAGTGCTCCATGCAATACGTGCCCTCCTTAATACCCACCACCACTGACACATTTTTAAATATATATACATACATGTATGTATGTATATATGTATACATATATGTATGTGTATATATATATTTAGCAAGAAAAAGTCTGCATAATCTTAAAATATGAAGAATGTGAATATTAAGAATATCTTCCCCTTAAACTTAATAAAATTGTTTACTTGTTATTTTGTTTGGAATTTATTTCTATTTCTATCTGGTCTCATTCCAGAAAGTTAAGCAGTTGGCTAAAAGATTTGCAATTCTATTTTTACTCTGAATGTGGAGAAACTGAGACATATGATCCTTTAATGAGAACCATTAAAGTACCTGGAAAGGACATTGGTTATAAACTATAGCAATAAGTAATTTTCCAGCATGTTCTCAAAGGCTGATATAAACCTGGCAGAAGCCTAGAATTAATTATCGAAGAATCAAAATATAAAAGGTCAAAGCATATATGAACATCCATCAGTTCATTTAGTCAATGGTTAGTTCTTCTGTTTCAACTATGTGCCCAACTTTTCTCTAGAATGAGATAACAATAAAATTGTTTCTTCATCATGGAATTTACATTCTTTAGGGGGAAACAGCCAGTGAATAACTCCACAAATAAAACATTTCTATATATAAGACGTTGCAAAGTGCTATCTAGAAAAATAAAATAAGAAAAAGGCTTAGGGACACGGTGATGTGTTTTGCAAATTTAAATAACATCATGATAGACTTGCCATGCATATGGCATCACTGTATGTACAGTGATGGATATTAACTAGACTTACTGTGATGATCATTTCACATACATGGAAATAATCATTACATTGTACAACTGAAACAAATATACAGCTATATGTCAATTATTCCTCAATAAAGACAATGAGACAAGTATACACACACATATGCATGCAAGCATGCACATACACACACACACACACACACACACACACACACACACACACATGCTTGGAAAGATTACCAGAAAATATAGTGTCAGTTTAAAACATACTTGAAATTACAATATACAGTAAGTATGTATCATGAGTCAGATCAAGTTTGGTATGATTCACCAGAAGAATCATATGAGAATAATGTTAAAGTAATATTTAGTTGGAATGGAGAAAGAGAAGTATTCCTTATTAGGTAGTCCACTGCTTTATTGTGATGATGTATACAGAAATAGTGTAAAAACATCTCTTGTAAATCAGAGCAATGTCAACACACACATCCTCAAATAAAAACTACAAACAGAATTGGGGGAAACTGGAGGGGGAGATGAAGCATGAGAGACTGTGGACCCTGAGAAACAAATTGAGGGTTTTGGAGGGGAGGGGGGTGGGGGGATGGGTGAGCCTGATGGTGGGTATTAAGGAGGGCACGTATTGCATGGAGTACTGGGTGTGGTACATAAACAATGAATCTTGGAATACTGAAAAAATAAAATTAAAAAATAAAAATAAAAACTACAATGCAACTCAATCATTTGAGAAAAATCTGATTCAAATCAAATTCCTAAATGTACCTACCTACATTGTTATTAAACTGAAAAACAGGAAGTGCATGTGTGTTAGACTGCCTTTTCAACTGGTGCCGAATGCTCGCTCTTCTATCTCCCAGTATTTATGCCCTTGCATAACCCCGTCCCTTTGTGTGTGGGCTCAACAAAGCAATTCCCTTTTAACAAACAGTACAGCAAAAGAGACGGCATATCACTTCTGAGAATAGGTTGCAAGACTGAATTCTGTCTTACTGGCACTCTCTTAGTCTCACTACTTCAATCTGATAAAGCAAACCGCCATGTTATGAGCTACCCTATGCAAAGGCCCATGTGGAGGAACTGAGGGCACCTTCCATTCAAACTCCAGAAAGAAATCAAGGCCCTCAGCTCAAGAGCTTTCAAGGCACTCAGTCCTGCCAACAATACTGAATCAGCCTGGAAGTGGATAATTAATGCTCTAGCTTTACCCTGGGATGACTAAGGCCCCAGGTGACATCTTGATCACAGCCCTGAGAGCCTGAGCTGGAGGATTCAGCTAAACCATGCTTGGATTCCTGACCCATAGAAAAAGATGTTATTCTTGGGTCACTATGTTTGGGGGATCATATGCAGGCAGCAATAAATAAGACATCGCTATTCCCTGAGATTTCTAAGGCAGTATCCATTTTCTTACACTTGGAAATTTAATACAGTATTTCTGTTGTCTATTTCAGTGATTCAAAAGATCACTGGTTAAAAGCAAGTTAAATCTAGTTCAGATTTTGTTATGTGAGTTAGTAAATTAGAGCCTGTAGTTCCCACTAAATGATCCAATCAAGAGTGGAATATTAAATTACGAAGTTTAAAATATCAAATTTTAAGATTTTTTCATTTTTTATTAAATGCTTACTAAAATTCAGTGAGGAAGGGGAGAATAGCATAGTAGGAGAGAACAATTGGTATAAGAATTTCACTTTGTAATGTCAAAAGTAATAGTACCTAATAACATAATTATACATTAACATATTCTGTAATTATAATTTTATGACAAATAATAAATATATTCAATAAAATCTATAGGAAAATTCAGTCATTTCGAAGTGGACACACTGAGATAATGTGATGAAAGCAAGCAGGAATGACAGAGCAGTGTATATAGAGAAGTATATACGCTTGTAGACTGAAAATAGAGGAAGTGGAAAGATTTTTCCTGACACAGACCACAAAAGTGACAACAAAAGCTATAGTAGTACTGGCTACTTTAATATTCACAGAGTACCCACTATTTCATATTTTTGAAAGGTAAGATAACTTTTTTGCATTCTTATTTCCAATATTCTTAACCTGCCTTGCTGTCTATGCCTGTTACCAGGGAAACAAATTGGGCCTTTGCACAAAATATGTAAAATCTCTCATATAAGGTAAACATGGGATTTGCCATTCATACTATGATTTATCCATCCTCTGTATTCATTTATGTCTTCTCTTTCTGACCTGTGATATTTTCCAAATAATAGAATACCCTATTGCTACTTTCATTTAAGTACTAGCTTCTTGTCATCCTTTCTCCTTCATGCCCTATGTTGGAACAATCATTAATAATGGACTTCAGTTTCCCCAACTCACCACTACAGCATTATTCACAAATGCCAAGCCAAGATATGGAATCAACTTGTGTACATCAGTGAATGAATGGACAAAGAAACTGTGAGGTGCATACACACATACACACACAAAATTAAATACTTTTCAACTTCAAAAAAGAGAGAGATCCTGCAACTTGCAACCATATAAATGGACCTGGAGGACCTTATGCTAAGTAAAATAAACCAGACACAGCAAGAGGGGGAAAAGGCTGCGTTATCTCACTTATGGGTGAAATCTAAAAAAGAGTCAAATACAGAGAAGTAGAGAATATAATGGTGGTTATCAGAATTGGGAGGTGGGAGAAATTGAGAGATAGAGATCAAAGGATACAAAGATGTAGTTATATAAGATGACTAAATCGAGATTTAATGTACAGTATTTGGATAACAGTTAATATTGTATTGAACACTACAATTTTGCTGAGAATAAATTTCATGTATTCTCATCACACAAAAAATGGTAACTGTGAGGAGATATGTTAATTAGCTTGATTCTGGTAATCATTTCACTATGTATACCAAATCACGTTGTACACCTTAAAAATTAAACATAAATCTTGAAAATTATTGTAATTTCCAAAAACCAACCTATATTAAACATATTTTGATTTTTTTTTTCAAGAGTCATCCATTTTCTAGAATAGGGTACCTGCTGAGTTTCTGTGTAGATGTGTAAAAATTTATAACATCAACTGTATTAATTTTCTATGGCTGCCATAATAAATTACAACAAACTTGGCGGTTTAAAACAACATAAATTTGTCCTTTCACAGTTCTGGAAACTAGAAGTCTGAAATCACTATCCCTAGAAACAAATCAAGGTGTTGAAGGGGTCACACTTTCTGGAGGCTCTAGAAGAGAATCTGTTCCTTGTCTCTTACAGTATCTCCTGGCTGCTGGAATTCCCGGGCAGTTCCGGACTTGCAGCTACATCACTCCAATCTTTGCCTCCATGGTCACAATACTACCTTCTCTTCTGTGTCAAATTTCTTTCTGCCTTCCCTTAAAACGATACTAGTGTGTTAAGTTTCCTTTGGGTAAACAAGTTTAATCGCCCCATGTCAACATCCTTAATCACATATGTAAAAACTCATCTTCCATGTATAGGTTCCGCAGATGCAGACTTTAATGCCTTTAGGAGCCATTATTCCAGGTACCACATCAACTAACTTTAAATTATAAAATAGTACTCTTTAACAACCTGATCCATTACATACTTATATCACTGAGTAATAGAATGAAATTGGAGGATACAAGCATTAAAATAGATCGGGCTTTCATCAGTTCCTGGAGGAAAATGAATTCCATGAATGGAAACACTTTATGGGAAATACTTGATAATGAAGGTTAAATCATTATCAATTTAAATACTACAGTTATTTCACATGCTGAATCAGTGTCCATGAAACAGATTAACTGGAATGCAAGCAAGACCATGAGCTTCTAAATTGCTAAGGTCATCTTTTATCAACATGCATATGCAAACAGGTAGCTTCTTCACCATCAAAAAACCCAAACTGACAAAATAGTGATTAGATGCAATCATCTACATAGTAAAAGGTGGCTGTTGTACATTCCCCTTTCAGTGAGTCATATAATGATGCACCACACACTTTCTTTAAGTGATAAATTTCATTGATTTTGTTTATGGTCATTATTGACTTTTTTTAATGAGAAATTATGAATGGTAAATTTGATGTCTCCTCCCATGTTGAGAAATATTTTACATTTTTCTTATGTTTAAATTACATTTTTTCCTGTTTCAAGATTAAATTTTAAAACTTTTTCTTACAGAATTTTTAAAAGTATTCTACTGTCTTCTAAACTGTAAATATAATGTTTGCATTCAAATGTATAAATGAAACTAGTTTATTTTATTTATTGGTACCATTTTATTGGCTTTTTCTATAACTACTAGCCTTGCTTCACAAAACCAGGGAATTTCCAACTATTCTATGGCCTGCAAGTTTTAAATGACATCTGAATAATCTTTATTTTTTTCAAGGTGAGGTGTTAACTGATCCAATGCCCAGTGTTATTTCAAATAACACATTACTAATAAGTTTTCAGTATCTTCCATGACAATTT
Source organism: Martes martes (assembly GCF_963455335.1). Lineage (NCBI taxonomy): Eukaryota > Metazoa > Chordata > Mammalia > Carnivora > Mustelidae > Martes > Martes martes. The sequence continues at coordinate 22,185,421 of NC_137897.1, forward strand.
GTTTAAACAATTTTAATAATTTATATCCTATTAAAAAATAATCAACCTCATTTGGTTTGTCAAATTTATCAAATTTATGTAACATTTTCTATAATTATTTTAAGTTCTCCGTACAGCTGATAAGTTTTCTTACATATGTGTGTGTGTGTGTGTGTGTGTGTGTGTGTGTGTGTGTGTGTTATGTGTGTGTATGGTTTGTTTTAGAGAGGGGGGTGAGGGGCAGAGGGAGAGTTGGAGAGAATCTTAAGCAGGCGCTACACCCAATGCAGGAGCCCAATGCGGGGCTCAGTCTCACGACCCTGAGATCATGACTGGAGCTGAAAACAAGAGTCAGCCACTTAACTGACTGAGCCACTCCAGTACCTCTATTATTTTTTCTTTATTTGACTCTTGAGATGTTATTCTACTCTATGTAACAAAGACACAAATTGAAGTTCATCTTGCTAAAAAAGAAATACCTGGATAAATGCCCCAGGCTTTCAGATGCGACCTCTGAAGGAATACATTCTAGAAGTAACAGCAAACCAAAAGACAATCAACTGGTTCAAAGTAAGAAATACAAATTCAAATAATCTGGGATCCATTGAATCATGGCAATATGCCCATATGTACTTTATTGCCAGAAGAAAATTATCCCAGTAGAAAGATATCATCTAGGGATACTGATATTTGTTATACATTATATCTAGCATTTGATCAAAATTATCAGGCATCTCATTTCATGCAGTGGAATACTATTTATCATTAAAAAAAAAAAAGACCTGGGGGCACCTGGGTGGCTCAGTGGGTTAAAGCCTCTGCCTTCGGCTCAGGTCATGATCCCAGGGTCCTGGGATCGAGGCCCGCATCAGGCTCTCTGCGAAGCAGCGAGCCTGCTTCCCTTCCTCTTTCTCTGCCTGCCTCTCTGCCTACTTGTGATCTGTCTGTCAAATAAATAAATAAAATCTTAAAAAAAAAAAAGACCTATCTGTTAAAAGGCATGGGGGAACTTTTTCCCCAAGTTTTTATTTAAATTCCAGTTGACATACAGTGTACATTAGTTTCAGGTGTAGAATCTAGTGATTCATCACTTACATACAGTACCTGGTGCTCATCACAATACATACCCTTCCTAATACCCATCACCCATTTAACCAATGCCCACCACCACCACCTGCCCTCTCCCCCTCCCATAACCTTCATTTTGTTCTCTATAGTGAAGAATGTGTTTTCTGCTTTGCCCCTCTTTATCCCCCTTTGTTCATCTGTTTTTGTTTCTAAAACTACAAATATGAGTGAAATCATATGTTATTTGTCTTTCTCTGACTTATTTTGCTTAGCATAATATTCCTTAGCTCCATCTGTGTTATTGCAAATGGCAAGATTTTGTTCTTTTTGATGGCTGAGTAATATTCCATAGTGTGTGTGTGTGTGTGTGTGTGTGTGTGTGTGTGTGCACATCTTCTTTATCCATTCATCATTTGATGGATACCGGGGCTGTTTCCATAACTTAGCCATGGTTAATAATGCTGTTATAAACATCAGGGTCATTTATCCTTTCCCATCAGTATTTTTGTATCCTTTGGGTAAATACCTCGTACTGCAATTGCTTGATCATAGGAGAGTTCTATTTTTAACACTTTGAAGAATCTCCATACTGGTTTCTAGAGGGTCTTCACCAGTTTGCATTCAACATGGAGGAACTTTAAATGCATGTTGTTAAGTGGTAGAAGCCAGGCTCAAAGGCTACTTATTGTATGGTTCCAATTATAGACATTCTGGAAAAGGCAACACTATAGAGGCAGTAAATATATCACTGGTGGCCAGAGAGGTTCAGAGGGAAAGAGGGACAGATGAACAGGTGGAGTTACAGGGGTTTTTAGGGCAGTAAAACTATTCGTTATTGTACTATAATGAAAGATGCATCACATTATGCATTTGTTAAAACCCATGGAACAGTATAACACAAAGAGTGAACCATAATGTACACTATAAACTTTAATAACTTTAGTTATTAATAATGTTATCAATGTTGATTCATCAATTTTAACAAATATACCATACCAAGGCAAGATGCTGTAATATGGGAAACTGGGGTGGTGTGGGGTGGGGGAAGAAAAAGGTAATCAAGAATTCTCTACACTTCCTGCTCAATTTTTTTGTAAATCTAAAACTTCTCTAAAAATTCAAGTATATTAATTAAAAAATAATTTCCAATTTACCCCAAAGATACAGATGTAGTGAAAAGAAGGGCCATCTGTATCCCAATGTTTATAGCAGCAATGGCCACGGTCGCCAAACTGTGGAAAGAACCAAGATGCCCTTCAACGGATGAATGGATAAGGAAGATGTGGTCCATATACACTATGGAGTATTATGCCTCCATCAGAAAGGACGAATACCCAACTTTTGTAGCAACATGGACGGGACTGGAAGAGATTATGCTGAGTGAAATAAGTCAAACAGAGAAAGTCAAGTATCATATGGTTTCACTTATTGGTGGAGCATAACAAATAATATAGAGGACAAGGGTAGATGGAGAGGAGAAGGGAGTTGAGGGAAATTGGAAGGGGAGGTGAACCATGAGAGACTATGGACTCTGAAAAACAACCTGATGGTTTTGAAGGGGCGGGGTGGGAGGGTGGGGGAACCAGGTGGTGGGTATTAGGGAGGGCACAGATTGCATGGAGCACTGGGTGTGGTGAAAAAACAATGAATACTGTTACGCTGAAAATAAATAAAAAATTTAATTTAAAAAAAAATAAAAAAATAAAATCTTAAAAAAAAATAATAATTTCCAAAAATGCAGAGACAAAATCAATGGACTAAAAACTGAAGGATAATATTAAAAAAATAAAACAGGTCCACAGGTGATCTAGATGGTTTTCAGACAAAGACTTCAAAGTAAATAGCAAAAGAAGACCACCTTGAGTTCATCTTCTCATGGATATATCAACTTTACACCTAATATAAAGCAACTCCTCCTGTAGTAGGATTGAGGAATGATTGAACAGCTTCCCCACAACAAAAGATAAAGGGACCAAACAGAATAGCAAGAGGATAGACACCACTACAAGAGGACCTCGACCCCTAATTCTGCAAATAGCAATCAGAAAGGATAGGAGTGAAGGACCCGCATGCAGATTCACCCACCCTGGGACACAGAAGGAAAAAAAAAAGCCAGGGTTTAGAGGGCAACCAGACTATAAGTGAAAACTCATTTACTAACTTGAGCATTTGCTCTAACTCTCTCCAGGGTCAGAAGTGCTGGCAACCACTACTGTTTATGCTCCCCTTTCACCATGACAGTGAAAACAGAGCAGGGTCTAGCATTTAGGTGGCTTGTCCCCTCAGTGAGCATCAGCTAGGGCCCACATAAGTTCCAGCATACCTCCAAGGCAGCTCCAGCATGAGACACACCAGGACATGCCCAGCCCACACCCACTTCAGCTCTAGTTATCCTTCCAGAATACCCTGAGCACAGAGCACCACAGGACACCCAGCCCATTCAGGTCCAGCTGTCCCACTAGGGTAGCCTCAGCAAAGGGTACCTTGAGGTCATCCAGCCTGGCCCAGCCTCAGGAGTCCCACCAGAGTGACCCTTGCACAGAACACCTCAGAATTCCCCAGCCTTTGCCCACTTCATCTACAGCCATCCTACAGGATGCTCCTTGTGCAGAGCACCCAAGAGTCCCATGGCTAACACCCACTTTAGCTCCAACCATCTCACCAGATGGCCCCTGTGTAGAGCACCCTGGAACCCCCTAGCCCATACCTGCTACAACTCCAGCCAGCCAGCCAGCCAAAGCTGTCAGGCACTTGTAGCCCATACAAGGCATCTCCTTCAAGGCTGTTTCACCTAATTCACAGAAATCCATAAAAACAATACAGAAATTTTAAAAAATGAGAAGGCAGGGTTCAAAGTAATAGTCATAAACATGCTTACAAGAATTGAGAGAACAGTGGATGAACCTAGTGAGAACTTTAACAAAGAGATAAAAATACAAAAAAGAGCTAATCAGAATTGAAGAGTACAATAACTGAAATGAAAAATACACCAGAGAGAATCAATAGCCGATTAGAGGATGCAGAATCAGCAATCTGGAAGACAGGGTAATGGAAAGTACCCAAGTAGAACAGCAAAAGGAAAAAAGAAAAAAAATAATAAGCAGTAACATCAAGGATACTAACAATCACATTACAAGGGTCTCAGAGAGAGAAAGGGGTAAAAAACTTATTTGAGGAAATAATACCTGAAAACTTCCCTAATCTGGAGAAGCAAACAGACATTCAGGTCCAGGAAGCACAGAAAATCCCAAACAAGAAGAACCAAAGGAGATCCTCACCAATACAGGTAATAATTAAAAGAAGTATATCATCACTGATAAAACTAGTATGAAGGTTAACAAACAAAAGTAGTAAAATCAATTATATCTAAAATACTAACTAAGGGATTCACAGGGATGAAAAGATATAAAATATGATAACACATGTGTAAAACATGGAGGGGGAACTAAAAATGGAGTGCTTTTAGAATGTGTTTGAACTTAAGCAACCATCAACTTAATATAGACTCCTATATACTTAGAAGTTATATGTGAACCTCATGGCAATGACAAGACAACCTATAATATATACACAAGAACATAAAGAGAAAATGAGTCCAAGCATAACCCTAAAGACTGTCATTAATCATAAGAGAAAAAAGAGGAAGAAAGTATCAAAGAAGAATTACGAAAAACAGAAAACAATGAACAAAATGGCAATACACCCATACCTATTGATAATTATTTTAAATCTAACTTGTCTAAATGTGCCAATCAAAAGACATAGGGTGACTGAATGGATGAAAAAACAAGATCTATCTATAAGCTGCCTACGAGACTCAATTCAGGCCTAAAGACACAAACAGATTGAAAATGAATGGATAGAAAAATTCTTCAGGTAAATATAAGTGAAAAAAAAAAGCTGGGTGGCAACACTCTTATCAGATAAAATTGACCTTAAAACAAAGACAATAACAAAAAAGAATGGACGGCATTGCATAATGATAAAGGGATCAACCCAAGATGACAGAAAAACTGTAAATATCAATGAACGCAACATAGGAGCACCTAAATATATAAAGCAAATATTAACAGACATAAAGGGGAAAATTGACAGTAATATAATAATAGTAGGGGATGTTAACATCCCACTTACATCAATGGATAAATTATCCAGACAGAAAATCAGTAAGGAAACAGTGGCTTTGAACATCACACTAAAGCAGATGGACTTAACAGATATATACAAAAATTTCCATCCAGAAACAGAAGAATACACATTCAAGTGCACATGGAATATTTTCTAGGGTAGATCAAATATTAGGACACAAAACAGAACTCAATAAATTTAAACAGACTGAAATAATATTAGACATTTTTTTTCTGACCACAATGACATGAACCTAGAAATCAATTAGGAGAAAAAGAACTGGAAAAAAATACAAACATGGAAGCTAAACAAAATGCTACTAAACAACAAATGGGTCAATGAATAAATTAAAATGGAAGTAAAAAAATACCTGAAAACAAGTGAAAACACAACAGTTCAAAATTTGAGGGACATAGTAAAAGCATTTCTAAGAGGAAGTTACAGTCATACTGGCCTACCTCAAAAAAAAAAGAAAAGAAAAGAAAGAACGAAAAATCCCAAGTGAACAGTCCAACTCTATACCTAAAGGAACTAGAAAAAGAAGGACAAACAAAACCTAAAGTTAGTAGCAGGAAGGAAATAAGAAAGACAAGAAAATAAATGAAACAGAGACTAAAAAAAATAGTAACGATCAATCAAAATAATTGGTTCTTTGAAAGGATAAACAAAACCAATAAAATTTTAGCCACATTCATCAAGAAAAAAAGAGGACTTAAATAAGAAATTAGAAATGAAAGAGAAGTTACAATGAACACCACAGAAATATAAAGGATTATGAGACTAATATGAACAATTATATGTCAAAAAATTGGACAACCTGGAAGAAATGGATAATTGCTAGAAACATACCACTTTCTGAGACTTGGAATCAGGAAGAAATGGAAAATCTGAACAGATCGATTTCTAGTAACAAAATTATATAGGTAATCAAAACACTTCCAACAAACAAAAATCTAAGACCAGATGGCGTCATATGTGAATTCTACCATTAATTTTCTATTTTTTTATTTCTTATTTAAATTCAATTAATATATAGTGTATTATTAGTTTCAGAGGTAGAGTTAAGTGATTCATCAATCTTATATAATACCCACTGCTTATTATAGCACATGCCTTCCTTAATGTCCATCACCCATGTACCCCATTCCCCAACCCCCCCCTTTTTCCTTCCACAGCCTTCAGTTTGTTTCCTAGAGTTCAGCATCTCTTATGGTTTGTCTAACAGTCATTTAAAGATGAGTTAATACCTATCTTTCTCAAACTCTTCCAAAAAACAGAAGAGGAAGGAGAACTTCAACTTCACTCTATGATGCTGTCATTACCCTGACATCCTGACAGCAAAACTAGACGAAGAAACTACAAAAAAGAAAAATCCAGGGAAATATCCCAGATGAACACAGTTGCACATAGCCTCAACAAAATATTAGCAAAACAAATCCAATTATACATTAAAGGCTCATTCACCACAATCAAGTGGTATTTATTCCTGAGATACGAGGATGGTTCAAAATCCACAAAACAATGAACATGACACATTACCTTAACAACTTTTAGACCATCAGCAAGACTGACAGCATACTCTTCAACAGAAATGGAAAAAAAAAGTGGTAGTGAGAATAAACTTCAGTTAGCTACTTAAACTTCTGAAAGTGGGTAACATCTAAAACTGTGTAATTCTCAAAAATTTCCTCCAAAAAAGCAAAACAAAATACATTTATTTTTAAAGACAAGCCAAGGTTTGGGAGCGCATGGGGCTAGGAAACCTTCATTAAAAGATTATTAAATTGAATCATATAGTCAAAAGAAAAATGACTCCATGTGGAAGTACAATAATGCAGAAAGGAATAAAGTGCTCCAGAGAATATAAAGGGACATTTGAATGAACATCAATGATTTCAAAAGATAGAAGTGTATTTCTCTGCTGCATTCAGAAAGTATATATGAGGTAAGAACTCCAGGGCCAGTAAGCAATTCCAAAGATCCAGCTCTATTTTTCTGCCCCATGACAACCAATATTTCACAAACTTTAAAATGAATGAATTAACCCATTCATCACTTCCACATTCTTTCCAAGATAAAGGAAGGATGAAGAACACACTTCTCCCTGGTACTAATTATAACAGGGCAAGAACCTGTCCTAACTAGAACAATTTCTATTTATAGCCCATTGACCAGAAGTCAGTTATATAGACCCACTTGGCTGTTAAGCAAGCTGAGAAATATAATCTTCATTCTGGGCAGCCATGTGCCCCACTAAACATCAGGGCATCTAGTACTAAGTTAGAAATTGATAGAAGGTTGATTTAGGGAACACCTAGCAGAACTGCAACCCAACTATCCATGAACTTTTTCTTATATAAAGTCATATCAACCCATTTTCAAGAGAACTCAAGTTTACCAAATAGTTACTATATCTCAAAATCTAAGCTCTTCCTGTGAAAACCATCTTTTCCCTCATATTCATATTTGGTATTTGTTTTCTAGACATGTTTCATGAGCTCAAGTTATTTAATATTAATTGATTGTTAATGTAACTAAAATGAAGTCCCATTCGAAAACACAAAAATAGGAAACACAAACAGCAGTAACTCATTCTTAACCAGTATCAAAACCTGCAGGGCAGGGACTCCAAATAGTGCCTATCATGGCAGTGCCATAGTTGCAAGTCCCCCTGGTTGTCTTCTTGGAGCATTTTTTCCCCTCTATCTTCCTCCATGATGCCTGTCTTTGCCCTTTGGGAGGCTCTTTTCTTTTCTTTTCCATTATCTTCCATTGCCAAATTTGAAGCATAGAAGGAGAACTTTAGCAGTTCACTTCATGCTGTTGCAGCTTCAGTGGCCCAGGGATTGCTTTATGGGGTAAATAGTTACAGGATTTTTCAGTCTAGCTTGTATTTTGTGTTTGTTTTCTTTAGGACTTTTTATGGTAAAAAAAAAAATTATTTCAGAAAATAAATTATTTCTGTCCTATTTGCTACAAGCCAATTCCATATCTAGACATGTATTTAAGCCTTAAGACTCTAGTCTTTTATTTACTGGCCTCCAAATCATACTCAACCCCTGTCTCTCTAATTAGCAGCAGCTTTTTGTGGCCATCTGAACCCCTAGACTTTGATGAAAAGGAAATATCCCTAATCTCTTCCCTGATTAAAGGTTCACTGCCCTTTATGTGAGCATATCCTTCTAAAGCTACCCTTTGGGGCACCTGGGTGGCTCAGTTGGTTGGGCGGCTGCCTTCAGCTCAGGTCACGGTCCTGGAGTCCTGGGGATCGAGTCCCACATGGGGCTTCCTGCTCAGCGGGGAGTCTCCTTCTCCCTCTGACTCTCTTCCCTTTCTGGTTCTCACTCTCATTCTCTCTCTCTCAAATGAATAAATAAAATCTCAAAAAGAAAAATAAAGTTACCCTTTGAACTACTGCATATGTAGAAGGTTATTTTTCAAATACATAAATAAATTCTGGAAGTAAGTAACTTGGGTTTTATAATCTTCAGGTATTCTAGCACTTTATGTCTTTTTTTTAAAGGATTTTTCTTATTATGTTCAATTAGCCAGTATATAGTACATCATTAGTTTTTGATGTAGTGTTCCATGATTCATTAGCTGCATTTAACACCCAGTGTTCATCACAACATGTGCCCTCCTTAATACCCATCACCTGGTTACCCCATTTTCCCAGCCCCCTCCCTTCCATACTTTCTATCTTAAAACTCTTTTCAACTCAACATATGGTCTCCAACTCATGGTCCAAAATAACTACTGAGCTTTAGCCATCATATCTGCATCCCAGCCAGGATAGAAGACTTTACTGGAAACATGATCTTTAAGTCAGGCAGCCACTGATGATTCTACTACTTTTTAGAAAGGGAAGGATCAATAGGCACTGAGGAAAAACTAGCAGTCTTTCCCACAGTTATCCTTTATTCTATCTTTTGTGTTTTTAATTAATAAAATTCTACATTTTAATTCTACCTTACCACTAGTAAAACCTTCAATACTGTGTTTAATATATATTGTTTTTCTAACTTCTTCTGATTTTAATTTAATATGGTTATTCTCTATTTTTTAGTATTCTTCTTTATTAACAATAAAGGCATTTAATATTTAAGAGCACCTTTTGGTGTTTTCCATATGTTCTGGTATGAAGTGTTCTCTTTTACATTATTTTATAGGTATTTAGTAATTTCCTTCCTGTTCTAGTAGTATATGCCTTTACTTCAAAGTTGCTAAAAATCATAGGAAACATATACATGGGAAGAAAATATTTGTAAACCATGTATCTGACAAAGAACTGGTATCTAGACCATGTGATAAACTCTTCAAACTTACCAGTTTAAAAAAAGCCAATCAGAAACTGGGTGGAAGACATGAAGGTACATTTCACCAAAGAAGAGGATATGTACATGGCAAAAAAGGTATTCAACACTATGTGTCATTAAGGAAGTAAAAATTAAAGACCACAATGAGATTTTACTATATACCTATTAGAATAGTAAAAAATAAAAAAAATTAATAAACATTGACAGCATCAAATATTAATGAGTATGCTGAGAAACTGCATCACTTGCTATATTACTGGATTACTTATACATTACCACTGAGGTGGGAATGTAAAATAGTGCAGCCACTCTGGAAAAGAGTTTGTTAATTTTTTTTCTAAAATTAAACATACAATAATCCTATGACTCTGCAATTGCACTTGTGGGCATTTTTATCCTAGAGAAGAAAAGAACTTATAGTCACACAAAAATTTCTACACAAATGTTCAATGAAGCTTTATTCATAACCAAAAACTTGAAACAACCCAGATAATTGTCGATGAGTTGTTAAACTGTGGTAATTCTATACCATGAACTACCACTCAGTAATGAAAAGGAACAAACTACACATATACACATTGGCTTGGAGGGATTTCCACAGAATTAGATTAATGGAAAAAGTCAATCTCTAAAATTGCATAATAGTCCATTTAGACAACATTCTTGAAATGACAAAATTATTGAAATGGAAAACAGACTTATAGCCAGGGAATAAGTATAGGTGGGGTTGGGGGTTAGACAAGTATGAGTGGTAACAAAAAGACAGTATGAGGGATCTTTGTGATGATGGAAATGCTCTATATCTTGACTGTGTCAATGTCAATATTCTGATTGTAATATTGCATTATAGATTTGCAAGATATCATCATTGGGGAAAACTGGATCAAGAGTACAAGGGGTCCCTCTACATTATTTTTTACACTTACATTTGAAACTAGAGTTATTTTAAAATAAAAATGTAGGGGCACCTGGGTGGCTCTGCCTTCAGCTCAGGTCATGATCTCAGGGTCCTGAGATTTAGCCCCATATCGGGCTCTCTGCTCAGCAGGGAGCCTGCTTCCCCCTCTCTTTCTGCCTGCCTGTCTGCCTACTTGTGATCTCTCTCTCTCTCTCTCTGTGTCAAATAAATAAAATCTTTTAAAAATTTTTAAAAAATAAAATAAAAATGTTAATTTTCAAAAGCCAAATAATTATTCTGATGAAATTTTTGTCCTGCAAAGTATATAAGGTATATAAGGCATACAGCATGATGGTTTGATTTACCTATACTGAGAAATGATTACCAGAATAGGTTGACTTATCTGTCACTTAATATAGATAAAATAAAAAGAAAAATTTTCTCCTTGTGATGAGAACTTGTAGGATCTACTCCCTTAACAACTTTGCTATATATTATACAGCCATAATCATAGCTATAGCCATCATGTTGTACTAGTATTTATTTATCTTTTAACTGGAAGTTTAGCCTTTGACTGCCTTTCTCCAATTCCCCCTAACCATGCCCCCCACCTATGGTAACCACAAATCTGATTCTTTTTATTAGTTTGGTGGTTTGTTTTAGATTCCACATATAAGTGAGATCAAAGAGTATTCATCTCTCTGATTTATTTCACTTATACTTCCCTCAAGGTCTGACCATGTTGTCACAAATGGCAAGATTTCCTTATGTTGTTTTTTTACAGCTGAATAATATTCTATTTATATATACCACAACTTATTTATCCATTCATCAAAAGACATTTTGTTTCCATGGAAGAAGTAAAACTTCACTACTTGCAGATGACATGATACTATACATAGAAAACCTGAAAGACTCCACCAAAAAACTGCTAGAAGTGATAAAAAAAATTTTCAGTAAAGTGGCAGGATATAAAATCAACATCCAGAAATCTGTTTCATTTCTATATGCCAATGAAGCAACAGAAAGAGTCATTAAGGAGTCAGTCCCATTTACAACTGCACCCAAAACAGTAAGACACCCAGGAATAAACCTAACAGAAGAGGTAAAAGAATTATGCTCTGAAAATTATAAAACACAGATGAAAGAAATTGAAGATGACACAAAGAAATGGAAAGACATTCCATGCTCATGGAAGGATGAATGTGGTTAAAATGTCTATACTACTCATATTTTGGCTACTTAAATAACATTCTTGTGAACACGGGTTGGAGTGTGCAGATGTCTTCTTGAATTAGTGCTTTTGTTTTCTTCAGATATATTTCCAGAAATGGGGTTGCTGGATTGTATGTTAGCTCTATTTTTAATTTTAGGGGAACCTCCATACTATTTTCCACAGTGGCTGCATCAATTTACATGCCCACACCAACAGTGTACAAGGGTTCCCTCTTCTCCACGTTCATGCCAGAAATTCAAACTATTTAACATGCAATGCCCTTTATAGCCCAAAATCATCAATTTTTTCTCCTTTCCTATCATCCAGTCTCACCAAATGACTGATCTTTCATCAAGATGTGCATCATCATAATGTTACTTTTCCCTGTCCTTATTTCTTCCTGGAGTTGTATTGTTCTTGCCCATCTCCCCAGCCCATTTTCCTCCTCATCTTTCAAGACTTAACTAAAAATGTTATTACTTCCTCAGTGAAAGCTTCTTCGGGCATTCTAGGCAGTAATAGTTGTTCTCCTTTCCTCTGTGTTCCTATAGCATTTTCCACATTGTTTTTATGGCTTATCACTTGGTACTGAAATGGTTTATTTTTAAGACACTTCTAATAGATTGAAGGCAAGGGTCTTGTCTTAATTTATCTTTGTATATTCAGGGTATAGTTCAATGCTTTATATTCAGAACTTAATAAATAAAGAATTACTAAATAATAACCACTCCATCCACTGCCTCAGTCATCATTTCGAATATTCCACTCATATTTAGTACAACCATATCTGTAAAAGGCAGAATTGAACTAAATCTTTATTTCTCAAACATTTGTTTTAATCAGCAATTGCAAATGATGTTGGCTTTTTTCTACCTCTGTTGGACAGCTAGTGTCTTTCTAGAATGTGCTTGAAGGGTGCCACATTTTGATGAGGAGAAGGTGAAAAGTATTCTGTTTAATCAGTACCGTTATTGATACGAGGAGGGTGATAGCTGGATTTTTGCTATTAATTTGCTATTAACAGTCTTGTTTTCCTAAATCTGTAATATCAATTTCTTTCATGTTGTATCTGTGTTTTTGTAGATGCCAAATGCAAGGGCCCAAAGAGAAAAGTACAGCTAAGAATTTATGATCAAAAATATGTCTAAACTGAATTTTTCTAATGTGTAAACTATGACTATATTGTAAAACATGTACAGAATACACATTTTACAATCAAACTGTGCTGTACTGATTTCTGTTCTTATATGATTGATCTCTTTAACATCATAACATTCTAAATGATTTGGTATCAAGCAATGGTTTGTGAAAACAGAAGTTATATTAAAATAATATATTTCTAACATTCTTACTTTTCAACAGTAGAAAAGGAAATCAAGTAGAAACCAAGAAACTGACATGAAAAGAAAAAGCAAGACATGTCCATAGATTAGCAACTTTTTATAGTCATTTAAATGCTATAAGAGTATGAATTATTTATAAGTACTCTAAATCCCTTATCTGTAGGTTTTTAAGTTTATACTCCCCTGATTCAATGCCTAAAAGGAGTGTGATAGCAAAAGAGTAAAATCCCCGGATCTACAGTCATACAATAGTTCACACAGATAACCTGTGCACTCCCTATGGGTAATATGGACTTCAAAAGTGAAGTCTTAAAAGACTACCTATTGTGAGCGCATTTTGATTTCCATCCACTCCACAATCTAAGCTGACAACAAAATGTTATCTCTTCAGGAATATTTAGAGTGTATCCTCCCATTTAACATCTGCTTTTCTTTCTTGCTTTTAGTGTACAACTATGGAAAATGGAGAATATCTTAAACAGCATGCTATTTATCAAAAAGTGAATGAAAGGGCATTTGACAACATTCATAAATTGGACTAAATATTAAAAGGATAAGCCCTCTGAGTGAAGAAATATTTGTAATGGAAAGATTGAGGTTCCTCTTTTATTTCTTCGAGTAAAATATGAACTCTGAAATCCACTCAATTCTCAATCATATAGTATTTATTAACCATTTATGAAGCACCAGTATTCTTTATAGTGCTATTCTAGATAGTTAATAGATGTTTAAAGAAATTAAAGATATACAAACAACGTAAGAACCGGCTGTATGTATAATTGGCTCTCACCTAAATATCCTCCCATACCCAAAAGCCTGATGGAAATTTAGAAACTAAACATGTTTACAATCTGCTGACCTCAAAATTTCTACTTACCCTGAAGTCTAAGGCATTAAACCCTCCTTACAATCAAATGTGGAATTCCTCATTATAATCAATTATGAAATTCCTAACAATAAATTCACTATTTCTACTGAAACAACAATGACAATGATATTGTACTTCATTATGTTTAAATAGTCCAGAATAATATACTAGACTGAGCCTGGCTATAATTATTCTTCTATAAATATATCAACAAAATCTCATGGATTATTTTATCGGGCTATTTAGGTTGATGGTAAGCGAAAGAAAAGATGAAGCTATAGGTTATGCTTTTGAAAATCAATCTAAGTAGGATTATTTACAGAGGTAGGGCAATGCAGAGTCCTGTTTGAAAAGTGGGCTAGGTAAGTATTATGGAAGAAATTTGCATATGTTTGTAAATTTTGCATATCTGTATACATTTGCCTACATGTCTTTCAGTATATATTTTCTAGGCTAAAAGCACATTAGCACATAGCATAGAAAATAAAAGTCTACATTTCATTTAATATCAAACTTTGTAGGATCTTACAACTGGCAAAACATTTTACATTATTCAACCAAATTTTCCCATTTCCCACATGAAAAGATGATTTTAACATTGCCCTTACCCCACAAAGGCCCATTATTTTCAGCTGTTACAGATAATTTTAGCAGATACAAAACATGGAGATAGCAAGAGACATGAAAAATCCTTACTCTAAATAAATGCCCCTTAAAAATATTTGTGATATAAGATGTATTTTAAAACATCTCATTAAAAAAGTATTTCTCATTGATAATTGGTTACACGTTCTTTGTAATTATTTACTATGGGCCAAGCACAGTGCTAAATTCTAGAGATTTCATTTGGTTAAATAATTTCTTCCATCATTAAGCTCATAATTTAGAAAGAAAAATAAACTTGCATCCTCCTATGATTTTTCTAAATGTTATGAGAATTCAGATGATGTAATATTTAATTTCATAAAATATACCTGGTAACCCTGTCTTGCTTTATGATGTGCAAAAATCTTTCACATACTTTTATTCATGAAATTCTTAAAACTCTGTGAATTTGGTACTGTTATCATTGCTAGAATAATAATTACAGATAACCAAGAACAGACATATATGTAACTAAGAAGACCATACTCTTGTCAAGAAAATCGTGTCTATTTAACATAAAAAGAAGTGTTTAATTTCTTTTTTTTAAAAGATTTCATTCATTTATTTGACAGAGAGATCACAAGTAGGCAGAGAGGCAGGCAGAGAGAGAGGAGGAAGCAGGCTCCCCACTGAGTGGAGAGCCTGATGCGGGGCTCGATCCCAGGACCCTGAGATCATGACCTGAGCCGAAGGCAGAGGCCCAACCCACTGAGGCACCCAGGTGCCCCGAAGTGTTTAATTTCTAAGAGATTTATATCATTAAAAGTTTAATTAATATTATATCATATGATTTATGACATTATTTTAGAAGGCTATTTTCTACTAAAACAAAGAAATCTCAACAATTATCAAGGCATTATTATTGCATTCTAGGAATGGTTAGAGAAGGGGGTTTTAGTTAAACTGAATTACAGTTTAACTAAGAATCCTCTATGTGTTAAATAGAACAGCCTAAGGCAAGGACACTGATGCATAAGCTATGGGAACATGTGGCCCTAAGCCCTCTCATGAGTGTGCAATTATATTGCTTGCTTTCACAAGTTATTTCTTTTTAGAAATATAGCACTTACCAACCACAAATCTTTAATATAGTGAAACATGGCACCAACCACAAAGTTGAAAGAGAGGTCAGAAATCATAAAGCTTAAATTATTGCTTCTGACTTTCTAGAAAACTAAGTAACCTGAACAAACCATTTCAATAGAAAAAAAAAAAACAGAAAACAAAAATGCTGGACAAAATATTTTAAAAATATTTTAACTGCATCCAAGAATTAAAAAAAAAAACTAGTAAAGAATTACTCAGAAGCCAATAAGATAAAAGTAAGCTAGAACCCAGAA
Organism: Martes martes; assembly: GCF_963455335.1. Classification (NCBI taxonomy): domain Eukaryota; kingdom Metazoa; phylum Chordata; class Mammalia; order Carnivora; family Mustelidae; genus Martes; species Martes martes. Next base: position 22,201,222 of record NC_137897.1, read on the forward strand.
GAAAAATAAGTTGAGGGATGGCGTTCAATTTGTCAACACTTGACAAAATGTCAACCTGAGCTTTAGTTTTCAGATCCTCTCAAGACCCAGAGGAAAATATGCAAATCCCAGGAGTGAGCCAAGTTGGGTTATCTAATAGGAAATAACCGCCCTCCCACCCCAACACATACCCAGAGAGCTAGGGTCTTAAGGAACTATGCCTTCAAAATAAGAATATACTAAAATCAAGTCTGCCTCCCTCCTCACCTACCTCAAGAATGCAAAAAAAAAAAAAAAAAAAAAAAAAAGTCCCACTGAACTTCGATACTGAATTCAGGGGAAGAGAAATAAATCCTCCTTGAGGAATCCAGCCTTATGTGAATTTGCAACTTGAATTTCCCTACATGAGTAGTCTGAAAAATCTCTAGCCAAGAATTTAAAGCACCCAGAGCTGGTAAAACCTCCTGGTAGCCTGCAGAAGAAAATGAACATAATTTTTGGATAAACCATTAAAACCCAGGTTTCAAAGGATTTCCAGAGGCAAGGTTTCCAGAATGATGAACTCAAATTCAAAAATCACAAAATACAAAATGAAATAAAATATAAGCCAGCAAAAGCATCAAACATTGTAATCAGACCTACAGATATTCCATATATTTGAATTACTAGAAAGAGAACATAAAAATAATATGACAGATTTAAAAATAAAAGACGTGGTTAAATATCAGATAAATAAGGAAATATAACATAAACATAAAAATACCAGTATTTAACTTGAAGAATTGAAAAATATAATACTGAATATGACAAGTTCAATAGGTGAGGAAACATGCTTGATGAAATTTAAAATCAATTTTTAATTTAAAAAATTATTTTAAAAAAAGTAATAGAAGGAAACTTCCTTAGTTGGATAAAAGAGAAGGCCACAAAACCTATAATAAAAATCACAATTAATGGAAAAACATGAATGTTCCCTTTAGTTTCAGAAACATGGTACAACTTCTATTGGACATTATGCTGAAGTTAAAAACCAGTATAATCAGTGAAGAAAAATAAGTCAAATTATTAGAAAGGGAAAAACAAGATTATCATTTTTCTCTGATAATAGCACTATGTTTTTTAAAAAACACCATCTAGGGGTGCCTGGGTGGCACAGATGGTTATGTGTTTGACTTTGGTTTCAGCTCAGGTCATGATATCAGGGTCCTGAGATCAAACCCTGTGTCAGACTCTGTACTTAGCTTGGAGTCTGCTTGAGATTCTCTGCCCCTGCCCCTCTGCCCCTCCTGCTTGTGCTCTCATAAATACTATCTCTCTCAAATAAATAAATAAATAAATAAGTCTTAAAAGAAATCAAGGGTACTAAATGAGAAAAATATGCAGCCAAGAAACATTTTATCCAGCTAGGCTGTCACTGAAAATAGAGAGATAAAAAGCTTCCAGAAGAAACAGAAACTAGAAGAATCTGCAGTCACCAAACCAGCCCTACAAAAAATATTGAAAGGGATCCTCTAAGCAAAGGGAGAGCCCAAAAGTAACACAGACCAGAAAGGAACAGAGACAATATACAGTAACTGTCACCTTACAGGCAATACAATAGCACTAAATTCATATCTTTCAATATTTACCCTGAATGTAAATGGGCTAAATGTTCCAATGAAAAGACACAGGGGATCAGAACGGATTAAAAAAAACAAGACCCAATAGAACAGGTATTAATTAATGTATTAATTAAGGCATTAATTAAGACCCCCCCAAAACAAGACCTTGCTGTCTGCAAGAGACTCATTTTAGACACAGAGACACCTCCAGATTTAAAGTGAGGGTAGACAACAATTTCTCACACTAATGGACATCAAAAGAAAGATGGGGTCGCAATCCTTATATCAGACAAATTGGATTTTAAACCAAAGACTGTAATAAGAGATGAGGAAGGACACCATATCATATTTAAATGGTCTATCCAACAAGTAGATCTAACAAGTGTAAATATTTATGCCCCTAACATGGGAGCAGTTAATTATATAAGTCAATTAATAACAAAATCAAAGAAACACATCGACAATAGTACAATAATAGTAGGGCACTTTAACACCCCCCTCCTGAAATGGACAAATCATCTAAACAAAGATCAACAAGAAAATAAGGCTTTTGAATGACACACTGGACCAGATGGACTTCACAGATATATTCAGAACATTCCATCCCAAAGCAACAGAATACACATTCTTCTCTAGTGTATGTGGAACATTCTCCAGAATAGGTCACATCTTGGGTCACAGATCAGGTCTCAACCAGTACCAAAGAACTGGAATCATTCCTTGCATATTTTCAGACCACAACGCTTTGAAACTAGAACTTAACCACAAGAGGAAAGTTGGAATGAACTCAAATACATGGAGGCTAAAGAGCATCCTACTAAAGAATGAATGGGTCAACAAGGAAATTAAAGAAGAATTTTTAAAAATTCAAGGAAACAAATGAAAATGAAAACACAGCTGCTTAAAATCTGTGGGACACAGCAAAAGGGGTCCTGAGAGGAAAGTATATAGCAATACAAGCCTTTTTCAAGAAACAAGAAAGGTTTCAAGTACACAACCTAACGGTACACCTAAAGAAGCTGGAGAAAGAACAGCAGAGAAAGCCTAAACCCATCTAGAGAAGAGAAATATTAAAGATCAGAGCAGAAATCAATGAAACAGAAACCAAAAGAACAGAAGAACAGATCAACAAAGCCAGGAGCTTGTTCTTTGAAAGAATTAAAAAGACTGATAAGTCCCTGGGCAGACATATCAAAAAGAAAAGAGAAAGAACCCAAACAAATAAAATTATGAATGAAAGAGGAGAGCTCACAACCAACACCAAAGAAATACAAACAATTATAAGAACATACTATGAGCAACTATATGCAAACAAATTAGACAATCTGGAAGAAATGGATGCATTCCTAGAGACATATAAACTACCAAAGCTGAACCAGGAAGAAACAGAAAACCTGAACAGACCCATAACCAGCAAATAAATCAAAGCAGTAATCAGAACACTCCCAATGAACAAGAGCCCAGGGCCAGATGGCTTCCCAAGGAATTCTACCAAACATTTAAAGAAGAATTAATACCTATTCTCCTGAAACTGTTTCAAAAAATAGAAATGGAAGGAAGACTTCCAAACTCATTTTATGAGGCCAGCATTACCTACCAGACAAAGACCTCACCAAACAGAATTAGACACCAATATCTCTGATGAACACAGATGAAAAAATTCTCACCAAAATACTAGCCAATACGATTCAACAGTACATTAAAAAGATTATTCACCATGACCAAGTGGGACTTACTCCTGGGCTGCAAGGTTGGTTCAACATGTGCAAATAAATCAATGTACTGCTACAATACATTAATAAAAGAAAGGACAAGAACCATATGATACTCTCAATAGATGCAGAAAAAGCATTTGACCAAGTACAGCATCCTTTTTGATTACGACTCTTCACAGTATAGGGATGGAGGGTACATACCTCAATATCATTAAAGCCATCAGTGAAAAACCCACAGGGAATATCACTCTCAACAGAGAAAACCTGAGAGCTTTTCTCCTAAGGTCAGGAACACATCAGGGATATCCACTATCACCACTGCTGCTCAACATAGTACTTGAAGTTCTAGCCTCAGCAATCTCACAACAAAAAGAAATAAAAGGTATCAATCAGCAAAGAAGCAGTCAAACTCTCAGTCTTTGCAGATGATACGATATTTTATGTGGAAAACCCAAAAGACTCCACCCCAAAACTGCTAGAACTCATGTAGGAATTCAGTAAAGTGGCAGGATATAAAATCAATGCACAGAAATCATTTGCATTTCTATACACCAACAATGAAACAGAAGAAAAAGGAGTTAAGGAGTCAATCCTATTTATAATTGCACCCAAAACCATAGATACCTAGGAATAAATCTAACAAAAGAGGCAAAGAATCTGTACTCAGAAAACTATGGAATACTCATGAAAGAAATTGAGGAAGACACAAAGAAATGGAAAAACATTCCATGCTCATGGATTGGGAGAACAACTATTGTTAAAATGTCTATGTGACCTAGAGCAATGTACACATTCAATGAAATCCCTATCAAAACACCATCAACTTTTTTCAAAGAAATGGAACAAATAATTCTAAAATTTGTATGGAACCAGAAAAGACCCAGAAATCCAGAGGAATTTTGAAAAATAAAAGCAAAACTGGCATCATCACAATTCTGGACTTCAAGCTCTATAACAAAGCTGTAATGATCAAGACAGTGTGGTACTGGCACAAAAACAGACAGGTCAATGGAACAGAATAGAGAAGTCAGAAATGGACTCTCAACTCTATGGTCAACTAAGCAGGAAAGAATATCCAATGGACAAGACAGTCTCTTCAACAAATGGTGTTGGGAAATGTGGACAGCCCTATGCAGAAGAATGAAACTGGGCAGTTCTCTTACACCATACACAGAAATAGACTCAAAATGGATGAAAGACCTCAGTGTGAGACAGGAACCCATCAGAATCCTTGAGAAGAACACAAGCAACATCTTTGACCTCGGCCTCAGCAACTTCTTCCTGAAAACATCACCAAAGGCAAAGGAAGCAAGGGCAAACATGAACTATTGGGACTTCATCAAGATAAAAAGCTTCTGCACAGCAAAGGAAACAGTCAACAAAACCAAAGGACAGTCGATAGAATGGAAGAAGATACTTGCAGATGACATATCAGATAAAGTATCAAAAATCTATAAATAACTTACCAAATGCAACACCCAAGGAACAAATAATCCAATCAAGAAACAGGCAAAAGAGGGTGCCTGAGTGGCTCAGTGGGTTAGCCTCTGCCTTCAGCTCAGGTCATGATCTCAGGGTCCTGGTATCAAGCCCCGCATCAGGCTCTCTGCTCAGCAGTGAGCCTGCTTCCCCTCCTCTCTCTGCCTGCTGCTCTGCCTACTTGTGATCTCTCTGTCAAATAAATAAATAAATAAAATCTTAAAAAAAAGAAATCAGCAAAAGACATGAACAGACATTTTTGCAAAGAAGACATCCAAATGGGCAACAGAAACATGAAAAAATATTCAGCATCACTCGGCATCAGGGAAATACAAATCAAAACCACAATGAGATACCACCAATCAGAATGGCTAAAATTAACAAGTCAGGAAATGACAGATGTTGGCGAGGATATGGAGAAAGGGGAACCCTCCTACTCTATTGGTGGGAATACAATGTGGTGCAGCCACTCTGGAAGACAGTATGGAGGTTCCTCAAAAAGTTGAAAATAGAGCTTCCGTATGACCCAGCAATTGCACTACTGGGTATTTACCCAAAGATACAAATGTAGTGATCCGAAGGGGCATGTGCACCCCAATGTTTATAGCAGCAATATCCACAACAGACAAACTATGGAAAGAGCCCAGATGTCCATCAGCAGATGTATGCATAAAGAAGATGCAGTATATATATATATATATATATATATATATATATATATATATACACAATGGAATATTATGCAGCCATCAAAATAATTAAATCAGGATGCCTGGGTGGCTCAGTTGGTTAAGCAACGGCCTTCAGCTCAGGTCATGATCCAGGAGTCCCAGGATCAAGTCCTGCATCAGGCTCCCAGCTCCACGGGGAGTCTGCTTTTTCCCTCTTCTCCCCTCTCGTCCCCTCTCATGTTCTCTCTCTCTAGCTCTCTCTCAAATTCATAAATAAAATATTTAAAAAAATAAAAATAAAATAATGAAGTCATACATTTGCAATGATGTGGATGGAACTAGAGGGTATTATGCTAAGCAAAATAAGTCAATCAGAGAAAGACAATTATCCTATGATCTCACTGATATGTGGAATTTAAGAAACATGGCAGAGGATATTAGGGGAAGAGAGGAAAAAATGAAACAAAAAGAAACCAGAGAGGACGACAAGCCATAAGAGACTCTTAATCTCAGGAAACAAACTGAGGCTTGCTGGAATGGGGGTGGGAGGGATGCAGTGGCTGTGTTATAGACATTGAGGAGGGTATGTGTTGTGGTGAGCACTGTGAATTGTGTAAGACTGATGAATCATAGACCTGTACCCCTGAAGCAAATAATACATTATATGTTAATAATAATAAAAATAATAAAAATTTAAAAATAAAAAAATCACCATCTACAGATTTTTAAATTACAAGTAAGTCTCTAAAAAGTTGCTTGATTTAAAAAAATCAATGTATAAAAATCAGTTGCATTTCTAATTAATAGTAGCAAGCAGATGGAAAGTGTAACTTTTCAATTTTCACATTTATAATCAGAGTAGAGCATACATTGCTATTCACAGTTAAACAAATATTAATGGAGTGAAGAACCACATAACTAATGTTTAGTCACAAAGTAGAATATTGTCAGCACTGCAGCAACCCCCTACATACTTCTCCTTAATCATAACTACTTCCTTCCCCCTAAGTGTCAACACTATCCTGGTTTGGGACATAATAATTCCCTTATTTTTACCACTAACTTTTAAAAAAATATTTTATTTATTTATTCAAGAGAGAAAGAGAGAGCATGAATGGAGGGGTATTGGTTAGAGGAAGAGTGAGAAACAGGCTACCAGCTAACCAGGGAGCCCCATATGGGTCTTGATCCTGGACCCTGGGATCATGAACTGAGCTGAAGGCAGAGGCTTAACTGACTGAGTCACTGAGGAGCCCCTACAACTAAATTTAACATATATGTAGGCATGCATAAACAATATAAATTACTTTTGCCTGCTTTTCATCTTTATATAAAAGTAATCATACTTAACATTCTTTCATATTTTACCTCTTTTGTCAAGGTATCAATAAGAAAAAGAAAAGTAATTCAATAGAAAAAAATTGGGCATGTACCTAGAGAAGGACTTTGCAAAAGAAGAAACTTAAGTAATGAATAAACATATAAATAATCATATCAATCTCATCACTAACTAAGAAAATGCAAATTGAAGACACAATTAGATGGTGTTTCATATGCAACAGATCCGGGGAAAAAAATCAAACACATATAGGGATGTGAATTAACTAGAACCCTCATGTACTGTGGTGAAATGTGACTTGGTATAACCACTTTGGAAAATGAACTGGCTTTATAAAGTGCAACTAGAAATGCACATATTCTATGTTCTAACTTTTCCACTTTCAGGTAAATTATAATAAGTAAAGTCTTGCTTAACTAATCATGATATATTCATATAAACAGTTCTTAGGAGCACTGTTTTTAGAGCAAAACCAGGAAGCTACTCAAATGCAATAATAAAAGAGATAATTGAAATAATAAATGAATTACAATTTATAAATACTATACAATACTACAAAATTCATGAGTTATAGTTACAAATCATGAGGGTGAATACAAATACTAACATTTCTGGACCTCAGATCCTTTTTCTATAAAATTAAGGGTTTTCCCAGAAAGGGAATTTGTATTACCCCTCACAAGCAAACTGAAAAGGAAAATCCTTTAAGAACAGATTTTTAATACTAAAAAGAAACATTATTCATTTAAGAATAATTCAGGATAGTGGCTCCTGGGTGGCTCAGTTGGTTAAGCAAATGACTCTTGATTTCTGCTGAGGTCATAATCTCAGGGTTGTAAGATCGAGCCTGCTTAAAGATTCTCTCTCCCTCTCCTCCTGTCCCTCCCCCGACTCTCTCTCTAAAAAAAAAAAAAAAAAAAAAAAAAAAAAAAAAGAATGATTCTGGATATATTATGCAGGAGTTTGGTGATTTCAGTTACGTAATTTTCACTCAACCCTTTTTATTTTTATTTTTTTAAAGATTTTATTTATTTAAGAGTGAGTGACAGAAATAGTGAGTGAAATAGTGAAAGAGAGCACAAACAAGGAGGAGAAGGAGAAGCAGGCTCCCCACCAAGCAGGGAGCCCAACATGGGGCTAGATTCCAGGACTCTGGGTTCATGGCCTTAGCCAAAGACAGCCACTTAACCAACTGAGCCACTCAGGCCCTCAACAGTGGTTTTGTTGTTGTTCTACAGGGGTCTTTTATATGCAGATAAAGGAATAGTCCATAGTGCAAGGTTATGCCCAAGCAGAATACTGGCCAAAGTGGGTAAAAAATGTGACTAGTTACAACATTTTACCAAGAAATATTTACAATTAGAAAACCAGGTTGAGGAAATGTACTGTCAGGAGGGAAAATATAAGTCCAAAGCTGAACAGAACAAAAAAATGCTAAGAATAGAGAGAGGGAGCTAATGAGTAACATCTGAAGAAGGTAATCAACAGGCTGTAAATATATGTCAAAATATACTGGAAGAGGAAGTTTGAGTAAGTTTGGTCCTGTTATTTCTGTTAGGAGTGCTTCCTTATATTGGCAAGACAACACTGGACATCTTAAATGACTCTATGTAAATAAAATCAACTAAATCCATTTGAGAGGTTGGGACGGGGAAGGAGAATTGATTTTCACCAGCGTTACAAATTGAAAATTAATTTCCAATCACTTTTACATTTTTGAGAAACTGATTACATAATCAGCAGAAGGGGAGGCACTAGAATGACATAGTAACAGGGAGATTATATTTAAACATAGGAACATAGATCATTAAAGTAAAATATTTACTTTCTCCCTTATGACTTTTAATGAAACATCAATAATGGAACATGCAGGTCAATTTGATTTTGTCTACTAGGAGACAAATATCATTGTAGCCTTGTATCCTACAGACTCTCAAATTGTGTTTCTCAGCTGCTGGCCATTGGTTTACCAGGCCATACTTCCATTGCTTTGCACCTAGAACCATCTTTGCCCCTCATTCATTTGACAGCAATTGGTTTCTCTACCCTCTTTGTTCTCTCTCTCTCATTCATGGGTCCAGACCAAAGAGGTGGTCTTCAAGTTCACCATTATGGACCATTTTTGTAAACTGATGATGGTCAGATTAAATTATTTAAAATCCTACACCAGATACCTGTTGTATCATGTCTAATTTACTATTATCCTAGGTAGGCAGTATAGGCATAGTAATTCAATATCTTCATCTTTGCAATAAAACATTGGAAAATAAAAGCCAAATTTAAGTCAGAAATAATATTTAATTTTAGGAATATTGAGTTGGTTTTCCCAAAGGCAGAGACGGAGATGGGGATTCTTGAGCAAGTAATTTATGGGGGAATGTTCTCAGGAGAAAGGAAGTTAAGGAAGCAGATACAGCAGGTAAAACAAACAAACAAACAAACAAATAAACAAACAAAAAACAAGAATGTGGTTTATCCTGGACTCTACATTGAGCATGAATCTTACAGGGAATGCTGGAGCATGAACTACACCAGAGTAGGTACTGCCATTTGTATGCCCATACCAGTCTGCTTCTGAGAGCGTGGGTAGCACTAAGTTTAGGGGAGTACATTATCTTTCCAGGAAGATGAAGGCAATTCTCTGAGGGGCCAGCTACAAATGTTGGTAGCCAAAACCCATGACAGCTGAAGGATAGGAACAACAGCCAGGTAAAGAGGATCTTGATATGGTGCCAAGAAGGTCTACTAGAAGCAGAAAGAAATTTTCTAGAAACACTTTCAATGATTACTGGACCATGGAATTGATATAATAAAAGTTGCCAAGTTTGAATTCTGTACAACATATTGTTTGATACTTCACAAGCATATTCCAATTTACTAAAACAAAAAAGACTGGTTTTTTAAGAATACCTTCAGTTTAAAATGAGATAGGATCTACCCTTTCAGGGCATATTTTCTAATAAGATTTCACTGAGCAACAATACTTATAAACTGAATCACTGACGATTGTCAAATGGAAGGAACTATACCAATACAAATTGCAGCATTTCAAAATATTTGACAGAATAATGAGGATTTGGGCATTTTAAGATTCTTATATAATTTTTAAAATATTATACTTATAAAATACAAGTAAATCACATTTATCTGACCAAAAAAGGGGAAAATTTCATAAAGAGAGGTATTTCCCCAGAGAACTCTGAGTAGATACACATAGGTTTTCCCTCAAAAAAAGTCTAAAATCAACATTCATAAATGATCCCAAATCAGATATAATTTTAAAAAGACCCACTGGCAATAAGATTTATCATCATTTATAAACAAAAGAGCTGACTAATTACTATAAATGGTATCCATTAGCTTTAAGCCAAGCAAGATCTTAGGCTGCAGCTCAGGCTAGGGTACTATCCAGCTTTACTACAAGTACCTTAACTTAGCAATTTTCCCTTCCTCCTACCTCATATAAATGAGACTGACCATCTTTCCATACCACCCAGTGTAAGATCCCTGAGCTTCACTCTTCTATTTCTGATGACACACTAAACACTGCTCCATTCCACTGTGCTCACTCCTACCCATTATTGAAAATAGTAGTAATTTTATTGCAAGGCGAAAGTGGAGGATATCAGTATTTGTTGAGTATCTCTTAGAAGACAGGAAATATATGTATGTTTTAATCAAGTAGTAAGTTTTGGGGGCACTTGAGAGGCTCAGTCGGTTAAGCATCTCCTTTGGCTCAGGTCATGATCCCAGCATTCTGGTATTGGGCCCCAGGTCAGGGTCCTTGCTCAGAGGGGAGTGTACTTCTCCCTCTGGCCTTCCTCCTGCTTGTGCATACTCTCTCTAGCTCTCAAACAAAATCTTTTTTTAGAAAAAGTAGTAAATTTTCACTTCTATTATCTTTTTAAATAAACCTATAAACTTTATTCTCATCCTAAAGCCAGAGAAACTTAACTTAAAAGAAGCTAAATAACTTGCCAGATAACTCACAAATAATAAATGACTAGGTAGATACTTGAGCCCAAAGATTGGCCTCTTTAAAAATCTGTGCCCTATTATACCAGTTACTCCCAAAGTGCAGTCCCTGGACCAACAGCATTACCTCAGAACTTGTTGGAAGCTCAAGTTCGTGTACCTTATTCCAGACCTATTGACTAGATACTGCCAGATGTAGACCCAGAAATCTGCATGAAACTTTCAGATGATTCAGGTGCATCCTAAAATTTGAGAATCTGTGTCCTATACTGTATTTTTTTTTCAGTGAAAAGAAAGAGATGATGTCTATGATCCAGCCTTATGTACTTTTTCCTATTAGAAATTCTATGATGTTTGGACCCCAAAGATAACCCCAAACTTTGACTTTAAAGACTGTTTCTATTAATAAGTTTATTCAAGGTTTTGTTTACTTTTTCCTTGATGTTGGTAAATAGGTCTATTTCCTGGACATCAACCTGAGTCTCTCCAACATTACCACACTTTTCACTTAATGCCTATTTATTCATTCATTCATCCATACACTCTTCCATGCAACAACTATTATTTGAAAGCCTTCTGTGCCTCAGGGTCTTGTGCAAGGCAGGTTAATGGCCTCACAAAGAGGTCCATGTTCTAATGTCCAGAAATTCTGAATACATTATGCTACAGGGCAAAGGGAAGTTAAGCTTGCAGAGAGAATTTAGGCTTTGAACCAGCTACTTTAAAATAGTGAGATTTTCCTGGATGATAAGCACTTAAAAAATGGAATACCTAGGAAGGGAAGGAAAATAAGATAAAAACAGAGAGGAAGGCAAGCCATAAGAGACTCTTAACTCTAGGAAACAAACTGAGGGTTGCTGGAGGAGGGGTGGGTAAGGGGATGGGGTAACCAGGTGATTCATTAATGCAGGTACTCGATGGAATGAGTACTGGGTGTTATATGCAAGTGATGAATCACTAAATTCTACCTCTGAAACTAATAACACACTACATGTTAACTAAATTGAATTTAAATAAAAAATTTTATAAAATGAAAAAGATCTGTATGAGAAAAACCACTAAACTCTGCTGAGCAAAATCAAAGAATAACTAAATAACTATATAAATGGAGAGATAGCCTGAGTTCATGGACAGGAAGATTCAATATTGTCAAGATGTCTTTTCCTCACAATTTGATCTATGGATTCAATACAATCCCAAGCAAAATCCCAGAAAGTTATTTTATGGATGTCAATAAACTTATTCCAAAGTTTATATGGAGAGCAAAAGACAAAACAAAAAGCTAAAACAATATTGATAGAAAAAAAGAAATTTGGAGTACTAATGCCACCTGCTTCAAGATTTCATATAAAGCTACAGTAATCAAGGCAATGTGGTTTTCAAGAAAGAACAGTCAAATTAGTGGGAAAAAACAGAGAGCCCAGAAACAGACCCATGTAGTCACCTGATTTTTAATAGAAGAGCAGCAGAAATACAATGGAGCAAAGATAAGGCTCTTCAAGAAATGGTGCTGGAATAACTGGGCATTCACATGCCAAAAAAAATTAATCTAGATAAAAAGCTTACACCTTTCACAAAAAAATACCTCAAAATAGATCATAGAGTTAAATGTACAATTCAGAACTATAAAATTCTTAATAAGATACAATAGAAGAAAACCTAGAAGACTCTGGATATGGTGTGACTTTTTAGATATAACACCAAACACAATTCATGAAAACATAACTGAGAAGCTGGACTTCATTAAAATTAAAAATTCTGCTCTGTGAAAGATAACATTAAGAGAATAGGAAAACAGACCGAAGACTGGGGGCAAATATTTGCAAAAGACATCTGATAAAAGACTGTTATCCAAAATGTACAAAGAACTTTTTTTAGAGTTTTATTTACTTCTTTGACAGACAGAGAGAGACAGCAAGCACAAGCAGTGGGGTAGAGAGGGAGAAGCAGACTCCCCGCCAAGCAGGGACCCTGATACGGGGCTTGATCCCAGGACCCTGGGATCATGACCCGAGCCCCAAGGCAGACACTTATCTGACTGAGCCATACAGACACCCCTGCAGAAAGAGCCTTTAATATTCAACAATAAGCAAAAAAAAAAAAAAAAACCTTATTTTAAAATGGGCCAAGACCACAGAAGACCCCTTACCAAAGAAGATATACAAATGGCAGATAAATATATAAAAAGATGTTCCACATCATATGTCATTAAGGCAATGTGACTTAAAACAACAAGACAGCATGAAGCGCATATTAGAATGGCCAAAATCTGAAACACTGATGACATCAAATGCTGACAAGGAGGTGGAGTATCAGGAATTCTCATACGTTGCTGGAGGGAATGCAGTAGTTCTGCTACTCTGAGAGACGGTTTGGCAGTTTCTTACAAAATTAAACATTGTCTTACCATACAGCCTAACAATTTACCCAAAGGGGGTAAAAACTTATGTCCACATAAAAACCTACACATGGATGTGTAAAGCAGCTTTATTCATAACTGCCAAAACTTGGAAAAAGTCAAAATGTTCTTCAGTAGGTGAATGAATAAACTGTGTTATGTCCAGATAATGGAATATTTTCAGTGTTTAAAATAAATGATCTCTCCACCCATGAAAAGACATGGAAGAATGTATTCATATTACTGAGTGAAAGAAGCCTATCTAAGAAGACTAATACTGCATGATTCCACTTGTAGGACACTCTGGAAAAGGTCAAACTATGGAGACAATAAAAAGATCATTGACTGTTGGGGAGGGGGGTGGGGGGAAATAAATAGGTAGAACACAGTGAATTTTTAGGGAGGTGAAAATACTTTGTATCATATTATAATGCTGGGTATATATCATTATACATTTGTCTAAAATCACTGAATGTACACCACCTAGAGTCAACACTAAAGTATGGACTTTGAGCAGTTATAATATATCAATATAGGTTTATCCTTGGTAAAAAAAAAAAAAAAGTACTACACTGGTGAGTGATGTTGATAAGGTAATATGGTATGCATATGTGTGATCAAGGTATATATGGGAAATATCTACGTTTTACTCAGTTTCATTGTAAACCTCAAACTGCTCTAAAAAATAAAGACATAAAAACATAAAAAGTTGGGGTGCCTGAGTGGCTCAGGGGGTTAAAGCCTCTGCCTTCAGCTCAGGTCATAATCCCAGGGTCCTGGGATCGAGTCCCACATCGGGCTCTCTGCTCAAGAGGGAGCCTGCTTCCCCCTCTCTCTCTGCCTGCCTCTCTGCCTACTTGTGATCTCACCCTCTGTCAAATAAAGAAATAAAATCTTTAAAAAAATAAATTAATTTAAAAAATAAAATAAAAAGTTCTACTTAAAGAGTAACTTTAGGTCCTTTAAAAATGAGTTTCTTCCTTAGCATTTCTTTCATCAGTGTGAGTGTGTGGGAAGAGAAGTTGTTTTTCTTAAAGGCTTCTAAATGATAATTCTTTTTAGCTACAGATTTTGAAAAGCATTTAAAAAGAGTTTCACAGTGTACTCTCCTGGATGACATCTTTCTCTTGATGTAAAGGACTGACTTTTTAAAAAAAACATATGTTTTAAATAGTTGCTCTCCCCAAGGCAAAGATACCTCATTCTAATGTCTCTTCAGCCTCTTGCCTTTTTTCACCCTTCAATTTTTCCGAAGTCTTTCAACATTACCGATAAAATTCCCCAATATTTTATTAGGTAGGCTGGACCAAATGAAATATTTTATTCTATGTTGTCTCCATTTTGAAGTTATAAAGAAAAAAAATTCTAGGTAATAGAACTCAATTATTGCTGTGTTTAATTCCATTACCTATCCTGTTAATTCAACCATTTCTCTCTAATTTTCTTTTTTTTTTTAATAAAACACAAAAAGCTCAAATCCACATGGTTGGAAGTAGAGATATTAAGATTAAAAATGGATGTGCTTTAAGTGCTCAACAATTAAAAATAAAGAAAATAAACAGTGTCCTGGAGTTTTACTGCAACACCCACAGTAGCAGGAGAGAGGTGTCATATTTACTATGATCTTTCTTGATATTTCACCAAACTGTATAATGTTATTTGAATTCCCCAGGCCTTGCTAATAATACAGGAACCTCATATTTGTACACAAACTTCTTCCTGGAGATTTCAAATCTCTTTCATAACATTTTCTCTAACCATACCAACATTCTACTTGGAAGTCTTAGTTATTTGTTTTCTTCCCAATGGCACAGATGAGAAAATGAGATGTAAAGACTCAGGATATCTGATAATCTGAGAAATTGTTGAATCAAATCTATGATGTATCACTTAAGGTCCAAACTAATTATCAAGTCAGCTTTGATTTTTTCCTAGGTTAAAAGTTAACATTTATTCTTTCTGGTGAGAAACTTCCTCTTCTATCCAAGACTCGGTTTAGCTTCCTGTGTGAAACAACTAAGAACAAGGCAAAATGTGTATTAAAAATGGGTTAGACTCTGTATATAAGTATCACAAAATAATGATCCCTAAGGTAAGGAAAACCAATGGGATAATACCCTGATTATACCAGATTATCTAGAGAAAGTTTCCAAGCTACAGCACAGGGATGGAGTGTGCAAGAAGAATGTGAAAGACACCCTGATTTAGGATATGGAGCTAGAATCTGGGAATACCAAGGCAACTAGAGTTTTCAGGACAGTATACTAGACAGGAAAAAGTTTCAAAAAGAGTGACTTTAGAGACATGCAGAGGGTCCCCAAGTCATCTTCTTAGATCAATGCACATATGTGAGGAATTATCTCATGTCAGGGAAAGAACTATTCAATGACAATTCTCTATGGGTCTCTACATTAGTATTCCAGGGCTTGCATTACAAAATACCACAAACTGGATGATTTAAACAATAGAAATTTATTTATTTATTTTTTTTTTCATGGTGACTTTATAATATAAATTTATTTTATCACACTTTTGGTGGCTGGAAGTCCAAGATCAAGGTTCTAACAGGGCTGGTTTCTCTTAACATCTCCCTTGACTTGCAGATGGCCCCTTCTTGCTTTGTTCTCCCATGGTCTTTTCTCTGTGAATGTGTAACTCTGGTATCTCTTCCTGTTTTTCAAGGACATAAGTCATGTTGGATTAAAGCCCAGGGCCTATGACCTCAATTAATCTCTATTACCTCTTTAAAGGCCCTATCTCCAAATACAATCACGTTGGGGATAAAGGCTTTGACATATAAATTTTGGAGGTTTATAATTAAGTCCATAACAATCTATTATTTCTGCATGTCATCCAAGCAGATTTACTAACTGCCTCTGTTCTAGTATATCATTTCAAGGATGTTTATACATTGAACTATCTTATAAGATAGAGACAATGTCTACCTTGGAAGTAAGGGGTGGCATACTTACTGTCCAATATAAAATATCTATATTCACTAAGCTTAGAGTTTCCTCCTATAATGAAACCTACTGCATGTTCAGGAGTCACCTGGTCCTCTTCACATTGTCCTGTGAGAACTGGGACTCAAAGAAGTTAACTCTGTTCAGATCTTATATCTTCTGCCAACATTTATGATACTGTGTCAGCTAAGTTGTTGGCTTGCAAGTAGAAAAAAAGCTCAGACTCTTCAGAGAACTTCAAAAGAACTATCCAAAAGAATTAGAACAGGGCCAGAAATAGTTCTTGGTACCATCAATCAAAACAGAAAACTGTAAGTCACAAGATATATCAGAGAGGACTCAGAATGACACTGATGTAATAATGGAGAAAATTTAGCCCTCAAGACTTCTTTAGTCCTATCTGACAAAGCTTAAAAGCAAGCCTTGAAAGGATGAAAGCATTTCAAAATAATTTAACTGCAACTCAGAAGAAACTCAGAAGAAAGTTCAAGAATATCTAGGGCCTAACAAGGTTTTCTAATGTTCAATAAAAATATGACTAGATTCACAAAGAAGCAGGAAAATATATCCACAATAAGGAGAAAAAGAGATCAATAGGAACTGATCCAGAAGTTACACAAATGTTAGAATTATTAGATAAGGACTCTAAAACAGTTATCATAACTAATGCCATATGTTCAAGAAGGTAGAAGAAAAATTTAGCATATTAAACAAAGACAAACTCATAGAAATTAAAAAATCACTGACTGATTGAAAAAAAAAATCATTATATAATATTAACAAGAGATTAACCATTACAGAAAAAAAAATTAGTGAACTTGAAGACATACCAAGTAGGAACTGTCCAAAATAAAAGAGAAAAAGACAAAAAAAAAAAGAGCCATATTATTGAATTGTGGTATATCAAGTTCTCTAATGTATATGTAAATGGAGTCTTCAAAAGTAAGGAGGAGTATGGTGAACAGGAAAAAAAAAGCTTGAAGAACCAATGGCCAAAAATTTTCTAACTTTGAGGAAATCTATAAATCCAAATCCACAAAGTTCAACAACCTACAGGCACAAGAAATATCAAGATATATTTATCATTGCGCACCACAATCAAATCGTGTAAAACCACAGATAAAGAGAAAAATCTTAAAAGGAGCCAGAGACAAAAAAGACATTACATACAGGGGAACAAAAGTAGGAATTATAGCAGATTTTGCACTGGATTCAATGCAAATGAGAAGACATTAGAACAGCATCTTTAAAAGAACGGAGGGAGGGAAGGGAGGAAGGGAGGGAGGGAAAGAAAGGAAAAAAGTAAGGAAGAAAGGAAGCAAGAAAATCGTAAAGCCTGAATTATGTACCTAGCAATAATATCTTTCAAGATAAAATTGAAATAAAGACTTTTCATACTTACAAAAGCTGAAATAACTCCTCATCCAGACTTTCATTACAAATAAAAGTTAAAACAATTCTGGTAGGATGAAAATAATACTAGTTGAAAATCTGTATTTTCACAAAGGACTAAAGAATACCAGAAGTGGCGAATACAACAACTTTTAAAATATTATTTAACACTCTGTGAAATATAATTGTCAATTTAAAAACAAAATAATAATAATGCAGGGTATTGTTTATAGCATATATAGAATAAAATCCATAAAGATCATAGTGTAAGGACTGAGACAGGGGAAAACTGTTGGAAGATTTTTGTACCATAGAAAGGTACAAGGACTAGGAAAAATTATATATGTGTCCTGTAAACCTTGAAGCAATCACATAAAAAGAAGAAATACAGCTAATTAGCCAACAGAGGAAATACAATATAATCATTAAAAAACCCATCCCCCCAAAAAAGGCAGAATAGGAAGAGAAAAAAAAACACCAAATAATTGATACATGTAGATAAAATATACAGATGATAAATTTAAACCCAACCATATCAATAATCACATTAGATTTAAGTTGTCTAAATGCCACAATAAAAGACAGAAATATATTGAAAAATGTAGAAAGGAAGACTAAACCATAGGTTAAACCAAGAAATCCACTTTGAATATGAAGACAAAAGTAGGTTAAAAATAAAATAATGACAACAGATATATCATACTAACACTAACCAAAAGAAGACCAGACCAGTTATATTAATACCAGAAAAAGTAGATTTCATAACAGAATATTCTTTAGGGTGGGGTGCCTGGATAGCTCAGTCAGGTGTATCTGACTTTTGGTTTCAGTTCAGGTCATGATCTCAGGGTCATGAGATTGAGCTCTGTGTTGGGCTCTGCACTGGATGTGGAAACTGCTTAAGATTCTCTCTCTCCCCCCCCCTTTGCCCCTCCCCCACTCCAATAAAAACCAAAAAGAGTATTCTTTAGGGGGAATAGGAGGCTACTTTGAATACTGTACCTCCTGAACAACAATAAAATATGGTCAATTATTAACTCAAATCTGAATTCTGGTCACTATCCACCTTTTATTTTTCTGACCTTTATTTTCCTCAGGTATGTGAGAGGGATTTGAACTAGAAGATTCCTAATTCTTGAACATCATTAGAAGTCTAGTTTTTAGTAAGTTTTCCACTACTGAAAATTATCCAACTATTTGGAAACTCATGGGTAATGCTTTTGATGATATTTAGGAATGGTATAAAATATGATGTTATAGTCATCAAGTCTCTTATAAAACTGGAGTTCTAAGTTTTTATATTAATATCAGTAATACCATATTTTACAAAAGTTAATGAATTACTGAATAAATACCTTACAACAACTCCATGGGAGTTTGATTAGTAGGTCCAAAAAAATTTCTTCCTTGAAAGTCCAGTTAAATACTTTAAAAAAAATTGTACACTTTTAAATTCTACATTGGTAGAAAGACCTAGAAGCAGATGAGGAAAACCTGTTTCAAGGCTAAGCAACAGATGGCAGATAAAAGATGTTTCATATACCCTCAACCAGGCAAGATAAATTGTTCAAATATATTTTAGCAGCTGCTAAAGCAAATAGAGATAAGAAGGAGATAAAACAAAAGAATTTCAAATGATCCTATGGAGACCAAGGAATTATGCAGTTTTAAAGGTATATATTTCTGTAAATTCCAGACTTCTCTAAGTTCTTAATTGTTCTTTTTAAACTTTTAACACATCTGGGAACTGTTAATCCTGTGTCTTGGTGCTCTGCCCACCTTAAAGAACTACCAAAAAGTCTAGAGGTGTCTCCTGGGGGAAAAGGGAAACTCAAGATAACCAAGGCCAAGTCAATTTCTAGCTACAGAACTGGTTGCTCTCCACACTGAAATATATATCCTAATTGACTTATCAAATTGATTTGACAGGCTAAAAGGTCTGAAGTCACAGTGACCAATAGGGTTGTGTGCTGAGAAGAAAAATGGTCCAGGAATCAGGAGACAGGTCTTTGTTACTATAGTAACAATTTTATGGTCCCTGATAAGTTACTCAGCATTTCATGGCTCAGCATCTTATTTATACAGAGAGAATTCATCCCTGCCTACCTCAGAGACCTCTTTTTTGGATCAAATTATATAAATTCCATAAAATATTTAGAAATAGTAAATAGAATAAAAAGATAAAATGGGCAATAACCAGGGTAAAATTATTTGTGAATTATTCTAAACATTTTAAAGTTTAGCAGTGCCTATATGGCTCAGTTGATTGTGTCTGACTCTTTCTGCTTAGGTCATTATCTCATGAGTCATGGGTTTGGACCACATCAGGCTCTGAGCTCAGCAGGGAGTCTGCTTGAAGATTCTCTCCCTCCCCTTACTGGCTCTCTTTCTCTATGTTTCTCTACTCTCTCAAATAAATAAATAATTCTTTAAATAATAAATATTTTAAAGTTTGCAATGCTTAATATTTTATACAGTTGACATGTACACTTATTTCATTATTCTGCCATTTATTATTTTATTATTAAATCTACCCTTTGTATTACATAAAAGAGATATTTAATTTTCCAAAAGAGAACCTGAAAAAGGTATTGCCCAAGTTCAAAACCCAATTCATAATATAGTCATCAACCTATCTTCTATGTAAGGAGGATGTTTCCCAACAATTTGAGGTACCCAGAAAATGGAAGAATTTATCTCCTAAAGAAATAAGTTCCAGTTCTCTAGATATTATAAAGATTATTCCTGCATTGAAAGGAAGGAGGTAAATGAATATTAAATGAACCCTAAGCTGCCAAATGGGTCTATGTAAAAAAAAAAAAAAGGCTAAAGAACCCTAGAGCCTAGTGATTCTCCCACAGAATGGGGTTTGGCCTTGATGTGCAGGCAAATGCAAGATCTGAGCAAACTGCAAACTGTGGGAGACAGTGGAGGGAGAGGCTTGCATAAACTACATTTTTCTATGGGATAGGAGAAAACAATGTATTGTACCATCCTCTAGTTGGGATACATGAAAAATATTTCCCCCAGTTGACAATGGCAGTGAACATTCTGGTGTCCAATTTAAGAAGCCACTGCTCTAGAATATTAACCAAACCTGTTAAAATTTTCATTAGATGCACAAATGTCAGACTTAAGGTTAACATAACACACACACATACACACACAAACACACAACTCTACTGTTAGGCCAGGGTAATCCCCTTGTTCATCATATCTCAAAAATTAAGTTTCATACATTTTAATGTCAATATATTTATCTGTAATAAATAATAAAATTTAAATTCCCACATTTGTTCAAAATCCAAACAATAAAACTGACCTGAGGTTACCTATAAGATACTTGTGTTCATTGAAGGGGAAAAATTTTCAACAATTATATTTTAGAGGAAAAGCAAATATTCCCTAAAGGTCTATATTCCAGTATTTTCTTTAATTGTAAATAAAATTTTAAAATTTATAAATTGTTATTAAAGCATTGAGCTTTTCACTGAGTTTCTAAGAAAGACAGTACTGTATTAACAATATTATAAAGATATTTATAAGAAAGATAGTAATATATCAAACAATTACTAATCCTTACAAGAACCCTATGAGGTAGGTACCATTATTATCTCTGTTTCAAAATAGGAGCATTGGATTTAGAGAGATTAAAATACTTGCCCACAGTCACAAAAGTGGAGAAGCCTGGATTTGAACTATTTATGCCCCTAATATGGGAGCAGCCAACTATATAAGACAACTGTTAATCAAGATAAAGGGTCATATTGATACAAATACATTAACAGTAGGGAATCTTAACACGCCACTCTCAGGAATAGAAAGATCATCCAAGCAGAAAACCAATAAAGAAACAAGAGCATTAAATGACACATTGGACCAGATGGACCTCATAGATATATACAGAACATTCCACCCTTAAATAAAAGAATACTCATTCTTCTTGAGCACACATGGAACTTTCTCCAGAATAGACCACATACTGGGTCACAAATCAGGGCTCAACTGATACCAAAAGATTGAAATTATTCCCTGCATATTTTCAGACCACAATGCTTTGAAACTGGAACTCAACCACAAGAGAAAGTTTGGAAGGAATTCAAACATTTGGAAGCTAAAGACCACCTTGCTTAAGAATGTTTGGATCAACCAGAAAATCAAAGAACTTAAACAATTCATAGAAACCAATGAGAATGAAGACACTTCAGTCCAAAACCTATGGGATACAGCAAAGGCGGTCTTAAGGAGGAAATACATAGTCATCTGAGCCTCCCACAAAAAAAAAAATTTAAAAATCCAGAATACACCAGCTCTCTTTACACCTTAAAGAACTGGAGAATCAACAACAAATTAAGCCAACACCACACACAAGAAGGGAAATAACCAAGATTAGAGCAGAGATTAATGAGATAGAAACTAGAGATACAGTAGAACATATCAATGAAACTAGAAGCCAGGTTTTTTTGAAAGAATCAATAAGATCAATAAACCATTGGCCAAACTAATCCAAAAGAACAGAGAGAGGACCCAAATTAATAAAATTATGAATGAAAAGGGAGAGATAATGACTAACACCAAGGAAATACAAAGAATCATCAGAAATTATTATCAACAGTTACACGCCAATAAGTTAAGAAACCTAGAAGAAATGGATGCATTCCTGGAAACCTATAAACTTCCAAAATTGAATCAGGAAGAAACTGAGAATCTGAATAGACCAATATCTAGTAACGAGATTGAAGCAGTGATCAAAAATCTCCCAAAAAACAAGAGCCCAGGACCTGAAGGAATCCCTGGAGTATTCTACAAACATTCAAAGAAGAAATAATACCCATTCTCCTGAAGCTGTTTCAAAAAATAGAAACATAAGGAAAACTTCCAAACTCTTTTTATGAAGCCAGTATTACCCTGATGCCCAAACTAGGCAAACACCCCACCAAAAAGGAGAATTTCAGACCAATATCCCTGATGAATATGGATGACAAGATTCTCAACAAGATCCTAGGTAATAGGATCCAACAGTACATTAAAAAGATTATCCACCATGATCAGATGGGATTTATCCCTGGGACACAAGGGTGGTTCAACATTTGCAAATCAATCAATGTGATAGAACAAATCAATAAGAGAAAAGAAGCACACGGTCCTCTCAAATGATGCAGAAAAAGCATTTGACAAGATATAGCACCTGTTCCTGATTAAAACAATTCAAAGTATAGGGATAGAGGGAACTAATTCATTTAGAATGAGAGCATAGCTGTATGTTATGGCTCTCTGAAAGGAACCATGGTAAGGAATTTGCTTACACCTTCCACTTAATCCCCTATAACTCCATTAATTCAGTACTATCATGATCCTCTTTACAGATAGGCAAACTGAGATTAGTGAGATCTAGAGTCTTCTAGTTAAGATATCTAAGATTTGGGATTCTCCCCAGGCAGTCTGACTCTAAAGCCAATGTGTTTAATTCCTGCACTCTACTGTTTTTGCAAAGTAAAAGAGGTACTTAAAATGACTTCTGCATAAAAATACTATAATCATCTTATCCTTTATACAATGCAGGAGCATAAATCTTTCCAATTCTTCAAACTTTATTCTATTTTTCATTTGTATTAGTTACTTTCTTAAGAACATGGTACACATTACGAATTTCAAAAACATCCATTCACTGGAGCATCATTCTGGGTTACATGGACCTAAGTTCTCTCACTGTGTGAGTACAGTATCCTTTTAGATAGAAAACTTGGTGTTGTTAAGTACAGCCACACGGTAAAAACCTTTCCTAGTTCAAGAATAAAACCCCCAAACACTTACAGAACTAAAAGGCAAGTAAACTGCAGAAATGCATTTGCACAGTATAATTTATCCTTACTTCACTTTTTCAAAAACAGGAAGGGGCTATCATTTAGTAACATTTCCTGAAAACCCCAAATAACAGTATACCTAGTACTTGTTTCTTCTAAAAGGCCTAACACACAAAATCATTTGTGTGATATTTCTACAAAAAAATGCACAACCTGAAACTAATCATGAGGAAACATCATACTAACTTAAATTGAGGGCCATTCTACAAAATAACTGCCCAGTAGTCTCCCAAAATAACCCAGTCATGAAAGCAAAGGAATCGAAGAGTTCTACATTAAAGAGGACTTAAGAAATATGACAAATGAATTTAACATGCGATTCTGGATTGGATGATGAACTAGGGAGAATTTTTTTTTTCTAAAAAAGGTATTGGCACAATTAACAAAAATTTGCATCAGATCTATGGGTCAGCTGACAGTATTACATCAGAATTAGTTTCTTGATTTAAACAATTGTACTGGGTGATGTAAGAGGTTGTCTTTGTTTTAAAGAAATAAGTAAAGAGATCTTATTTTTACAAATCTCAAATATTTTGGGAAAAAAACGTATGTACCAATCCACTGTTTTTATGAAACCAACTTTCCATGCTTTAACTCTATATTAAATTATATATGGATTCACTGGATGCCAAGAGCCAATTTGTTCATTTTTGAAGCATTGGGCATACATTAGCATTTTAGAAAACATAAATAAAATATTGGCGGTGATGTTACCTGTATTAACTTTATGAAAAATCTGACTTTGGATGATTACTGCTCTATAAACCATATCTGTAGTTTGAAACCCTGTTAGACCCTAGAAGCTGGCTTAGCTTTTCTAGGCAACATGAAAAAGATCAATCAACACAATGTGCCTGTCAGTTCTCATCCTTGTCAACTCTAATCCCCAACATTACTGGTCATTTCTTAGCCAGACCTGAGTATCCTGGGAAGCCCTGGTGGTATTGGACTCTGATCCCTGGATGATTTAGACTCTGTCAATATACTGATCTGCATCTACTTTCTAACACACTGCAAGTCTCAAATTCTTGAAACTCTCTATGACCTCAAACTAACCCATGGCATATTATTTCCAGGAATATGTGGATCCTCAGATTAAAAGAGGCACTCTCACACCACAAACTCTCTATACTTTGGTCTACTTTTATATTCTTTTGATTTTTTAATGCTAGATTAAACCCCTATACACTGATGGTTTCTAAGGGATAACTTTTTGAAAGAAATATACAATAGTTGACCAAATTATCATTCAAACAATAAAAAAGGAAAGTGTCAGTAAATAAGAAGCTTAGATAGTCTTATGTATTTTAAGAATAAATGGATCTTTCCTGAGTCACCCTTGGGGATGAAAATCTTTTCTAAAGTAATCCTCAGATCTGTTCACTATAAATCTGATTCTCCATGTAATATGAGTATAGGTAAAAGAGAAATTTAAATACTTCCATGGTTTGTCATTGGGGAAATACTCCTTTTTATCATATGCTATACACTACAAAGCCCTTAATTGACTTTACTTTGAAAACCAGAGATACGGTCATCTAAATTCTTGGTTGATAAGGACCAACAAAAGACCATTAATTAAAGCAAACAATAAAAATCTAAAAACAAACATAGTCTACTGAAACACCTCAAATACATAATAATTTCTTATTTTGAGAAAAAGCTTTATTGTTTGTAAAAGTTTTCACCAATGTTTTCTAAAACACAGATCAGAAGACCTTAGTCCCATGACCACTCTAGCCTCAACATCAGGACATCCTTCATTTTGTTCAATCATAGTTTCTGAGCATTTTATATCCCTTATACTTTCACAGCTAGTAACTTGTGCTTATATTCATGCTTCATTCTATAATTCCTTCATCAATGACAACCTTCTAACTTCTTAGTATCTGCTCAATTTTTATCTGCCTTTCCAGCATCAAGTACAGTATTACCTTCTCACCTATCCTCTCAGTAAGTTAAAGTTAAATTTCTCATAAGCATCCCACAACACTCACATATATGTACTATGGAATATCTCACATGGCCTATACTAATATTGGGTAGATGTGGTAGTTATTTTGTACGTGTCCACTTGGCTAGGCTATGGTATCCAGATATTTGATCAAACATAATTCTAAATGATTATGTGAAGATACTTTTTATAGGAGATTAAAATTTAAATCAGCAGACTTTGAATAAAGGAGACTACCCTCCATAATGTGGACTGGACTCATCTAATCAGTTGAAGGACTTAACAACAAAAGACTGAACTCTCCCTAGGAGGGAATTCTGCCAGCAGTCTTCAGACTTGAACTGCCTTCCTCCTCCTCATCTCCCCACCCTCTCTAGATAGATATATATGGATATAAACATATACACACACATCTTACTGATTCTGTTTCTTTGGAGAATCCAGACTAAACTAATATATTGGAGGATACTGGAATGTTTTACTTTGATTCCCTGTATTTTTATGTATCTTGAAATTTTTCCATAACTAAGATCCCACTGGAATTTAGATTAAAAAATGCAGAGGTCTTTTGTTAAATTGGATGTACATACTCTAAAATGCTAACAATTATTATATTAGTATGTATTTCATAATTTTTTATTTGTATTAGTCCATTTTCAAAGTACCATGTTAAGAACAGTATTACTTATGTTAAACAGAAAGAAAAAAGTTTCATTCTGTGAGAAAGCATCAGAAATTCCTTTCAGCTAGTTAATAGGAGATTCCATTTATCTCTAGGGCTATTTGCACCCTGATTTGAAGACAGGTGAATAAATGCTTGAGGTCAGCCATTTTGGAAGGTCAATAAAAATGATAAAAACTGTAGCGAACTAGAGAATGTGTGCCTCATCAATAAATGGCAGTAGCTATAGGTCCAGTAGATCACAATTATAAGTTCTAAAAATATGTTAGACTCTTTTTTTGTTCAAAATATAACAATTTTAAAATGATGACAACTAAGTAAAAAACACCAACAACAGCTAACCACTTTGCTTTTGAAACAAACCACTGACAACCCTAATTTCTGGCCTTAGGCTGATACTTCTTTAAATTGATTTAAGTTCTCAGAAATAAAATGTTTTAGCATACCCCACTGAGACTATCATCTTTCAGAATGGTTCCGAATGCTTCTACACATTGACTAGGGTATGAATTTCAGAGACAGAATTAAAGATTTGCACATATCTATTGATGAAGGATAATTAACTGCATTTATTTTTTTTTTTTTTAATTAACTGCATTTAAAGCAGAGTGTTTCATCTGTCTCTCTTCAGTCAATTCAAGGGATCTCCCAACCTAAAAATTACTCAGTCACATAACTCTAGGCTATTTTAAAAATATATATGAATAATAAGCTTAAGAAATCAAGGACACAATGACTCATGGAATACTACATCAAAAACCAATGATAGGGGCGCCTGGGTGGCTCAGTGGGTTAAAGCCTCTGCCTTCGGCTCAGGTCATGATTCCGGGGTCCTGGGATCGAGCCCCGCATTGGGCTCTCTGCTCAGCGGGGAGCTTGCTTCCCTTCCTCTCTCTCTGCCTGCCTCTCTGCCTACTTGTGATCCCTGTCTGTCAAATAAATAAATAAAATCTTTAAAAAAAATCAATGATATACTGTATGGTGACTAACATAATAAAAAGAAAGAAATCAAGGAGATCTCTTGCTGACATAGTTAATTTAGATCAGTGGTTTTCTAAGGTCATCTGTATCACTCACCCCAAGGAAATATTTTAGGTTACCAAAGTGATGGAGGTGGAAAGATACCAGAATGGATTATACAGAGGTCCAGAAATGCCCCAGATTGTCCCAAGCATAAAGAACTACCCTGTCCTTCTAGGACTTCCAAACATCCCCAGTGAATGTTCATGACATGAAAAGCTTATGTGAGGATAGACTCATCTCATTTTATAAAGAAACACAGAGCATGTTTGTAAAGTTTTAAAATAACCTAAATTTTATAGAAATTCAACTTATAGGTACACTGAGGAAAGCTGTGCTTTGCTCTCCAGAATGTTACCAAGAATTTCTCAGTATTCTAGAAAATTATGCCAGTGAAGTCAATGCTGCTCATGGCATTTCAGTAGTCCACACTACATATCTGCATCTGTCAGTATGTATAGCTGTCGCAAGTCCACTGATTCTATGGAAAGCTACAAGCACCTGACTACCTCATCATATCTTCTATTATGGTCATACCTAAGAATTTACATAATGAAAATACATTTTAAAAAAAATAAAGTGCTTGGCATTTATGTCTCCTGTAAAGTCAGAATATTATATTGCTTTTGAAAATTTATATCAGTAGGTTCTATTACCTATAAATTTTATTTCAGGATATTAAATGAGGCATTAAAATATTTATTATTAAAAGAGATTGTTAGGTCCAATTGAGCTGAGAAACACTAATTTAGAATATATCCTGATTGATGAGCCTAATCCATATTCATGTCCTCAAGGTTAGAAATGCAGTATAGTCATTCCATCTCTGAAATGAAATGTTTTACTCTTGCCAAATTATGGACTTAGCACAGTGCAGAACATCATTTCTTAAAATTTTGTGAAAGCTTTCTTGTTTAAAAATTCAACAACTTGATTTTGCACCTACTTTTTTTTCCATAATCATTGAGCAGGATTTAGGTATACTTATTTTACCACTCTTCACTATTATGGCTTGTGCTATCTCAAAAAAAGAAATAGTAAAACACACTAAGGGTACTCATTAAGCATTTATAAAATTTGATTTATATGCACACCATTACTAGAGAACCTGTTATTAATGATGCTTTGAAGACTATTACCGTCTATTGCCAAAATCAGAGCCCTGTGAGCTACAGTCGTATCTTCTAACTTTTTAGATTGCATCTAAAACACTTGGCACACCAAGCTTAAATTGTTCAAGTCTCATTGAGATTTGACTAATAATCCCATTCTAGGAGAAATAAAGAAGTCTTTGTTATTAATAACTTAAGACGGCTTAAATTCCCCCCTTTAAACTGACCTCCAGAACTTTTTAGAAGTTCTACCTGGAGGTCAGATGCCGCTATATGCTTATCAAAACCACTTAAGTAAGTCATCATCTGAAATGAAGCACACAGCTTCAGGAAGAAAACAAGATAAGTGGTAAATATAGAAAGGAGCCACACACCTGGCCACCCGGACGAGCTAAATTAATTCTGGATGAATCAATAGGTTGAGGTAGCTATATCCCAATTTCACCTGCCAGAAATATCTTCCTACAATGTCATCTGAATCTATTTCAGCTATCCAAGTCTGCCATAGACATTCTCCTCATTATCTTGTTACGGACTCCTTGATATCTAATTAGAATGCAGCATAATAAACAATTAACCAACAAGTAAACGAATGGAAATATTCTCCCTCCAACCTTTGCTTTTTCAGTCAGGGCTACTATCACCACTGCCCCAATGATTTTAGCAGCATAGTATAGCTCTCTTTTTTTTCCTAATTATTTCATATAACATTTAGCTCATTCCTATTTTCATTATTTACTTAAACAAAAAAAGTCCTGTCCTGTTTCTCCTTTATTCTCTTACATCTGCAAATAAATTTCACTGTGTCACTTTTCTGACCTAAAGTCA
Organism: Martes martes; assembly: GCF_963455335.1. NCBI lineage: Eukaryota > Metazoa > Chordata > Mammalia > Carnivora > Mustelidae > Martes > Martes martes. The sequence goes on from NC_137897.1 coordinate 22,230,194, forward strand.
AAACATCTGAACCTGATATTATTGAACAAGTTGGAATGAGTGGGTTAATATACTGAAACAGCTTTATTTAACTCATCCTGTTTTCATACCTTCACTGAAATATGACTCATATACTATCATTTATTTAAAGTATACAGTTCAATTCTAAGAGAGACCTCATACCCATAAGCAGCCAATCCAAACCTTCCCTCCTCTACCCCAGCCTTAAGCAACACTAATTTACTTCCTGTCTCTATAAATTTGCCTGTTCCATGCATTTCATGTAAATATAATCATACAATATGTGGTCTTTTGCAAAGGAGTTCTTTCAACTTCACATTTTCAAGATTCATCCAAGTTTTAACATGTATTGGTACTTCATTCCTTTTTATAAATAATCTACTATACAGATACAGCACACTTTATTTATCTGTTCATTAATTGATGGATATTTGGGTTGTTCCCACTTTTGTCTCCCATACGGTGCTATAAAAATTCATGTACAGGTTTGTGTGTTTCGTTTCTCTTCAGTATGTGCCTAGAGTATGTTGCTACATCATATGGTAACTCTATGTTTAACCATTTGAGAAACCACCAAAAATTTTCCTAAGTATTTGTAGCATTTTCCTTTGTAAGGTGCCAATTTCTACATATCCATGCCAAATCTTGTTCCTGTCTTTTTTATTATACTGATAATATAGGAGTTAACTGGTTTTGATTTGCATTTCCCTAATGACTAAGGATGTTGAGCACCTTCTCATGTTCTACCTGGTTTGTGTACACCTTCTTTAGATAATTATCTATTCAAATTCTTTCCTTATTTTTTAATTGGGTTATTTGTCTTTCTAATCAAGTTGAGAATTTATATATTCCAGATACATGTCACATATCAGATATATGATTTAGAAATATTTTCCCCACTCTGTGAATTTCCTTTTCACTTCTTCGATGGTGTCCTTTGAAGAAAAGTTTTTAATTTTGATGTAGTCCAATTTATCTACTTTTTCTTTTATCATTTGTACTTTTGATATCCTACCTGAGAAATCATCACCTAATGCAAGTACATGAAGATTTACTCCTATATTTTCTTCTAAGAGTTTTATAGTTTTAACTCTTACATTTAGGTCTATGATCTATTTTGAGTTAATTCTTTTGTATGATCTTTTTTTTTTTTTTTTAAGATTTTTTTTTTTTTTTAATTTATTTGACAGACAGATCACAAGTAGGCAGAGAGGCAGGCAGAGAGAGAAGGGAGGAAGCAGGCTCCCCGCTGAGCAGAGAGTCCGATGCAGGGCTCGATCCCAGGATGCTGGGATCATGACCTGAGCCAAAGGCAGAGGCTTAAACCACTGAGCCACCCAGGCGCCCCTTATATGATCTTTTTAATACGCTGTTGAATTTGTTATATTTTATATGCCCTATTTTAAAAGTGTTCATACCAATGGGTAGAAAAGATTTAACATGAATGCAACACCCCTTAAAAAGTACCAGTTATGGTGTGTCACCATTCAGTGTTTGCCTTAAGAACCCAAATTCAGGGATTTAATTTTCACTGTCACAGATATTTTTAAGAACCATGATAATAGCCACTATGTTCCATATACTTTATGTGGCACACTGACAGGAATCAATGGATATCTATAGGATATTGGGCAAATCATCCTATAGACTTCAATTCTGTCATTAGTAAAGTGGTGATATAATAGAGCTCTTAAAGAATTGTAATAGGAAATAGTAAAATGCATGTAAAGTGCTCAGAATAATACTTGGGACACAATAAGCTTATCAGATCTCTTTAATAATAGCAGTCTTACTGTTTGTATTACTAATATCATTATTGTATCTCATTTAATCCCCACAACGCAGTCTATTGCAGACAGATTATATCAGTTAGGAAAACACATATTTCAAAACAGGTAATTTAAAACAGAGAACTAGGTGCAGAGGTAATAGAGAGGGACACAAAAGGGCCAGGGAAGGAAACTGAGAGAAGAAAAACTAGCAAACTCCCGTCAGTTCTAAAGCCAGAGGAATAAAAAGGGTAGATTACTTTAGTTTATCTCAGAAGACAGGGTTGCCAACAGAACAGGTGATGTCTGAGAAGCTGGTCAAGCAAGAACTGGGAACCTGGATGTAGGGCTACCGTCCAGAGGAGAGCCCCGGTGCAACTGGGACCAAGGAGAAGAAAGTGTCCCGCAGAAACTTCAAGAGATGATGCAGGCTCTGCTAGAGCTGCCACCTTAGGAAGAGAAAAAGGGAAGAAAGTCTGGGGGACTACTCCTATCCTCCAGTGTCCTGACAGTGCTACCCATTGGTTAAACCTAACCAGAAGCAAGGCTGCCCAGGGAAATGTAGTTTGCAGTAAAGGGCTGAGAAGAGATCTGAGAGCAAACATACAGACATCTGACACAGAGGCTAAGTATGTGTAAGAATCTTGTCTCCCATCCCTGCTGAGTAAGGATTTGGCATGGGAATTCTCTTTTCATCGTTAAATAAAACCTCTCTACAATGCTTAAGGAAGAAAAAAAAAAAAAAGCACTGGAGGATGCCTGGCGTAATCCTGGCAGCAGTTATTTAGATAGTAATCAATTTAATAATTTAGGTGGCAGTCTGCTTTCACTTTAATGGAGACTCAGATTGTTTTACTAGTCCTAAAATCATAAAACTACTCTGATTATTTCTGTCACCACTTGAAAGAGTCAACTATATTAAAACACAGAGACAGAGAGAGTGCTACCTCAAGATTTGAGGTAGTGAGTTGAGTTCGGTCATTTTAGTCAGTCTGTGGTACACTGTTCCACACAAGGACCCAGTTTTATGTACTGATTTAATACCTGAATACCTCCCTTTTCTCTATACTCCACTCTTTTCTCCTTCTGTTTTCAGTCCCCATTTAAATTGAATCTTTATATGTGTTTCTTGCAAAGTGTATATTGTTTTCTGTGAATACATTTTTAATGCATGTGCAAGTAGTTTTAGTTCTCATCCTGCTTAATTTTTATCACTCAACTCCATCAATGTCTTTAAGATCTATACAAATTGCTACTTATACATCTAATCTCTTGTTTCTAACTGCTCATAATATTTTAAGCTGTGCACCTACCACATTTGACCTGAACACTCTCCCAGAGATACACAAACAGACTGCCTCTATCTCCCAGGCATACAATCAACACTTCAATAAACTTCTGATACACATACTCTCATGTGCTTCTATGAAAATTTCACTGGCATATAAATACACAAAATCACTGAAACAGGTATATTATACACCTAATTAAATAAAATAGTATATATTAGTATTTATATTAACATATATTTTATTAATACACATTAACATTAATATAAATATTATATATATTTAATTTTACTATGTAGTACATATTGCTTCCTTGACTGGCTGCACTGGTATATAGTTTCAGAAGCAATGATGAGGCTTTTGATGTCCCCAAATCTCTGACTGCACTTGGCACAACCCAGCTATCTAATTATTACCAGTCTAATAGCTGTAGAGTGATTTTTTTCTTTCCATTTCTATTTCTCTAACAATAATTTAGGGAATCTCATCACATTCTTGTTACTTTCTTGGGTTTTCTCTTTAGTAAGGTGCTTCTTTAAATCTTTGATCTATTATTTTTTGTAACTGCAATAATATTCTTTATTTGCAGATCATTTTATGTAAAACATAAAACTCTTCTTGATTTTAGACATCACAAATAGATTTTTCCATTTTGTTAACTGTGAATTAAACTTGTCTAATGTTCTTCACTGAAAAAGAATGGAAATCTTTAACTTTTATACAGACTCATTAAATTTTTGCCTTTCGCTTGGTATTTTTGAAGTTTGAAGGAATACTTACCTCTGGATAGTACCCTTCTACCTTTTCTTCTATTAACATTGCTGTTTTACCATTCAAATTTTGACCTTTAAGCTAGTTATGTTACTTTTCCTTGTGGTGATAGGTAATAATCAAGTTTTATTTTGCTCCATATAGTGATCCTTTTTGCCCACCATTTATTAAACAATCCATTTTCCCCATCAACGTGTGTGTCACACCTGTGTGAAGTTCCTACCTACATCTATAAACATACTTTGATGTTTCATTGGGTGAAATTTTCTTGCTTTGACAGCACACTCCATTTCTCTGTGGCTTTGTTTTATGTCTTAATATCTGGCATGGTCAGTCCTCTATCTTTACTCTTATTTTTAAAGACTGGCCTAGTTATTTCTAAATTTTCATTTATCCATACACTTTTTATAATAAAAAGTGAGTTTAGTAAGCTCCTCAAATATTATATTATAATTTTGGTTGGAGTATTAAATTTATCAATGAATTTGAAAGAATCAGTATCTTTAAAATATTTTGTCATCTGAATCAAGAGCTTGGAATATTTTGTGTCCTCTATTTGTTCTAAACTTCAATTATAAAGATCTATTTTTCTTATTAAAGCAAATTCCTCAATTACTAATGACAATGTGTTCTTTTATTAAATGTTCCAAGTGGCTATTTCTGATCATTTTTCTAGAATGATCTTGTTATTAGCAACATAGCAGATGAACACTTTAAGATTCCTTAATTCTGATAGTTTGTTTGGAATCTGTCGGTTTTTCTAGGTAAATCATTTCATCACAAAAAGAATGTTGGGGCACCTGGGTGGCTCAGTGGGTTAAAGCCTCTGCCTTCAGCTCAGGTCATGATCTCAGGGTCCTGGGATCGAGCCCCGCATCGGGCTCTCTGCTCAGCGGGGAGCCTGCTTCCCTCACTCTCTCTGCCTGCCTCTCTGAATACTTGTGATCTCTGTCAAATAAATAAATAAAATCTTTTAAAAAAAGGGTGTCAATTTTATTGTCCTATATTCCAATCCTTACATTTCTGGTTTCTTTCTCTAATGCTGGCTAGGTTGTCCAATCCTAGATTAAAATGCAGTGGTGATAATAAATACACTTGCCTTGTTCTAAATTGCAAAAAGAACATATTTCAGTTACTCCAGTAAGTATAATATTTGCAATAGTGTGTTAGAATACAAATTTACCAAGATAAGGAAGTTCCTTTATATTCTTGACTTGATAGAATTTTCTATTTTAAATTGATGAAGAACTATATCAAGTATTTATTCTGAACTAGTTAAGATAACTGTATGAATCCTCCCTTAATTGACTTATGTGGAAAACAGTATTGACAGATTTCCTGAATTTGGGGATAGTTTTACATTTGTAGGATAACCTTGATTATGTTGTATTACTTTAATAAGCTATTAGACTTAATTTAATATTTTATTTGGGATATTGGCAACTATGTAAGAAAAAGGAAAATTCTTATCTGATTTTGTAATCAAGATTATATTATCTTCACAAAATGACCTAGGCATAAGTGTTCCTGTTTTTATATTCTGGTGCATGAGACAAGAGGAAATGTAAAAACAGATCCTTGACCATTGGGTAGGACTCATATGTAAAACCAACTATTCTTGGACTTTTCTCAGAGAAGTGGGCCTAACACCATTTCAATTGCTTTGATTCTTATTGGCCTACTGAATTCTCCTTGCACCAATTTAAACATTTTACATTTTTCTAGATTATAGACTTCAATCATATTTTCACTTATATTAATATATGTTTTCACATGCAGTTACTTTCTAAATTATTGGATACAAATTCTTTTATTTCATTTTGCCTATTATTTATATCTTCTCTTTTTTCATCTTGACTACATTACAGAAGGTCTGACTACTTTATTAATCTTTTCAAAGTATAATCTTTTATTATGGTAATTTTATATTAATGCTGGTCACTATTTGATTTCTACCCTTATATTTTTCTTTTTATTTTTTACTGAAGTATAATTAACATGCAGTGTTATAGGGGTTTACAATATAGTGACGCAACAATTCTATATATTGCTCAGAGCTCATCATGCTGAGTTTACTCTTAATCTCCTTTATCTATTTCACCCAATATTGTTTACAATAGCCAAGATATGGAACAGACCAAAACCTTTTCTCAATTTAAAAAATGCTTGTTTTCCATGACTTTTTACATTATTTATTATATTGATTCTGCTTTTGAACCAGTGACTTTAAAGGATTTATATTTATATTATCTATTTTAGAAATATTTATTTACACTATTCCATATTTTTTTCTTTGACTTTGTCATTTACCTTTTCACTCTTCCCTGTTTTCTATTGGCTACATCAGTATTTCTTTTCTAGGTTTAAAATTTAAACATTTTATTTTGAAGATATATCTGCACTCATGTTTATTGCAGCATTATTCACAATAGCCAAGATATGGAAAGAATCTAAATGCCCATTAATGGATAATAAAGATGTGGTATCTATACACAATGGAATATTATGCAGCCATAAGAAATGAGGATATCCTGCTATTTGCAACAACATGGATGGACCTTGAGTACATTATGCTAAGTGAGATAAGTCAGATAGAGCAAGACAAGTACTGTATGATATCACTTACAGGTGGAATCTTAAAAAAAAAAAAGAAAAGGCAAGCCCATTCAAAAAATAAAAGCAAAACGGTAGTTTCTAGGGAATAGGAGATGGAGAGGTTAAGACTGATTTATTTAGGGTACAAACTTGAAACAAGTAGTAAATAAGCCTTAGTGATCCAGTAATCTAATGTACTATGTGATGAATAAAGACAAAATATTTACCATAATTTTGTAATGTACTATGGCTATAAAGGCAACCATATTATAATATATAAGTGTATCAAGTAACACACTGCACATGTAAAATTCAGATGTTATATGTCAAATATAATGGAAGGCAGCTATGCTCACCACTATACCACCAATGCCAATATGTAAAATACAATGAGCTAAAGAAATAAAAAATAAAATTGAAACATTTTATTTTGCTCTTACATTGTTTGCCCTTAAATTATGATACATCTGTGTATTTATTTAGCCTATTAGTATTTCAATCAGTATCTATATTGTCCTTATAAAAAACAAAGTACATTAGCACACATTCATTTCTCTTTGTTTCCCCACCCCAATGTAATGTAACAATAATGTCTAAAATTTTCTTTTACTTCTTCTAGAATTTTTCTTAGATACAACAATTATCAGATACTGATTTACCTATGATTAATAGAAATTTTTCATTTTCACTTGAATTTAACTATAAAAAAGCATTTAAAACCAATTTGTGTATTTCACTCATAATTACCATGGCAATTTGGTCAAAATGTCCTAAAAGAGACTGCCCTTGCAAACAAAATATATAGTATAGTATAGAAGACAAAATAAAATACTTTTTTGTTTCTAGAATTTCTTGCTGGGACAAAGGAAGGATTCATTTTGAAATAATAAATAAAAAAGTTAAACTCTCTCCTCCAAAAGTCATAAATTTCAGGTCTTCCTTTTCAAAAGATGAATTCAGGATCTTTTTGCAAAACTTAAAAAATCCCAAGAACCCCTTATTTTAGTATGATGTTAGAGCTTTCAACAGAATATGAACTACAATACTAAAGTTTAAAGATGTGGCACAATCCATTTTAATACAGGTTTTGAACTGAAGTAGGTTAATTGAAGTAGGGGTCAACTAAGGGCATAAACATTACCAATTCGGGATCCTGAAATAATCACCCTGTTCAAGAAATAATCAAGCTTTAAAACTCAGGAATGTGTGGGGATATACCAAAATGACAAGTCAACTGATATTATTATACTTTTTCAAAACAGTAATTTAGAATATACCCATTTTTAGCAGTTTCGGAGACACAGTTGGCTAATAAAGTATGTATCAGTGGAGACAGGGCATAGATGAGAACTTCACTTTCTCATCAATTTTGCTGTGAATTTAAAATGAGTTTAAAGAATAAAGGTTTTAAGAAAATAAAATAAATTAGTGACTGGCCTCATCATGCCAAATATCCCCACAAAAACTGGAACTAAAAATATCTTTGAAATAATTGCATTATCCACTATGCAAAGAAACACAATAGGACAAAGCAATTTAGTAACTCCTTCACTGATCTGTGTGTATTAGAGAACTCTTCCTTGGAAAAGGGATTACTAGTTTAGACATAAGTCTTCCTTTGTCAGGTGTGCACAGATTGAGTATATGCTCATTCATAAAAATGCTTCTTAGTAATTAGACTACGTTACTCTGGAGGATTCTGAGCCAACTGCAATGGTCATAAAAGATAGTTGAAATCAGTTAAAGCTGTAGGTATAAATCTAGCACAGATGCCTTCAGCAACATTAGGTATTTCAACATTTATCATTTCTTCAGTAAAAATCTATTAAATTATTTCTACAGATTCAAGTTCTCTTAGTGTACAGTAGCTTTATATAACCTCAAGAGAATAATCAAAATCCAATACTGTTAATCCAGGCACCATCAAATTTAAGAATATGTGGTTATATTTATTTTGTCAGTAACCTCTTGGACTCAATGTTCATTACACTGTGCATATTCAGTATTTTTTAAAAAGATTTTATTTATTTATTTGGCAGAGATCACAAGTAGGCAGAGAAGCAGGCAGAGAGAGAGGAGGAAGCAGGCTCCCCGCTGAGCAGAGAGTCCGCCGGATGTGGGGCTCGATCCCAGAACTCTGGGATCAAGACCTGAGTGGAAGGCAGAGGCTTTAACCCACTGAGCCACCCAGGCGCCCCCATATTCAGTATTTTTAAAAGGACTTATTTTCTAGCCTAGGGAAAAAGAAGTCATGGATTTAAATTCCATATCTATAAGTCAAGCAGAGAGAGTCAGTTATCATACGGTTTCACTCACTTGTGGAGCATAAGAAATAACACGGAGGACATTGGGAGATAGGGAGAAGTGAGCTGGGGAAAATCTGAGGGGGAGACAAACCACAAGAGACTGTAGACTCTGAGAGACAAACTGAGGGTTTTGGTGGGGAGGAGGTTGTGGTTTGGGGTGAGCCTGGTGGTGGGTATTAAGGAGGGCATGTATTATAATCATGGAGCACTGGGTGTGGTGCATAAACAATGAATTTTGGAACACTGAAGAAAAATTAAATTACATTAAAAAAATAAATTCCAGGGGCACCTGGGTGGCTCAGTGGGTTAAAGCCTCTGCCTTTGGCTCAGGTCATGATCCCAGGGTCCTGGGATCAAGCCCCGCATCAGGCTCTCTGCTCGGCAGGGAGCTTGCTTCCTCCTCTCTCTCCGCCTGCCTCTGCCTCCTTGTGATTTCTGTCTGTCAAATAAATAAATAAAATCTTTAAAAATAAATAAATAAATAAATTCCATATCTATGATCTGGACTCTAGGTTTTTCTCCATCACATGGGAGGTGGTTGGTGTCTGGAGTGCTAATGTCTATGTTTGAATCCCAGCCATAGTATTTACTTGTAGTGTTACCAAAGTAAAGTTACTCAACACTCCTGAGCTTCAATTTCCTTTTCTACTAATAGCAGCTAACACTAAAATTGTACTAAGTCCCAAGAATTCTTAAGTATACATAATTTGACCTTCACAATAAACCCATTCCTAGATTCTATTTTTATTCTCATTCTTAAAGAGTGTATACTACAGAATTGATACTAAAGTGCCTTGCCCAAATTACACACTTTATCAGTGACCAGCACTGATACTGAGGCAGGCTGATTTCAGAGTCAACTTCTTTGTGAAGATTAAAAGCTATCAATTCTGTAAAGCATTTATACTGGTTATAGACTTTCACTAATCCCTGGTTAAATGTTAACTAACTAATCAAGTATCATAGTATGTGTATTCAGGGGGCGGGGAGTTTAGGCTTCACGTTTAGACTTTTGATATAAGACAAAGTATATTTATTCAGAGAGATATAAATTTCAATCTTTCTATGCAAATATATTAATTTGTTGTAACTAAGAATTTAAATTATACTATGGTTTTTGTTACCACTCTTCAGCACCTCTTTTTTCTTTTTTTAGAATATGTGCACTTTTTAAGAGATTTTATTTATTATTTGACAGAGAGAGACAGTGAGAAACGAAACACAAACAGGGGGAGCAGCAGGCAGAGGGAGAAGAAGACTCCCCCCTGAGGAAGGAGTTCGAGATGAGCCTCGATCCCAGGACCCAGGGATCATGACCTGAACTAAAGGCAGACGCTTAATGACTGAGCCACCCAGGCGTCCTGACACTTCTTCATTTTTTAAAAATTTGTGAGATACATTAAAAAATGAAGACCCAGGCAATGGAATGATTTGACAATAAAAAGGAATAAAGAGCTGATACATGGATGAAGCTCAAAAACATTATGCTAAGTGAAAGAAGGTAGACACAAAGACTATGTCTTATAGGATTCCATTTATATGAAATATGCATAAAAGAAAGTGATGGAAATGCAGCATGTTATAGTACAATCTAATTTTAGTATAATTTTTATTGTATTTTATGGTATGTATTTTATCTTCCAATGAAGCTATTAAAGAATATGCAAGTAACCTAGTCTCCCTTAGTCTCTGTGAACAACTATAATTAAATACCTGGGTGCTCTTAAACAATTACCTTTTTCTGTTTCAGCATTCCATCTAGCAGAACACTCACTCATCTATCTTTTTTGTTTCACTTTTTAAGTTTCAATGTATAAATTATATAAAAACTGCACATGTTTAACATATACAGTATGATGAGTTTGAACATTGACATACACTTGTGAAACTATCACCACAATCAAGATAACATATCACCACCAAAGTCTCTTCCTGCCCTTCTTGTGTGTGTGTGTGTGTGTGTGTGTGTGTGTGTGTGTTACAAAATTTTAAAAGGGGATCTACCCTCTTTAATTTTATAAATGTACATCAAGGTGTTGTTAACTATAGGCTTTATGCTGTAGAGCAGATGTCTAAGACTTACTCATTTTGCATAACTATAACTTCTTACCCACTGAACTCCCCATATTCTACTCCTCCAAGCCCCTTGCAACCAGTATTTTACTCTCTGATTCTGTAAGTTTGACTAATTTTAGATAGTTCATATAAATAGAAGCATGCCTTACCTGTCCTTCAGGTTTATTCATGCTGTTATGTATGGCATAATTTTCCTTTTAAAAAAATTATTTATTTATTTATTTGACAGAGAAAGATCACAAGTAGGCAGAGAGGCAGGCAGAGAAAGAGAGAGAGAGAAGGAAGCAGGCTCCCCACTGAGCAGAGAGTCCGACACGGGACTTGATCCCAGGACCCTGAGATCATGACCTGAGCCACCCAGGTGCCCCCATAATTTTCCTTTTTTAAGGCCAAATAATATCCCACTGTATGTATATACTCCATTTTCTTTATCCATTCGTGTGAAGTGACATTTACTTTCTCATCTAATAGTCCTATCCTTGATAACAGATACCATGTATTTTTCTATCACTGTGCCTCCAAGAAGCCCTGCAAACATCTGTTTAACAAATGAACAAATGGGGTTATTTTTCTTTTATGTAATTAATTCTTTCAATAAGCCCTGAGATTTGGGCAACTTTTCTTCATTTTACAAATGCAAAAACAAAGGCTGGGAAGGTTAACTAAAAAGTATTGGATCATGTAATTTGTAAGTATTTGTAGATAGAATTTAGACTAAGAATGATGCCTGTGTCTCTATTATATCTGAACAAAAAGCCAGGATTGACACACTCTGCAGGAAAGACATAAATCCCTTTAGTCTAAACATCTGAAGGGTGTTTAATTTGACTTTAATTTTCCCTGAAATGCAGAAGCCACTTCTCTATTACAAGCAGTACTATTTCTCTAGTTTCCCAATTTTGACCAAGGCTTTATTAATTTACGTCTGATTATGAGCCAAGGCCACCATCCTCTAACATCCAAATTAAAGGAAAAGTGGCATGAATTTTAAAAGAGATAAAAAATTATAAAGCTTCCATGTCTGAAAATGTTGATGATGCAGATTTCTTCAGCACTTATCTTTTTAAGCAAATAGTTTAAAATAGTTTGGAATTTTTAACAAAATTTTTCTTGCAATAAATAAGCAGGGATTTTTAGTAGCTTTGCTTATGATATTAAACTTCTGTAGGAGGGTAAGAATAAATGTATAATGAAATATAGGCATTTCTATTCTATGTTATGGATGGTGAGTATTTATATCACTTGTAATCAATAAAAAAACCCCTTATCTCTGTAGACATATAAAATTGGGCTTTTCAAAGAAAAGGCATAGAATTTGGATGTGAAGGAAAGAGAGGACTAATATAACAATTTACATCCTACACTTCTATTAGAGACATCTCCAAAAATAAGAATCACATTCCTTAATTAGGAATCTAGCACCATGTAGATTTTTCTACCTTAATGTGTTCATCTCAACTCTCTTTTAAGTACATTTGAAAAGTTATTACCAAAATAAAAGAGATACCGAGATCAGTAAAATAAAATGGCATTTCCAGAATTCCAGATAATTGAATAATCCAAACAAGGTAGTAAAGATAAGAAACACATTTTCCTTGTGTTTTACCTTGTAAGGGTAACATTTACATGTTTAATGAAACCCAGTAATTTGACAAAACACAGAGGTTAAGCCCTGTTAATTATTATATCACATCATATATTTTTGTTTTTAATCGAATTCTATGTCTACAAAGAAATAAATGACACATATGCTTTCAAATAACTATATATAACAAATAATAGGCCAATGTTCCAGAATTGGCTGGCGACTGGCGTAAGATCATAACATCTAACTAGCCAAGAATGTTATTTTCCTTCTTGGAGTTTCTAGAGTACATACCTCCTCTATCACTTTTCACATAGTGTTCACAGCCATTCCTTATATTGCTGTCTAGTTTTATTATTCATTCTTGTACAGTGATTTATCATCCACTGTCATGACTTATGCCCAGTCTAGATTGACACTTCTTATTGAAAAGGACTGGGTATTATATTTCTGAGTGTCCTCTACTGCCTCAAAAGCAGGTGCTGCATACATGGCAGGCCATCAATAGTATTTGTTGAATGATTGCAGGGAGGTTGCTGGGCCCAGCATTCCTGTTCAATTGCCTAGGAGAGGGTATACTGATGCTGCCACCCTTTTATTATGTAGGAGAGATATTTTCCATTTGCAGCTGCATGTTCAAGAGAAAAGTACATTCTTCGTGTTGTTTTTTCCCCTTTATTCTGATGTTCTTATTTAAAATTGAAGAAATTTACTGACGATATTTGCTGATTTGGAAAAAAAATATATTTCTGACACACTGATAGGAGAAAAACTGAAAAATTCAAATTCATTTCCAGTCAAATTAAAGAAGTGACTACTCTGCTTTCTTGAGACCTACTTTCACACTTCAATGCATATTTACTAAAACTCTTTTATTTCTGTACCATGGAAATTATAGAATCAAATGTTTCACCTAGAAAGAAATGTCAACTGCAACCAATTAGGGCCTGAATTTGTGAATTTTTATTTTAGAATTTCTAATTTCAAAGTATTCATGAATGTGAGCTCTAGAAATTGTTTTCAATAATGGCTTTCTTAACGTTTCTAGCTTTCTAGAGTTTGGAAGATGAGTAGTCATTTTTGTTAATAAACATACTTATGGAAATAAGTTTAGTGTAGATTTAGAGATATTCCAGTAGAAATATTTGTATTTTAAAATTAATAGCATACTTTGAGTAACTCCCATTTATACAAGCATGAAATTCAGGATATTGTCACAAATTGAACATATCAATAAAAAAAATCAACAATTTCTACCTCTTAAAAATAGATGACACTTCTTTACCAAATTTTAATTTAAAATTACATGTTAATTAGGAGTTCTTTCCAATTCAATAGTCTCCCTTTTGAAACATATCACATGTACTCATAAATATGAAAATATAAGAAATGCTTTTTCTTTTTTTAATGAAAACAATCTTTAATCTTTGAATAAGTAAAAAAAGCCCTCAGAAGAGACAAAAATTATAAAATGGCAGTTTCTATATCTCATTCTACCAATCAACTAAGTAGAATTTTAGTAACTGACAGTTCAATAGATGTACTAAGAAAAGATGAAACTTGGCTTACTTCTTATTTATTTCTATTTGTATTTAAAATTTAGAATGCATATGAAATTCAGGTATAAGCATTTAATACCAATACTGAAATATGAGGCTTTTACAACTTTGTTACAATAAACATGAATTATTAAATATTGTGCCCTATTATAATATTTCTCCATTTCTAACTGAATTATAAATCTGTTAAAGGCAAACAACATATCTTGTACTTTTCTATATTTCCTCCAGTTGCTTGCATGAGGCATTATCCAATTTCTGTTGATCTTAATCTGATCACAAATCTCACAAGAAAAACTTTTTCTGATTTCATAATAAGGAAGAATTAGTAGAAAGTGTGTCATTAAATAATGAAATACATTTTAGTCTTCCCTTTAATTTGCTAAGGTATTCCTCCAAGCAGTGTGACAAACTGTTAAACAATGTAATTATGAGATCTCCATTTAGAATGAGGTAAAATTCTAAACTGAATAAACATATTATTCTGAAAGCATTATGCTTAATTCTAGGTGCCATAATATATGGAAGATGCCAGTCAGATTGACAATGAATCTCAAGGGTTGTTGTGAAAGCCAAGGAAAACAAAGAAATGAAGAATTCCACATTTTCTGGCATGATGAAAGGCAGCAATACATCTAAGTACTCAGAACAATCAAAACTTGGCAGATGAAAACAGTCCTTTAAACCAAGAGTATTAATACCACTGCTGGATATGTATATCTTCCCCCACCCATGGTTCTAGCTTTTGCCACTAATTGATTATTATTTAACAGATGAATACACACACAATAAAGATGACTTTAGAATAATAAGAAACAAAGATTCATGCAGAGAACCAGGATTAAATAACAAACTGGCAATATAACAGAACCTTTATTTCCAGAATGCAAATATCTCATCATTAATTTGTAAACACTGCTAATATAATTCTTTTAAACTTGCATTACTGAACACCAGATAAATATTTTTTAATGAATTAGACATATTAATAGCTTCATTCTTCTGTTGGTTTCACATGTGAACAATGATAAAACCATCTCTAACTCATATGCCTTTTCCACGTGTACTGTAGGAAATATTTTAATTATAAAACGATGCCATGTACACATGCATGCCTTGCACACATTCTCCCATTATATTTAATAACAAATCACTGTTAATTAGTATATGAAGTAATACATTTAATAAATGTTAGATGTGAAATCTTGTCCTTTCATGTGAACAGAAATACTGACTCATCCACTTATTTAATTAAAAGCCCATACTTATGGATGCCTGCGTGGCTCAGTCAGTTAAGCATTCGACTCTTGATTTTGACTTGAGTCATGATCTCAGGGTCCTGGGATTGAACCCTATCTTGGGTTCCCTGTTTAGCAGGGGTCTTCTTATCTCCCTCTCCCTCTGCTCATGCTGTCTTAAATAAATAAATCTTTAAAAATAAATAAATAAAAGCCCATATTTAACTCATATGCATCATTTGACAGTTTGCACATCCTTTAATTCTGAAGAGATTTGCCAGGTGAAGACATTTCATGATGTGCAATAACTTTTTTTTTGAGAGAGAAGGCGAGAGTACATGTGGTCACTTGCAAGTGGGTTGGTGGAGGAGCAAAAGGAGAGGGAGAGAATCCTAAGCAGTTTCCACACCCAGTGCGAGCCCAATCTGGAGCTCAATCTCACGATCTTGAGAACATGACCTCAGTAGAAATCAAGAGTAAGATGCTTAACTGACTGGACCACTCACACTCTAAAGGGCATTAACTTCTTTTTTTTTTCTTTTTAATTTCTTTTCAGAGTAACAGAATTCATTGTTTTTGCACCACACCCAGTGCTCCATGCAATCTGTGCCCTCCCTAATACCCACCACCTGGTTCCCCTAACCTCCCACCCCCCGCCCCTTCAAAACCCTCAGGTTGTTTTTCAGAGTCCATAGTTTCTCATGGTTCACCTCCCCTTCCAATTTCCCTCAACTCCCTTCTCCTCTCCATCTACCCTTGTCCTCCATATTATTTGTTATGCTCCACAAATAAGTGAAACCATATGATAACTGACTCTCTCTGCTTGACTTATTTCACTCAGCATAATCTCTTCCAGTCCCGTCCATGTTGCTACAAAAGTTGGGTATTCATCCTTTCTGATGGAGGCATAATACTCCATAGTGTATATGGACCACATCTTCCTTATCCATTCGTCCATTGAAGGGCATCTTGGTTCTTTCCACAGTTTGGCGACCGTGGCCATTGCTGCTATGAACACTGGGGTACAGATGGCCCTTCTTTTCACTACATCTGTATCTTTGGGGTAAATACCCAGTAGTGCAATTGCAGGGTCATAGGGAAGCTCTATTTTTAATTTCTTGAGGAATCTCCACACTGTTCTCCAAAGTGGCTGCACCAACTTGCATTCCCACCAACAGTGGAAGAGGTTCCCCTTGCTCTACATCCTCTCCAACACACGTTGTTTCTGTCTTGCTAATTTTGGCCATTCTAACTGGTATAAGGTGGTATCTCAATGTGGTTTTAATTTGAATCACCCTCATGGCTAGTGATGATGAACATTTTTTCATGTGTCTGATAGCCATTTGTATGTCTTCATTGGAGAAGTGTCTGTTCATATCTTCTGCCCATTTTTTGACATTAACTTCTAATGGAAAAAAGTTCTAAAGAAAAACTACCCCCAGAGCATATCTTTAAAATTATTTTAAAAATACCTATTTATTTATAACAGGAATAGATCTGAGGAATAAATACTTTCAAGGATAAGGAATTATAAAAAAAAATCCATATTCCTAGTGAGGAGATCTGATTCTCAGTTCTATCTAGTTATGTCACATTGAGCTTATATTCAAACCTATTAAACCTCATTTTCTCATCTGTAAAATAGAGACATTCATAACCCCCAGATTTCTGCTTGTTCTCAAGCTCCCTTTGCTAGTTCTGGAAATAGATTAAGTTTTCACTAAATATAAGAGAAAAGGATGCTGGTCCCTCAAGATAATTTTTCATTTTTTTATACATGATGACACATTTTCATCTAGCTTCCCTTAAAAATTATCATAAATATAACACACATGTAAAAAACTGCACAAAAACCTACAGCTCAGTTATATGCCATAAAGCAAGTACTCATGAAACCACTCTCCAATCCAAATTTAGAACATAACCACTACACAGATGCTCCCTCCTGGGCCGCATTTCATTCTGTCTTGCTCACAGGTAATCACTCTCCTGATTTTCCTAAGAATTACATTCTTATTTATCTTTACACTTTATAAAAGTATATCCCTAGATTTTCCTGTGCTTCGAAAGTTATATCCATATTATTATATACCACATATCTTGCTATCTTCTTTCTTTCATTCAACATTGTATCTGTTCTTCATCTATGTTGCTACATGTGTTTGCAATTCTCCTTTTCATTACTTTGTAGTATTCCACTGAGCAAACATGCAAAAATTTAGGTTTTTATCCATTCTACTATTGATGAATGTTTCTGTTGTCTCCAGTTACTAATATAATGGATAATGTGTATGAACATCCACTCTCATGTGTACTGGTAAGCACATGTGTACATTTTTAAAGGCGTATTTCTTGAGTGGAATTGCTAGGTAATAAAGCTAAAATATTTTCTCAAGTGACAAAGACCAAAATACAGAATTCTGTTTTTTTTTATATCATTTTGCTAAGATTTTTATACTATAATTTTAATATTAGCTATTCTGCAGTAGTATATCATATTTAAACTTACATTTTACTGATGACTGAAGGAGTCTGAATCCCAGATTATATGTTTATCAGCCATTTGGGTATCATCTTTCAAAAATATTTTTAAAAGTTTATTTTCTAATTGTTGCTATCCAAAGGGGAATAAAAGACACAAAAAATTTATGCCTTTTGGTCTCTGTCCTTCACTTCAATCAGATATTGTTGGCCTTCAAGAAGGTATGTTCAATATTTTTGCCTTGTACATTATTTTCAGTTATCAGATTAAGTTTAATTACCTACTACACCATTTCTAGAAGACTTGTAACTCATTTGTTATACAGCAATAGCAATTTAAAGAACCTGTAGGAACACGCATACTTTTTCGATCTTACACCACACTAAACTTACCTTATTGAAGGCCATCCCATTTTCCCAGTTTGAAACACCCTTCTTTCTGTACTCAGTGTCATGGAGCTTCCAAACTCGTGATTCTTATATTCAGTATTTGGAATCTTCTAAATACAACTAAAAGGAGAAAAGAGGCTCAAAAAGTAGAAAGGTGACTAGAATCAAGCTTCTACCCATATTTCTGTTCCTTGGATCTGTTGTCTTTCCTCCTCTATGCCTGACTCTTGTTGGATTTTACTTATTAATAAGCTCACCCTACTTTGCTTTGAATGGGCCCCTCAACACACATCTTCAGTTTTCTCTTTCCCTCAATTATCCACAAACTTCTTGGAACCATCTTGCATTCCAAATACTCCAGCATTCCAAATACTTTTGCTTTCTAGCCCATCTGAGACAATGCCTTCAGACCTACTGGTCCATGAAACCAGTTAATTCAGTATGTGTCCAGGTTCTGAGATGACATAGACACTCACAGTGTTTAAATTCCCCAGTCTGTCATTTTTGTGGTAATGTATTATCCTAATTCCATCTTACTTTTTAGAGTTCTTACTTACTCCTTCAATTGTGTTTCTTTCTTATCCCCCAAATGTATGTTTCTCTGGATACCAACTCCTTTGAAAAGCACAAAGGTCAGGATTCCATTAATTATTATTCTACTATCTAAACCTGCATTAAAAGTTTTGACTTCTGGGGCGCCTGGGTGGAACAGTGGGTTAAGCCTCTGCCTTCGGCTCAGGTCATGATTTCAGGGTCCTGGGATTGAGCCCCATATCATGCTCTCTGCTCAGCAGGGAGCCTGCTTCTGCCTTTCTTTTTGCCTGCCTCTCTGCCTACTTGTGATCTCTCTGTCAAATAAATAAATAAGTTCTGACTTCTACCAAAATTACAGCTAAGTCTAATTGCCAATGGGTCACAAAACCCAAAACTGTCGTCTTAATATCACCTACATTTGTCAATTTGGTGTGTCAATGACATCATTCTTTCCATTGTCCCTCAAGTTAGTAATCTGAAAATATGAATGCTAATTTTTCTTAAAATATCCTTCTAATTTGTCTTCTACTTTATATACACAGTACATAGAAGTAGAGTATGTAGACTGGGTTTTTCATTCAAGGGTCCATGGAGTTATGGGGAAGTGACAGAGAATCTGTGAATCCATAGAAAGTATACATAATTTTGTATATACCTATGTTAATTCATAAAGCAACACTATTAATTTTCATTAGTTTATTAAAGGATTAAGAATCAATGTTCCAGATTTTAATCACCTTATACTAGGATTATTGCAGTAACCCCTTGGGCTTAATAGGCTTGCTTTCTAAATTTGGCTGATCCAGGTGATGAATCTTTAAAGAGCTATTTTAATCCATTCAATATTAATTTATTCATTTAATAAATATAAATTGAATATCTCCTATGTGACAAATACTATTCCAGGTTCTAGTTTACAGTGGTAGACAAAATAGAAAAATATCCCTCTTCTCATGGAACTTACATTTTAATGAGCAAAGAAAAATCAAATAATCTATCAATAAACAAAGAATTGAGGAAATACCCATTAGTCATATTTGCTGTCCATATAAGTAAATAGGGAGATTTCATAGTTACGGGTAGCTATTTCAGAAGAGATGGTCATGAAAAGCCCCTCTAAGAACACAACGGCTCTAAATGAGAAGAAACAACACACATACAACCAGGAAAACATCCCAAACAGAGGTATACGTTAACACAAAAAGCCAAAAGGGGGTAATGACCTGGTATTTTGTAAGAACAAAAGAAGAGGCCAGTTTTGCTCAAGTACAGTGAACAAGAGGGAAAAGTTGTGGAGGTCGAAATACTTGTCTCTGCAAAGCCTACACTATTTTCTTCTTGGGGCGTCAGTGTAGTCATGGTGACGCTACCTGTGCTTTATTTGTCTCCCCTCGCTTTTGCATACATTACCTCCTTTCCTTGACATCACAACTCCACAGTATTAAACCTGTTACACAAATACTATTTAAAAAAAAAAAAAAAAAGGAAGACACCACAATGGTTGAGATTGATCTTGAAACAATCAAGTGGCAAAGTGAACTCATTATTATTTACATGTGGCCTTTAAATTCTGTTATAACTTTAACTACCTTATTGACAGACCCTGGCCTCTGTACTATTTGTACTAATACATGTATTAAGCACTATGGTAAACTGTAAAAGTTCAGGTTTTGAAGCACTTTATTTATAAAAATAATGGTCAAAATACTATTTTATCTTTAAAATGCTAATGAATACATTGTAAAAAAGGAAACATTTTTAAATCAATATTAATCAGTGTCATTTTTTTTAATTTCTTTTCAGAGTAACAGAATTCATTGTTTTTGCACCACACCCAGTGCTCCATGCAATACGTGCCCTCCCTAATACCCACCACCTGGTTCCCCCAACCTCCCACCCCCCCGTCCCTTCAAAACCCTCAGGTTGTTTTTCAGAGTCCATAGTCTCTCATGGTTCACCTCCCCTTCCAATTTCCCTCAACTCCCTTCTCCCCTCCATCTCCCCATGTCCTCCATGTTATTTCTTATGCTCCACAAATAAGTGAAACCATATGATAACTGACTCTCTCTGCTTGACTTATTTCACTCAGCATAATCTCTTCCAGTCCCGTCCATGTTGCTACAAAAGTTGGGTATTCATCCTTTCTGATGGAGGCATAATACTCCATAGTGTATATGGACCACATCTTCCTTATCCATTCGTCCATTGAAGGGCATCTTGGTTCTTTCCACAGTTTGGCGACCGTGGCCATTGCTGCTATGAACACTGGGGTACAGATGGCCCTTCTTTTCACTACATCTGTATCTTTGGGGTAAATACCCAGTAGTGCAATTGCAGGGTCATAGGGAAGCTCTATTTTTAATTTCTTGAGGAATCTCCACACTGTTCTCCAAAGTGGCTGCACCAACTTGCATTCCCACCAACAGTGGAAGAGGGTTCCCCTTTCTCCACATCCTCTCCAACACACGTTGTTTCTGTCTTGCTAATTTTGGCCATTCTAACTGGTGTAAGGTGGTATCTCAATGTGGTTTTAATTTGAATCACCCTCATGGCTAGTGATGATGAACATTTTTTTATGTGTCTGATAGCCATTTGTATGTCTTCATTGGAGAAGTGTCTGTTCATATCTTCTGCCCATTTTTTGATATGATTATCTGTTTTGTGTGTGTTGAGTTTGAGGAGTTCTTTATAGATCCTGGATATCAACCTTTTGTCTGTACTGTCATTTGCAAATATCTTCTCCCATTCCGTGGGTTGCCTCTTCATTTTGTTGACTGTTTCCTTTGCTGTGCAGAAGCTCTTGATCTTGATGAAGTCCCAAAAGTTCATTTTCACTTTTGTTTCCTTCGCCTTTGGAGATATATCTTGAAAGAAGTTGCTGTGGTTGATATCGAAGAGATTACTGCCTATGTTCTCCTCTAGGATTCTGATGGATTCCTGTCTCACATTGAGGTCTTTTATCCATTTCGAGTTTATCTTTGTGTATGGTGTAAGAGAATGGTCGAGTTTCATTCTTCTACATATAGCTGTCCAATTTTCCCAGCACCATTTATTGAAGAGACTGTCTTTTTCCCACTGGATATTTTTTCCTGCTTTGTTGAAGATTATTTGACCATAGAGTTGAGGGTCCATATCTGGGCTCTCTAGTCTGTTCCACTGGTCGATGTGTCTGTTTTTATGCCAGTACCATGGTGTCTTGGTGATCACAGCTTTGTAGTAAAGCTTGAAATCAGGTAACGTGATGCTGCCAGTTTTATTTTTGTTTTTCAACATTTCTTTAGCAATTCGGGGTCTCTTCTGATTCCATACAAATTTTAGGATTATTTGCACCAGCTCTTTGAAAAATACTGGTGGAATTTTGATCGGAATGACATTAAAGATATAGATTGCTCTAGGCAGTATAGACATTTTAACAATGTTTATTCTTCCAATCCAAGAGCATGGAATGGTCTTCCATCTTTTTGTGTCTTCTTCAATTTCTTTCATGAGTGTTCTATAGTTCCTCAAGCACAGATCCTTTATCTCTTTGGTTAGGTTTATTCCGAGGTATCTTATGGTTCTTGGTGCTATAGCAAATGGAATCAATTCTCTAATTTCCCTTTCTGTATTTTCATTGTTAGTATATAAGAAAGCCACTGATTTCTGTACATTGACTTTGTATCCTGCCACGTTACTGAATTGCTGTATGAGTTCTAGTAGTTTGGGGGTGGAGTCTTTTGGGTTTTCCATATAAAGAATCATGTCATCTGTGAAGAGAGAGAGTTTGACTTCTTCACTGCCAATTTGGATACCTTTTATTTCTCTTTGTTGTCTGATTGCTGTTTCTAGGACTTCTAATACTATGTTGAACAAGAGTGGTGAGAGTGGGCATCCTTGTCATGTTCCTGATCTCAACGGGAAGGCTGCAAGCTTTTTCCCATTGAGGATGATATTTGCTGTGGGTCTTTCATAGATAGATTTGATGAAGTTCAGGAATGTTCCCTCTATCCCTATACTTTGAAGCGTTTTAATCAGGAACAGATGCTGGGTTTTGTCAAATGCTTTTTCTGCATCAATTGAGAGGACCATGTGGTTCTTCTCTCTTCTCTTTCAATGTCATTTTTAAAAGCAATTATACATCATGAGTCGTGATTATAATTGTATGGAAACTACCTTCAGCTAATAAACAAGTAGGATTAAAATTAAAATGTTTTGAGGGTAGATTTGATCTATTATAACTAATTTGTGTTACTTCTACTCTAATTCTGTTCTTAAACGCCATTCTCTTTTTCAATTTTCCTTATATATCATCCAATCCCCTTTTATTTCAAACATTCGTGCCCAACCTTGTCTCTATACATGTATTTTTAAAACTCTTTTAGCTATCAGCAAAGTTTAAATATTATGTGCCAGAAAGTTATTAAAAACTGATGGTGAAAGGAAGCAACATGAAACTCATATCATGTGGATTCTTAGCAGAAGACCATTATGACATCTGTGGTTGGAGAAATCAAAGTTAGGTTCAACAAATACATTTAATTTTTCTTATACCTAATTTCTAGTTAGTCTTTCTACAAAGGGAAAACAAACTGATTAAAAGCCCTTGGAAAACTTAAGGCTTAGAAGGACCTTAAGGCTTGCATTAGGCGGAAAGTTAGTTTTGTGTAGGTAATACTTGCACATTATCTTGAATGTACAGAGGAAAGATACTAGAATAAGTGAAAATTCCATCAAATTAACATCAAACCTGAATATTCCTGACTCCTACAAGCAAACCAACTATCTTAGCTAAAATTCAAATCAGGGCACAATTGTGTTGAACTTGTGATTATCAGAAATAACCAAGTTCTACCAGTAAAACATCATTTATCACTTCATTCACTTTCCAACTTCTTGAAAATTAATTACATATAATCCAGGAATCCCACTTCAGGGTATCTATCCAAAATAATTAAAGTCAGTATCTCAACAAGATATATTAGCACTCCCATGTTCATTGCAGTACTATTCATAATTGCCAAGTTATGGAAACAGATGAAAAATTTTTTAAAGGTGTCGTATATACATACAATGAAATATTATTTGGCTTTAACAAGGAAGAAATTCTGACACACATTACAACATGAATGAAACTTGAGGGCATTATCCTAAGTGAATTAAGTTATAGAAGGACAAATGCTGTATGATTTCACTTATATGAGGTATTGAAAATAGTCAAATTCACGATTCAAATAATAGAATGGTGGTTTCCAGTGGCCGGGCAGAGGGGGGATTTGGGGAGTTTGTAATCAATGGGTATAAAGTTTCAGTGTCAACAAGATGAATAAGCACTGTTGATCTACTGTACAAGATAGTGACTATAATCAGAAACACTGTATTCAACACTTAAAAATTTATAGACCTCATGTAGTCATTACTGCAGCAAAATAAAAAGTAATAATTATCCCTGTATAAAAACTAACCATTCTTGTAACTGTTGTTCCTATAGTGCAGTGTTTTCAGTTCTATACTTATTTCATTAGTTACTAGTTCATATGTCTGCTTTTCCTATCAGAAGAAAAGTTTTGGCCAATACATTTTATCTCCATCTTTACAACATACTTATGAGACAGAAACAACAGAGATCCCAGACTATATATTAAAAAAGCAAGGCGAATTGATTCAACTGTCAAGAACAAGCTGGAATATCAATCTACTTTCTCAAACTCCAAAGCCACATTGTATTCATTAGTCCATACCCAGTAGTCCTTGTGTTAAGAATTCTTAGCACAGATGGAAGGAGGGACTTATATTTGCTTAAAAGTTCCTTAATGCCCTCAGCCTGTGGGTCTAGATGTCATCCTTAGCTATCCTAAGTTTCAGAGATGAATCAATATTGCAGTGTTTTATAATGGATTCAGGAAAAAAGTTAGAAAACTATATGTATGCAACCTCCAGAAACCATGCTTCATCATCTCCTCAATTATCATCAACTGAAAAAGTTGCTTTAACTACTTTTCAAGATGCACTTTTGATGAATGTATGACAAATGAATTACAAACAGAAGGGTACCTTCCTGAATAAAGAAATCCAAGTTAAACACCAAAAAAATTCAATTATGTCAACTGATAGGAACATTTCTCCAAAAATCATCATATGTTGTATTAAATACAAAGTTCAGTTTTTAAAGCAACTTCTTTTCAAAGATCAACTGTCAAGATATGGTTTTGCCTTCAAAATACCAGTACGTTCACATACACAAATGTAAAACAGAAATGATTCCTAGACAATATTAATCAATGTCATTTGTTTAAAAAAGCAACTGGTGCACATCATGAGTCATGATTATAAATGTATGCAAACTGCCTTTGGCTAATAAACAAGAAGAATTAAAACTGTACTGAGTGTCAAACAGATCAATGATAACTAATTTGTATAGATTTAAATTATATCTACCTACCTCAGGCAATCACTGATTTCTTTAATAACTGTGTTAGAACATACTTTTGAGCAATTAGAACTCAATTGCTATCAAATAGCTAAGATTTTAAAATGGCATTTAAAAATTACATGCTTGAACATTTAGAAGAAATTAAAGTCCTGTTTATTTCTGATTGCTTATTATTTAGGCCACTGAACATCTTCTGAGTTCAATTAAATAATTTCCTCTGGTATTTTCTAACATTCTTGATATTCGTAGGCTTCAAGGATGAGGGTTAAAATAAAACACACCTTTGTTGCAAACCACATAAATAGGATTAATTCCTAACAAATAAAAAAGTGACTAGCCTATGTATCTTGTCTTAACTTGAAAACTCCAGAACTCAAATTAAAGAATCCATTTGACTGAGAAAGTTCCAGGTAAATTTTCTTTCTCTAAATTTCTGGGATAAAAATCCAAGAGCATCTCCTATGCCAGGCATGAGGGAGGAGGTCTAAGACTGTCTGTGTTCTCTGGTACAAACAATCAAGTTGATTCTAGAAAAATCACTTAAATTTCTACCATCCACCTCCAAGTAGATAATGGTTTAAAAATTTTAGGCTCCAATGTCCTATAAAAACCCCTCTCCCTTTCCCTTAGATTCCCTTCAGGACCAGTATTTTTATGCCTTAATTTGAGAGGATGATTAATAAGATATACTCTTATTCCTTACAAATCATGAAGAGATAATGAAGCCAGCCTCTGAAACCTGAACCATTACAGTGCCTCACAAATCTGTGCTAAGGGCTAACCATAAAACTAACCTCCTATTGCAAAGAAGTGATCATTGAAAATATAATTTAAAGGCCACCTGGATGGCTCAGTTGGTTAAGCAACTGCCTTTGGCTCAGGACATGGTCCTCGAGTCCTGGGATCGAGTCCCCCATCAGGCTCCTGGCTCTGTGGGGAGTCTGCCTCTCCCTCTGACCTTCTCCCCTCTCATACTCTCTCTCTCTCTCTCTCTCTCTCAAATAAATAAGTAAAATCTTTAAAATTTTAAAACCAAGACTGTTTATATTTTCACTTCTTGAAATCAAGTAGATAACAGATACCAACTCTCCCTTAGAAAACAATTTCTAAAAACTCTTTAAATAGCTTCTGAAAAACAATGAAGAGACAATATGATAGTGAAGAAGATATAGAAGTGAAAACCTGAAAGAATTAAAAGAGCTCTCAAAGCTTATTTTGCCTTGATGACATTTTCTGATCTAGAATAAATATCTAAAAAAACTAAGCTGCAATTTTGGCAACATCATACAGCAACAGGAAAATACAAGGTTCAGGGCCTTCCTAATGTTGGACTCTGACATTCCTCTCATTGAGAATATATGTATATGCATACATGTTTATATATAAAGAAAATGAATGGCAACAATGTTAAAAGGAACAGGAGGGGGAAATTAGGATCACTTGTTATGGTAAGGCATTCATACTACCCTTGAAGCCGTTTACTGTCACTTGAAATTGGATCGGATTAGTTGTAAATGTATACTGAAAACTCTCCAGTAACAACTTTAAAAAGAAAAGAATAAGTATAACTGATATGCTATGTTAAGAGAGGAAATAAGGGGACTTATATAATATGCTCAATTAAAATCAAAGAAGACAGAAGAGTGGAAGTTAAAACTAGGAACAAAGAATAAGGGAAAAAATAGAAAAGAGTAACAGATACTAATCCAACTAAGTAATCAATAATGACTTTGAATGTCAGTGATCTAGACACATTGTCAGAGAGGATAAAAAAACAAGATTTTATCTTGTATACCAGAAACTCACTTTAAATATAAAGATACATATACTGTAAAAGTAAATGGTTGGAGAAAAATGTATCATGCTAACACAACTCAAATACAAACAGAAGTAAAATATATTAACTTCAGACATAACATACTTCAGATCAAGAAAAGTTATCATCCATAATGAGGGACAGTGCATCATGATGAAATCCATTCTCCAAAAAATGTAACAATCTCAAAATGTATGCAATTAACAAGAGCATCAAAATACATGAAGCAAAAACTGACAGAACTGTAAGAATTAACAGACAAATCCACTATTACAGTTGGACATTTCAACATCCACCTATCAGAAATGGGTGGATCCAGCAGGCCAAAGTCCATAAGATATAGATGAACTCAGTAACACAATCAACTAGATATGATGGATATCTACAGATTACTTAAGCCAACAACAGAATAAAAATTCTTCTAAAGCTCACATGGAACATTCACCAAGATAAACAACATTCTGGGCCATAAAACACAACAAATGTAAAAGAATGGAAGTCATACAATATCTATCCACACATCACAAGAGAATTAAACTAGAAGTCCACAGCAGAAAGGCAGCTGCCAAATACAACATACCTGGGGATTAAACAACACATTTCTTAGTAACATATGGGCCAAAGAAGAAATCATGAAAGAAATTTTAAAATAGTTCAAACTAAAGGAAAAAGACAAACAGCTTACCAAAATTTGTGGGATGCACTGAAAGCAGTGATGAAAGGGAAATGTATAGGGGCACCTGAGTGGCTCAGGCGTTAGGCGTCTGCCTTCAGCTCGGGTCACGATCTCGGGGTCCTGGGATCGAGTCCCGCATCCGGCTCCCTGCTCAGCGGGGAGCCTGCTTCTCCCACTCCTACTCCCCCTGCTTGTGTTCCCTCTCTCTCTCTCTCTCTGTCAAATAAATAAATAAAATCTTTAAAAAAAAAAAAGAAAGGGAAATGTATAGCATTGATTCTATATGTTGGATCAGAAAAAAAAAAGATCTAAAAATCAATCATCTAAGCTTCCCTTTAGGAAACTAGAAAGGGAGAACAAATTAAACACCAAATATGCAGAAAAAAAGCAATAATAAGAGAGAAGTTAAGATGGCTGCATAGTAGGAGGACCCTAGGCTTGTCTTGTCCCTTGAAAACTATCAAATCATTCTAAGTACTTTAGAAATCAACTTGAGGACTGACAGAACAAACTCCATAACTAAAGGGGGAGAAGAAGCCACATCAAAGAAAGTAGAAAGTGCAGAGATGTGGTTTGAGAGAGAAGTGGATCATCTGTGCTGCAGAGGGGAGGGAGTCCTGGGTGCAGAGAAGGGTGAGGGTGAGAGGGACAAAGGGAGAGAGGAGCATTGGGGAATATACAAGGAGGATATTTCCCCAAAGCCACTGGCTGGGAAAAGGAGAGGAGGTGATCTTCCTGAGTTCTTGCTACCAGGAGCTTGAGGACTAGAATTTTAAAGAACAGTGAGCTTGGCTGGGATAGAACCCAGAGGGTGCTGCCTTACTCCTGAAGAGTAGGCAGGCAAACAACCCAGGGACAGATGGGCATGGAAACAGAGATTTGAAGAAAGCCTGGGGCACACAGAGGGCAGATGATTTGCTCATCTTGGGGCACATCCCTGAGAGGCAGAGTTTTGGGAGATGCCTCTCCAGGAACAAAGGAGCTGATGGGCACCAATTCCTGCCCTGTCCCTCATCATTAACACAGAGCCACATGCAGAAACCAGCTCAACCCTCATACCGGCTGCCTAACCTGCTTACACCATGTCCCACACCTCTGTGCACTGGCAAGACTTGCCTCAGTTCCAGCGTGGCAGGGCCCTCCCCCAGAAGACCAGCACAGGCCCTTGCCCACACCATGTACCTAAGCCTGGACTTTTAAAAGTCAGTGGGCTTGGCTGGAATAGTGCCTAGAGGGCACTGCTCTTCTCCTGGAGAGAAGGCAAGCAAATAACCTGGAGGCAGACATTGTGGAAACAGCATCTGCAAAACACAGGGAGCACATGGGGGAGGCGGGGATTATTCACACTTCTTGGAACACTTCCCTGAGAGCAGTGGGCATGGAGACTGCTCTCTGGGGACAAAGGAGTTAGTTGGTGCCATTTCCCTCCCACACCTCTGAACATAAACAGAGTCACCTGCAGGAAGCAGCACAGCACAAACCCTGGCTGCCTAATCTGCTTATACCAGGGCCCACACCCCTGGTTTTGGCAGTACTGTCCTTCTCCGTAAAGCCTGCCTCAGTTCCAGTCAGACAGGCCCCTTCCCCACAGAACCACAGGAAGCACCTGCCCAGACCATGTCTCCCAACCAGAGAGTTCTGTGGGCCTTCAGTTCTAGTGCAAGTAGTATGGGGTCTCATTTCATAAGCAGGTCAGAGCACACCACATTCTGTCCAGGGACCAAACACTGCCCACTACAGGCAAGGAGAGCCCCTGCAGACGACTGGTCTGAGGGATAGAGCAGCCAAAACACAACAGCAGAGTGCACACAGCACACAAGGAAGACACTCCCTGAAGCACCAGGACCTGGACAATACATAAAGCAATTACTTCATAAAGCAATTACTCTCAGGAACAAGAAATGTAATGGGATTTTCTAACACAGAGAAGAAGACAGAGACTTAGACAAAATGCCAAGATGGAGGAATTCATCCCACATAAAAGAATAAGATAAGGTCACAGCCAGAGATCTAAGTGAAACAGATTTAAGTAACATCCTGATGGAGAATTTAAAGCAACACTTATAAGGATACTCACTGGACTTGAGGAAAGAATAGAAGATTTTAGGGAAACCCTTATCACAGAGAGAAAAGAGTTAAAAAAAACAATCAGTGTGAAATGAAAAATGCAATAACTGAAATTGGAAACAGTCTTAATACAATAAACACAAGGCTGGAAGACCAAAGGAATGCATAAGTGATATAGAAGATAAAATAATGGAAAATAATGAAGCTGAACAAAAGAGAACACAAGAATAGATTTAGGGAACTTAGTGACTCCATCAAACATATTAACATTTGTATTATAGGAGTCCCAGAAAATGAAGGAAAGGGAAAAGTGGGCAGAAAATTTATTTTAGGAAATAATAACTGAAAACTTCCCTGATCTGGGGAAGAAAACAGACATCCAGACCCAGGAGGCACAGAGAACTCCCATCAAAAATCAACAAAAGCAGGCCAACACCAAGATATATTGTAATTAAATTAGCAAAATAGTGATAAAGGAAAAAAAATATTCAAAACAGCACAAAAAAAGAAGTCCTTAACTTACAAGGGAAGACCCCTATGGCTAGCTGCAGATCTCTCCACAGAAATTTAGCAAGCCAGAAGAGAGTGGCATGATATATTCAACATGCTGAATGGGAAGAATCTGGAGCAGAGAATAATCTATCCAGTAAGGATATCATTCAGAATAGGAGGAGAGACAAAGAGTTCACGAGAAAAGCAAAAACTGAAGGAGCTTGTGACCGCTAAACCAGCCCTACAAGAAGTATTAAAGGGGACTCAATGAGTGGAAAAATCTCCAGACACAAGCACAAAATAAGTAGTAAGATGGCAATAAATATATATCAATAATTACTCTGAATGTAAATGCACTAAACTGTCCAAAAGACACAGAGTGTCAAAATGGATATTAAAAAAAATAAAAATAAAAAATAAAAAAAGACAAGACTCAGAGTGCCTGAGTGGCCCAGATGGTTAAGTCTCTACCTCCGGCTCAGGTCTTGATCTCCAGGTCCTGGGATAGAGCCCCAAGTTGGCTCCCTTTTCTGAGGGGTGTCTGCTTCTCCCTCTCCCCCTCCTTTTGCTCTGAGTAAATAAAATCTAAAACAACTACAACAACAACAACAAAAAACAAGAGTCATCATGGCACCTGGGTCAGTCAGTCAGTTAAGCGTGTGCCCTCAGTTCCCATCATGATCCCAGGGTCCTGGGAGAGAGCCCAGCATTGGGCTCTCTACTTAGTGCAACATCTGCTTCCCCCTCTCCTGAAGCCCCTCCCCCAACTTGTGTCCTCACTTTCTCTCTCTCAAATAAATAAATAAAATCTTAAAAAAACCACAAGACTCATCTATATGCTGCCACAAGACACTCATTTTATACCTAAAGACAACTGCAGATTTAAAGTGAGGGGATAGAAAAATATTAGCCATGCAAATAGACATCTAAAGAAAGTTGAAGCAGCAATACTTATGAAGGACAAACAAGACTTTAAAACAAAGACTGTCACAAAAGATGAAGAAGGGTATTGCATCATGATAAAGGGGACAATCCAACAAGATCTAACAATTGTGAATATTTATGCACCCAACATGGGAGCACCCAAATATATAAAACAATTCTTAACAAACATAAAGGAACTCATTGATAATAATACAATAATAGTAGGGGACTTTAACACCCCACTTAGAGCAATGGACATATCACCTAAGCTGAAGATTAACAAGGAAAACAGTGGCTTTGAATGATACACTGGACCAGAGGGACTTAACAGATATAGTGAGACCACTTCATCCTAGAACAGCAGAATACACATTCCTTTCAGGTGTACATGGGGCATTCTCTAGAACAGATCACATACTAGGTCACCCATCAGGCCTCAACAAATACAAGAGTGAGATCATACCACGTACATTTTTTGACCACAATGCTATGAAACTTGAAGTCAACCACAAGAAAAAATTTAGAAAGACTGAAAATACATGAAAGTTAAAAAACAGGAGCAAACAATGAATGGATCAACCAGGAAATCAGAGAAAAAACTAAAAAATACATGGGAAAAAATGAAAATGAAATCATAATCGTCCAAAACATTTGGGGTGGAGCAAAAGTGGTCCTAAGAAGGAAGTAGATAGCAATACAAGGCCTACCTCAAGAAGCAAGGAAAATCTCAAATAAACAACCTAAACTTACCCCTAAAGGTGCTAGAAAAAGAACAAATGAAGCCTAAAGCCAGCAGATAAAGGGAAATAATAAATCTGAGAGTAGAAATAAATGAAAGCAAATTAAAAAACAATAGAACAGATCAACAAAACTAGAGCCGGTTCTTGGAAAAAAATTAATAAAATTGATAAACCCATAGCCAGTCGTATCAAAAAGATAGGACCAAAATAAATAAAATCACAAATGAAAGAGGAGAAATGACCAACAGCACAGAAATACAAATAATTATAAGAGAATATTATGAAAAACTAAATGCCAACAAATTGGACAACCCAGAAGAAATGGATGAATTCCTACAAACATATAAACTGCCAAAACTGAAATAAGAAGAAATAGAAAACTTGAACAGGCCAATAACCAGCAAAGAAATTGAATCAGTACATCAAAAATTACCCAACAAACAAGAATTCAGGACCAGGTGGCTTCCCAGGGGAATTTTACTAAATATTTAAAGGAAATTTTATACCTATTCTTCTCAAATTCTTCAACAAAAGAGAAACGAAAGGAAACCTGCCAAATTCATTCTATGAGACCAGCAGTACCCAGATATAAAAACCAGAGCAACGCTCCAGTGAAAAAGAGAACTACAGGCCAATATCCCTGATGAACACGGGTGTAAAATTTCTCAGTAACATACTAATGGCCAATTTCAACAGTACATTAAAAGAATCATTTACCATGACCAAGTGAGATTTCCTCCTGGGCTGATAGAGTTCATTTTTTGCCAATCGATTAGCATGATATACCACATTAATAAAAGATAGGATAATAACCATATGATCCTTTCAACAGATGCAGGAAAAGCATTTGACAAAGTACAACATCCGTTCATAATAAAAACCCTCAACAAAGTAGGGATAGAGAGAACATATCTCAATATAATAAAGTTAATCTGTGAAAAATCCACTGTTAGTATTATCCACAATGGGGAAAAACTGAGAGCTTTTTCTCTACAGTCAGAAATAAGACAGGGATGTCCACTCTCACCAGTATTGTTCAACATATTACTGAAAGTCTTAGACACAGAAATCAGAAAACAAAAGCAAATAAAGGGCATCAAAATTGGCAGAGAAGATGTCAAACTATCACCATTTACAGATGACATGATATTCTATAAAGAAAACCCAAAAGATTCCACCAAAAGCTTGTAAGAACTGTTACACTAATTCATTAAAGTCACAGGATACAAAATCAATGTACAGAAATTGGTTTCATTTCTATATGTCAACAATAATGAAGCAGCAGAAAGAGAAATCAATGAATCAAACCCATTTACAATTATACCAAAAATAGTAAGATACCTAGGAATACACCTAACCAACGAGGTAAAAGATCTATACTCTGAAAACTGTAAAACCGTGGTGAAAGAAATTGAAGGTGACACAAAGAACTGGGAAGACATTCCATGCTCATGGACTGGAAGAATACTGTTAAAATGTTGATACTATCCCAAGGAATCTACACATTTAATGCAATACTTATCAAAATACCACTTGTATTTTTCACAGAGCTAGAACAATCCTAAAATTTGTATGGAACCACAAAAGACCCCAAATAGCCAAAGCAACCCTCAGAAAGAAAAACAAAGCTTGAGGCATCACAATTGTGGACTTTAAGTCATATTATAAAGCTGTAGCAATCAAGGCAGTATGGTACTGGTACAAAAATGGACACATAAATAAAATAAACAGAAAAGGAAATGTAGAAATGAACCCACAAGTATATGGTCAATTTATCTTCAACAAAGCGGGCAAGATTATCCAATGGAAAAAAGACAGTCTCTTCAACAAATGGTGTTGGGTAAACTGGACAGCAACATGCAGAAGAATGAAACTGGACCACTTTCTTACACCATACACAAAAAGTCAAAATGGATTAAAGATCTAAATGTGAGACAGGAAACCATCAAAATCCTAAAGGAGAATATAGGCAGCAATCTCTTTGACTTTGGGCATACCAACTTCTTACTAGACATGCCTCTGGAGGCAACAGAAACAAAAACAAACTACTAGGAATTCATCAAGATAAAAAGCTTCCACACAGAGAAGGAAACAATAAACACAACTAAAAGGCAACCAACAGAATGGGAGAAGATATCTGCAAATTACCTATCTGATAAATAGTATTCAGTATCTATAAAGAACATACCAAACTCAACACCCAAAAAACAAATAACCCAATTAAAAATGGGCAAAAGACATGAATAAACACTTTTCCAAACACATTCAGATGACCAACAGACACATGAGAAAATGTTCATCATAACTTATCATCAGGGAAATGCAAACAAGACTGCAATGATATATGACCTCACATCAATCAGAATGGTTAAAATTCACAACAAAGGAAACAAAAGGTGTTGGTGATGATGCAGAAAAAGGGAATCCTCTTACACTGTGCATGGGAATGCAAATTGGTGCAGCCAATCTTGAAAACAGGTTGGAGGTTCTTCAAAAAGTTAGAAATAGAATACCCTACCACTCAGGAATTGCAGTACTAGGTATTTACCCAAAGAATACAAAGATACAAATTCAAAGGGATACATGCACTCTGATGTTTATAGCAGCATTATCAACAGTAGCCAAATTATGGGAAGAGCACACGTATCTATCAACTGATGAATGGATAAAGAGGATGTGGTATGTGCAACAGAATATTACTCAGCCATCAAAAGAACGACATGGATGGAGCTATGGAGTTTTAAGCTAAATGAAGTAAGTCAGAGAAAAACAAACAGCACATGATTTCACTCATATGTGAAATTTAAGAAACAAAACAAAAGATCATGGGGGGCGTAGGGAGAAAGAGAAAAATCAAAAAACAAACTTTGAACTATGGGGAACAAATTGATGATTACCAGAGGGGAGAAGGGTGGGGGGTGGGGTAAATAGGTGAGGGGGATTAAGGAGGGCACTTGTCATGATGAGTGTTGGGTGTTGTAAGGAAGTACTGAATCACTAAATTGTACACCTGAAACTAATATTACACTCTGTGTTAACTGGAATTTAAATAAACTAAAAAAAAAAATCAATAATATGAATTAGAGCAGAAACCAATGAAAAAAGAAACCGATAAGAAAAACAACAAAACCAAAAGCTGGTTCTGCAAAACTTTCGGTAAAACTGATACACCTAAGCCATAACAACCAATAAAATAATAAAAAAAGAGGACACAAATTACTAACATAAAACACGAAGGATAAGACCTCACCAGAGATTCCATGGACATAAAAGGATAATCAAATAATACTATAAATATCTCTATATTTTCAATTTTTATAATCTAAATAAAACATATTACTTCTTTGAAAGAAACAATATTCCAAAAGTCATACAAGACAGAATTGAACTGAAGTTATGTTATTCACACAAGAAGAAAAAGACAATCTGAATAGGCCCATATTTATTAAATATATTGGATCAATAAAAGAATGCATCAAGCCTAGATGGGTTCACTGTTCAAGTCTACATTTAAGGAAGAAGTTGTGCCTATTTTGTACAATCTTTCCCAGATGATAGTAGCAGAGGACTCATTTCCTAATGCTTGGCATGAGGCCACACATCGACAAATGATGCTGGATATCCACATGCTCAGGGGAAAAATCTAAACACACACACCTTAGACAGTTTGCAAAAATTAACTCAAAATGGACCACATACCTAAATGTAAAATGAAAAACTTCTAAAAGAAAACAGGCGAAAACCCAGACAATGTTGAGTGTGGTGAGGACTTCTTAGATCTATCACCAAAGGCATGATCCATGAAGGAAAGAATTAATAAACTGGACTTTGTTAAAATTAAAAAGTTCTGTTCTTCAAAAAACAATTATCAAGAGAATGAGAAGAGAATCCAGACTAGGAAAAGTATTTGTGGAAGACACATCTGATAAATTACTTTTATCCAAAAACATACAAGGAACTTTCAGAACTCAACACTAAGTAAAGAAGTCAAACAAAAAGTAGGCCAAAGACCTTAAGAGACACCTCACTGAAGATACACAGATAACAAATAAACCTATGAATAGATGCTCCACATCATATGTTGTAAGGGAAATGTAAATAAAAACAAGATAGCATTACACATCTACAAGAATGGCCAAAATCCAGATCACTGACAACACCAGATGCTGGAAAGGATGTGGAACAACAGGATTCTCATACAGTACTGGTGGGAAGGCAAAATTATACAGCCACTTTGAAAGACAGTTTGTCAGTTTCTGATAAAATTACACACACTCTTACCATGCGATCAGTATGCTCCTTGGTATTTGCCCAAACGAACTAAAAACCTGTGTCCATATGAAAACCTACACATGGATGTTTACAGAGGGGTTTTATGACAATGAAATATTCTATAGAATACTAGGATGGTAGATAACATGTTTGTTAAAATCCACAGAATGTACAATATTAAAACTGAACCCTGATGTAAAGCATAGACTTTGGGATGATAATGCTGTATCAGTGTAGGTTCATCAATTCTAACAAATGAGATGATGACTTGGAGGAGGATGTGCATCTGTGGGGATAAAGGGTATATGGGAATTCTCTGTACTTTCTGCTCAATTTTGCTGTGAACCTAAAAGTATTATAAAAAAATTAAGTTTATTGTAATTAAAAAGCTTATTTGATCTAAAAGAGTGTATAAGAAGAACAATTTATAAGGCTGTTTATTCCATGGCAAGGAGTGTGGTTACAACCAGTTAGCAACTGACCTCGCCCCAAATGAATAAATTGTATTCACATAAAAAAAAATGTTCACAGGAATTTATTTTTGTGGATATATGAAAAAATATGCTGCATTTTGATAAATTACCTCCTCTTTTTGTATTTTAATCTTTAGGGACAAGTATGACAAATAACTTCGTAAAAAATCAATTCTAGATCATACACACAGATAGGAAAATATGACATAAGTGAGAATAATCTTAATTAATAAATACCACAAACCAAATCAGAGAAATTTCAGCTATTAAAATTAATTGGAGCTCCATATTTGTAGTAGAAATGAAATCCAAGCCGGAAAATATGGATGGAAAAAGAGGATTCTAAAAAGTGATGGACTGGGGTGTCTGGGTGGCTCAGTGGGTTAAGGCCTCTGCCTTCGGCTCAGGTCACGATTCCAGGGTCCTGGGATCGAGCCCCGCATCGGGCTCTCTGCTCACTAGGGAACCTGCTTCCTCTTCTCTCTCTGCCTGCCTCTCTGCCTACTTGTGATCTTTCTCTGTCAAGTAAATAAATAAAATCTTAAAAAATTAAAAAAATAAAGTGATGGCTAAGTAGATATTGTAAACATTGTAAGTAAATGAAATAAAAATTCAGTGTATAGTTTTAATAATAGATAGATACAACTGAAGATAGAACTACTAGAAAAATTACTGATAATTCAGCCAAAACCAGACAAAATGGATGGAAAATACAGAGGAGGCACAGAGCTACAATGACAAGGTCTAACTTAAATTTAGCTGTCCCTGAATGAGAGTAGAGAAATATTGGAGAAGGGAAATTTTAGGACCTAATGACAAATATCCAAAACTTAAGCTAGGTTACTATTCTACAGGAAAATATATATCCACGGGTGGGGGAATGGGTTAAATGGATGATGGGTATTAATAAGGGCACTTGCTGTGATGAGCGGTTCATGTTGTATTTAAGTAATGAATCACTAAATTCTACACCTGAAACTAATATGACACTATATGTTAACTGGAATTTAAATAAAAATTGATGAAAACACATACACACAGAAGCGCTGCAACAGACTCCAAAAGAAAACACCACAAATGCCCATCAAAAGCGGAATGCACAGGCAGTGTGCCCAGCGGTTGGGAGGTCTATCTTTTGTTCCAGCAGTGTTTGGATGGACCCTTCTACCAGCCTCTAACCACCTTACAACCCTTTATCGAGATACAACCTTTGGAGCCATCTTCTTGGCCACCCTCTGCCTCCAGGACCAGCCAACACCCAATAACTCCTTATCACTGATCAACCATGAACTCCCACATTCATTTGTGGTTTTTTTTAATATTTCATTTTACTTTCTTGGCAGAGAGACACAGCGAAAGAGGGAACACAAGCAGGGGGAGTGGGACAAGGAGACCAGGCTTCCCACTGAACAGGGCTCCATCATGCAGGGCTCCATGGGAGGACCCTGAGATCATGACTTGAGCAGAAGTCAGACTCTTAATGACTAAACCACCCAGGTGCCCCCAGCTCCCACATTCCTCAGTAGTATGCCCCCAATGGGGAGGCCACAGTCAACTGCCTGGTCAACGTGCATCTGTGGGCCTCCTACACCTACCTCTTTCCGTGCTTCTGTTACCACCTGGACGATGTGACTCTGGAAGGTGTGGGACATATCTTAGGCTAGTTGGCTCAGGAGAAACCCCAGGGTGCCCAGTATCTCCTAAACATGCAGAACCAGCCCACGGTGGCGCCCTCTTCCAGGACGTGCAGGAGCCGCCCCAGGACGGGAGCGTAGTAAAACCGTGGATGCCAGGGAAGCCGCCCTGGTTCTGGACAAGAACCAGAACCAGGCCCGTTTGGGTCTGCATGCCCTGGGTTCCGCCCACACAGACCCCCAGCCCTGTGACTTCCCGGAGGGGAAACTCATCAAGAAGATGGCAACCAGCTGACTCACCTTGGCAGGCTGGCCGGCCCCCAGGCTGGGCTTGGCGAGTATCTCTTCGGGAGGCTCACCCTCGAGCACCACCAGGAGCCTCTGAAGCTCAGCAGTCTTTGAGGGACCCCTCTGGCATCACGCTGGTGCCAAGGCTTGTGCCCTGAGCCTCTCCCTGAAGCTGCTAGGCAGCTTTTCAACCACCCAGGAGTCCTCTCCCAACCCGTGGACCAAATGGAAACAATAAAGCTTTTTGCATCAAATAATAATAATAATAATAATAAATATATCTATGTATAATGCTTAAATAAATTGTGACATACATTCAGTGAATAGTACAAAGCAATAAAAATGGACAGATTTCCACCTCATGTCTCAACAATTAAGAATCTTGTAAACACAATCCTGAATGATAGAAATGAGACTTCAAATGATACAATGTGATTAGAGATAAAGTAAAAAAAAACCTTAATTTTATATATGAGATGAAATTACGAAGTAAGTAGTTGTTTCAGCCAGCAATGGGGTTCAAATCCTCTCAGTACATCCCCCTGCCCTCTTCCATAGCCCCACCTTCTCTGACCTTCTCATCTGCAGGCCAATATCTTCTGATTACATTGGGCCCACCTGGACAACCCAAGACAAAGCTTTTAAGGTCATCTGATTAGCAAACAGTTGAATCTGCAACTTTGATTCCATTTTGTTATGCAGCATAACATAGTCACAGGTTGGAGGGGGTAGGGGGAGAGAATAAGGAAGTAGGTGTCTCTGAGAGGGTGGTTATTCTGTCTACAAGTTATATTTTTATTTAAGTTTTGAAACACATTTTTCTCTCCCTATGTTTCTTTTCAGCTCACCTAAAGCCACATCTTGAAGTTAAATTCACATTGAGGTAAAATGTGATGCCAAATTTCATTACTGTTCTGCCAGTGGGATTTTACACATTTACTATGCCAATATGGAAATTAAGTTGAATAATTTCCTCTTCCAGCTCACACCCAAATATAAAATGAAACTAAGTAGGTAGATATTTGTAAAAGCATATTGATTCTCTGGCATAGTATATGGTCTGTTGATATTATTCCTTCATTATCATCAAATTCTGATACACATCTTTGAACTAATTGCAGCTACTGCCTAATTCTATATCAAGCAAAGGAATGATTTATAATATACATATTGTAGAAAAATTTCACTATGAAGAATGAAAGCAATGGGATACACACACACACACACACACACAAATAAAACTCATGTTGCTTCATACATCTCTCTCTATATATGCTGTTCTCAAACAAGTGAAGTTCTTATAGTCCTAGTTAGTCCAGTTAGCAAGCCCAGTTAGAAAGTAACTGCCACATTATTATTTGAGACTGTTTCAGGTAACTATTAGTCTATTTCCTACATTTACGATAAATGAACACTGGAGGAAGCATCAAAAATATTTTTTCGTTGTTGAACTTGCAATAATACAACCCAAACAGTACTGCATTGAATTTTTCAGACCATCACATTCTGGAAGGTAGTTCTATATTTTCTTTTTAAGATTTTATTTGTTTATTTGACAGAGAGAGAGAGAGAGAGAGATCACAAGCAAGCAGAGAGGCAGGTAGAGAGAGGAGGAAGCAGGCTCCCCGCCGAGCAGAGGACCCCATGCGGGGCTCGATCCCAGAACCCTGGGATCATGACCCGAGCTGAAGGCAGAGGCTTTAACCCACTGAGCCACCCAGGTGCCCCAGTACCAGCTTATGTAAGCATTTAGTCTTACTTACAACACTACTGAGGCACAGGTAAGTTGATTTCTATATCCAAAGAAGAGTTGCTAATAGACCTGGGACTGAAATTTAGTCAAGAACACTTAAGGTCACAGAAAATGTGCTAGATCTTTGGTCACCTGACAGTGTTTTAGCAAAAGGAGGTACTCTTTGTAGAAATGGCCAATATAATTCTTCCTTAAATGAGAACAACTCATCCATCCATTTTCCTATCCATCTCTCATTTCCTCCTCCCCTCCCTCCCTCCCTCTTCTTTACATAGCTTAATAGCATCTACCAAAATTAGTTGAACTTTTATTTGACAACATACGTACTCCAAACTTCCATAAAGATGATAATGTGCAATTTTAAAAATTCTTTTGAAAAAAAAATCAAAGTAGCTCACCCTTATTCAACCTTCAATATTGCTTTATTTTAATGTCAAAAATTACCTTATTTTAACAGAGAAACTACTTTCCAGTTAGCATCCCCAACTGTCAAAGTAAAGAATGCTTTAGGAAGTTCCCAACAGCTTTAAAAATTACATTCTTGGAGTGCCTTTAATCTTTACTGACTTGCACACTCGTCCAATAGATATTAACTGAGCACTTAATACATAAGTAATGAAAATCTAAGATTTTAAAAGATAATCATTAGAATAGCACTTAAGAACCCATCTTATTTGATAGTTACAATCAAATATATTTGATCTAAAACCTTCTTTCATAGCCTATGATTTTTCAGAATACAAATCGCATCTCTAATTACTAACGGGACTTGTGTCTAGTAATTACCCCGAGTTTCTACATAAAAAACTATTAATTTGCATAATCCTAAATTTAAAATGTCTGATAACTCCAATTTCTTTATTAGCATTTTTAAATTCCCCTTTTTATGCATTTGTCCCTCATTTAAAATTTTATCATCTCTCAGATAAAAATCTCAGTTTGAAGTTGACTTAGAATTCCAATTTGACAATGACTTTCTTCCTGTGAACTTCTTCGTCTGAATTTCACACAGAAGAAAATAATTGCAAAGATAAGAACTTAATTTAAATATATGCTTTTTGGTGAAAAGTTACGTTTCTAGAGCTTGTATTTCAGTGTTGTTCATGCTTTACTAAGTTATGAACAGAAGACACAAATAAAGGTATATATTTCCATGGCAACATATGTCCCAGGTTCTATTATTTACAATCTGGGTCAGTGTAGGCTGCTTGGGCTGCCATAACAAAATACCACAGACTGGGTGGCTTCAACAACAAGAATTAATTTTTTCACAGTTCTGGAGGCTAAAATCCAAAGTCAAGTCATGATCAGTTTCCAGTGAGAGCGCTCTGCCTGCCTTAGAGAAGGCTACCTTCTCACTATTTCCTCACATGGCCTCTCTTGGCATGTCTACACAGAAAAAAAGAGAAAGAGACCGAGCTTTCTGGTATACCTTTTTATAAAGACACTAATCCTCTAAAATCAGGGCCTTACCCTTATGACCTCAGTTAATTTTGATTACTTCCTTAGGGCCCCATCTCCTAATACAGCCACACTGGGGGCTTAGGTCTTTAGCATATGAATGGGGAGGACAGAACATTCAGGCCACAGCAGTCAGCTTAAATAGTCATATGTAATGGTAATTCATCTTTAAGTGTAATCTGGAAGTATATGTTAGGAGTGCTTCCCTGGCCAGGAAATGCAGGGATACAAACAGGTACCATAAGCCTTTAGGAATTATGCCTCTCCCAGAATTCTCTTAAAACAGCCCTTTTTTTTTTTTAAATTTATTTATTTTCAGCATAACAGTATTCATTGTTTTTGCACCACACCCAGTGCTCCATGCAATCTGTGCCCTCCCTAATACCCACCACCTGGTTCCCCTAACCTCCCACCCCCCGCCCCTTCAAAACCCTCAGGTTGTTTTTCAGAGTCCATAGTTTCTCATGGTTCACCTCCCCTTCCAATTTCCCTCAACTCCCTTCTCCTCTCCATCTACCCTTGTCCTCCATATTATTTGTTATGCTCCACAAATAAGTGAAACCATATGATACTTGACTCTCTCTGCTTGACTTATTTCAGTCAGCATAATCTCTTCCAGCCCTATCCATGTTGCTACAAAAGTTGGGTATTCGTCCTTTCTGATGGAGGCATAATACTCTTAAGCCAGTTGTAAGCATAGTTTGTTAACGAATGATATCCCAATACAAGATCTCCTTCAGAAATATACACTTTTTCAAGCATGTCTCTGTGATGGTCATTACTTTCTGGATGTGATCCATGACAAACACAAGACATGAAAAAGAAGGTGACACTGTTTTTTATGTGGAGAGTTTCCAAGTCTGCCAAATTTGCTCCAGCTGTATTGGCCTGAGTCACCAGATTCCGGAGCCATTTGTGGTAACATTAGCTAGGTTTAAAGATAGCTGTGATACATAGAAATTCTCATCCCAAACAGGTAAGTGCTATTTCCTGGGACCAGCAAGGGAAGAAAATAGGCACAGGACAGAGGTCTGAGGCTCCGGTGTTGCCTAAGTCAAAGAGGCTCAACTGTTGCCAACAGTTGTGAAGGTGAGGATTGAAGTGGGTAAGGGATCCACTTCAGAGAGCAGTCAATATAAACAGAGGTCTTCAGAAGTTTTCTACAGACCTGACCAAGGCCTTTCTTTTGTGAGGCTGTATAACATTAGTGCTGTGTTCTGTACAAAGCCCTGCCACTCTGTTTGGGATCAAGGTCTCAAGGAATTCCTACTGCACTGTGTGGCTGTTGCACTTGAGTCAGATTCCAGCTTCATGTTCAGAACAGAAAGTGTCCCAACTTAATGGGCTCATACACTTCAGCCATGAATTCCATTTTACAGGTGCAGTAAAAAATGACACACAGAGAGGAAAACTTGCCCGAAATAATGTATTCATTTTCCCAGAAATCTTACCAGAGTTGCACTGTGATCTGTTTTGTTAGCCAAGCACGAAAACATGAAGAAAATCTATATTGCCCCCACTGGGAATCTCAAGCATAATGTCTTCTCATGTAACTGCCAGAGCAAGAAAAAGAGGATTGAGATCCTAAGTCATTGGCTGATATTTCCGTGAGCAGTCTTCCTGCCATGATGAAACTTAAGAGAATTTGGTGTTTAGTTTCTGAGACTGCGGGAGTTAGTCAGTTGCAGTTGAACTCATTACCACGGGGAGGCGCTGTTGAGCTGTGGGCCCTCCCTAGACTCCACCTTTAGGGATGCTGGCACCTGAACCAGTGTTCTGTGTTGGGAGCCCAGAGAGTACCACAGTACACTGAGCAAGCTGCACCTCACATAAACAAAAGTCATCAAAGGCTGGACAGCAGGTCCCA
This sequence comes from Martes martes, assembly GCF_963455335.1. Lineage (NCBI taxonomy): Eukaryota > Metazoa > Chordata > Mammalia > Carnivora > Mustelidae > Martes > Martes martes. Next base: position 22,273,659 of record NC_137897.1, read on the forward strand.
GCAGAAGGTCTTTAGTCATTGGCCCACATAGACCTAATCACTTAGCAAATAATGGGCATCAAATGATAAGCACCTAGGCACCTAGGCACCAGGGGTATGTCTGAACAAAATGTATCAAAATTTCTGCTCTCAAGAACCTTTCATTTATAAGAAAAAAAAATTAAACCTAGAAACTTGGTTTTAAGAGAAAAAAATCACACTCAAATTGAAAGTAAGCAGTTCAGGTCATGATCCTAGGGTCCCGGGATCGGGTCCTGGGATTGGGTCCCGCATCTGGCTTCTTTCTCAGTGGGGAACCTGCTCTTCCTCTACCTGCTTCTCCCTCTGCCTACAGCTCCCCCTGCTTGTGTGTGCTTGCTCTCTTTCTGACAAATAGAATCGTAAACAAACAAACAAACAAACAAAAACAGGGTTTGGAAGTGGGTTAGAGTATCAAGACCACTGAGTTTGACTTGGGAAATGTACAAACTCTTAGAAGCATGAAGTATTAGGGATGGACCAACGGGTAAGGACACAATAAAAAACTGACTATGCACACAATGGAGACACACAAGTGGGATTAGTGAGATCAGGAGGCAGAATCAGGATAGAGCCTGAGAGAACATACAAGAAAATCATGTTTTTCTTTTTTAAATAGCTATGGCTTTACCATGAGCAGGGAGGATGTTAATAAGAGCACCTATCTCATTTACACAAGCACAGTATTTATGACTAAATTTTATGTTAATACTGAGGAGCTATAGAAAAAAAATATGGATTAAGATCCCATACTTTGAAATGTTCCCAGAACAAGTTCTAGCTTTAGCTGCTCACCTTTATTTATTCTTCCATTTTAATTGGACAGCTATCTAGAAAGAAGGCTCTGCACTTTCTTTGTCATGGGATTTACAACAGGTTCCTTTAATTGTCAGTCTCCCTTACTAAACTGTAAGTTCTGAAAGAAAAACTACTTTGATGCCATTATCCTTATATTCATTGCTGGCATCTATCACAGTGCCTCATTTCATATTATGCGGGGCCACCTTATATAGTTGTGCAGGTTGTGCACTGCACAACTCCAGGGGCACCACACTTATAAATATGATGTGAATGGTACCCCTAAAGTCACACAGTCCACAACCTCACAAACATTTATGGGTGCCCTGGACCTCATCAGTGTTTATTAAATTAATGAAAATATTTGCACCACTTATGATTTGTTGTCAGATGTCAAATAAATATGCCATCTTGTGACATACATAAGTGTACATGGCAAGGACAATGGCATTGTATAATAAATGAAATGGATTTCTATTTTAATCTTCGACTAAAAAGAGATGGCTTTGAAAATTTGTGTTGATTACTTAATGAAGTGACAGAACAAGAACACTCATTTAAAAAAAAAAACAAAAACCAGCCTTCTAGCTTGAGAATAAGTAGATTCCAGTTTCCTACAAAATGGATGATTTTAAAAAGTGGAACTTTTAATATAGTTAAATTAGCAAACTGGAAGATTCACTTACTTGGATGAACAGCAAGCCTGGGGAAAACATTTTATTTTAATAGAATTTGGTCTCCCCCAAAACATCCCCACAAAGTAATCTTAATAGTTATATATGCTCTGACAATACAGCCACCATTTTTTCCACCTCATACAGCCTATAAAGGTAATGTAAAATACTTTTTTTCCCTAATTAGCTTCAAGTTTCCTTTAACAGATACAAATTAGCAGGCAAGCCAAAGTGATGAATGTCCACATGTAATCTTCCAAATAATAAGTGGAGGTGAAGTGACTGAAAGCGTCATTTCCATCTGTGCAAGAAATTTTGCAATTTTGGCGTCTTTCTTAATTTTATTGTCTATGATTTCTCGCTCCTTTGATTTCTTGCTCATGTACATTGTTAGCATAGATGTATGTGTGTGTCTTTAAGAACAGTAGTCAGAAGTAGTCTACTAATTTGTATCCAACCATGCTGTCTATGAATGTTTCTATCATCCCAAATGAACATTCATGATCTTTTCCAAATTGTCACTGTAAAATGTAATATAAACCATTGCAATCAGAATAAATTGAACTGAAGTTATTTTATCCACAAACACAATGCCTGTTAGAACAAGCTGACATGGGGAGCTTTTGAATATGGTGTCCTCCACTGGTCTCTAACGTGTCATTGATGAGCCATCTAAATATGGTTAACCACTTATAAGGCCTCAATATTTTGAATGAAGCATTTTCTTTAGTGAATAAATAATGAATGTACCTTTGCTATCATGATTCTATAATTCCATTTAAAGCAGATACTTTTTCAATAAAGGAAAAATAAATTCAATTACTAGAGAAACAAAAATAACTGGTGGTAAAAAAAAAAAAAAGTGGATCTCAAAACAAAGACCATTTGGGGCACTGGTTAAACGTTCAGATTTCTGCAGCCAAAGCCAGAATACAATCTCAGGTAGATGGAGCTGCAACAGACATGTGATTATTAGACAAGCTCCCAGGATAGACCTGCATATGCTACATCTTGAGAACAAGTGACTTACAGAATAGTTTTCAAGTTTGTTTAATAGTTTTATTTAGTTCATGTGGCCTGAGAAGTTTGGACATCTGCTTTCTAAACATGGAAATATTAAAGAGGCCATGGGTATCTAAAATGAGACTTCTGTTTAGCTCTCTTTATGTTATATATAGATATGTTTGCTAAAATGTCTAAATTCAATTCCCAAAGGAAAAGTCATAGTTTCAAGAACCTGAGGTTTCACTCTGCTTTGCAAGCTAATAAGTTCTGTCGGTTTCATGGATACTGGTAGGTAAGTGACTACTGGCTCAGAGACCTTGGGTGGGGGTAGGGTGGGCTCTCCTGGATGGCCAGGAGGGCCTGTTCTAATCACATGAATCCTTAAGAAACTTTCCTGGCTGGGGTCAGAGGAAGAGATGTGAGGATGAAATCAGGGCCAGAGAGATGCTACCTTGCTGGCTCTCAAGATGGAGGAAGGGGGCCATGAGCCAAGGAACAAAGCCTTTAGAAGCTGGAAAAGGCAAAGAAATGAATTCTTCCCTGGAACATACAGAAGGAAGGTCCAGAAGGAACACAGCCCTGCCAACACTTTGATTTTAGCCCAGTGAGAGCTGTGTTGGTCTTCTGACCCCCAGAACAGTAAGATAATACATATGTGCTATTGTTTTCCAATGCAGGGCTTGAACTCACAACCCTGAGATCAAGTACCTGAGCTGAGATCAAGATTCAGAGGCTTAATTGACAGAGCCACCCAGGCACCCCATAAATATGTGTTGTTGTAAGCCACTAACTCTGAGGTAATTTTTTAATAGCAACAATAGAAAATTAATACAAGCAGTAGCCAGAGCATCAGCATTTTTGTGCCAAGCTTCTCCCAAGCATTTTTGTGCCAAGCTTCTCCCAAGCCCCAGTTCTCACAGGGTAATTCAGAGAAAGCCAGGTGACAGTCGCACACACAGTGGTTCTCTTATAGGAGAAGAATCCTGAGTTTAGGGAACCTGAATCTTTTGTAATGAGAAATAAACAGGCCTGACTTCCACTCCAGAGGGAGACACTATCTCTGTCTCCCAAGGCTGTTTGCTCTACAAATATCCTTGAAAAGATTCTCTGAAGCAAAGGGCAGTTGGTTATTTCACTGGCAAGGTTAGCAGAAACACAACAGACGAATACACAATTGTTCTTCAACACAAGATGCCATCCAAATTCATTACTCAAGTGTTCCTGAAATACAGAGTTTTCATAATTCAAACTGAGTGACTATAGTTTTTAGCATAACAATAGGTGATGAACTTGATACAGCTGTATAAGCAATGTCTGCTAATGAGAATTAAAAAAATGAAATCCATTATTATAAAACCAAAATTAACATGAGCATATGCTGGGGTGGTTTTATTTATGATACTAAACATACACGAACACACAAATATGCTATCACTATTGAAATTGCTACAGGTAAAGAAATCTCATTATTGCTAGTCTGGAACTTTTTGTACTATAAACTGCTTTCCACTTGAAACAATTGTTTTTATTATGGAATTTTTTAATACTGCGAAGTTTTTTAGTGCTCTCCCTCATATTATAGCAAAAGCAGGCTGTGCTTTTTTAGATAAGATTTATTTTTCTATAAAACTTAGAAATTGATTTTTATTGGTATCTTGGTTAAATTGGCCCAAGTTGCAAAGGGATGAGTATAAATTGCATTTTCCAGTAAAAACAGCTGAAAATACCAGCGTGTGATAAACTTTCTTGTCCTTCTTGAGTTGATAGGCTAAATTAAACCCTAGTTACTCATTTAAAAGAAGTACTTTACATCCTCTAGCTATTATTAAATGAAATAGTATCTATAAATGGAGATATATTTCAACAGCAGTAGAAAATATACTGGGTCATGCGGTTTGCCTCATAAACATTACAGTCACCATGGTTACTATTATAATCCCTAAATCACAGGGCCCTCTATTCTGCTCAGGTTTGCCAGTGTTTGTGAAATCTGTTCTGTGTGTCCTTCTATCAGAATATGCTCCTTTATCCAGGTCTGCTCCTGAGGATGTCCAGGAAGTTCCATTTCATCTCAGAACTTAGGGGACCATTCAAGCTTGCCATTTGGTCTCTCTGAAGACTAAAATAATACTCAAGAGAGCAGTTTAAGCATTGACCCTTAATCCCTTTAGAAGAGATGAAAGGGTTACGCTTCTGAATTCTAGTTTAGATCCTGTTCCCTCATCCCCACTGTGCTGGCCCTTAAGTTGTTGCCTCTCAACCTCAAACCTAACCCTCTGTACTCTGCTTTGTGGAGCTCTGGCTAAGACTATAGACCCCATTTCTGCAATTCCAGCTGCTCTGTGTTAGGCTTTACCAAGAAATAGTTCCATCAGGAGACTGTAGGGCTCAACATGGGAGGGAGAAATGCGGTCAGAGGCGGAAGGAACTATTCTGCGGGAACCCACCTTCAAGCCTCTCTTTTTGAATATTATAAGCTCTTTCTTTTGCTCCCCAGTGGTAAGGACAGCAGCTACTTTTTGCAGCTACTACCACTCTGATACCTCAGGGTCCCCTTTTGGCTTTTTCAGTTCTCAGTAATTTAAAAATATTGATTCTTCATTTAAAGTGCTTTCTTTTAAAACAACTGGTGGGCTTTGGCACTCTGGCTCTTGACTGATAGAACCCCCAGTGTTCAGGTTAAACATCTCAGAGTTAACTCTGGACGTGAACACAGACTATCTTGGGGGAAATGAATTCCAGAGCACAGAGTCCTCAAAGGGCCAACAGATGGTCTGATATTTGATACAAGGAGTCGCATGTTCAGTAAACATGAATGGAATACCAAGGGTTTCTCAGGCACCTTGCTTAATGAGAGGTGAAATCTGTTCTCAGGTGACGTACATCCAGAATAATGATGGTGCCAATACCAGAAAGGTTACAAAGTACAGTAATGTTAAGTTGAAAAGCAAAAGAAGTCCTAATAGCATTACAGGACACACATAAGGTAAGACTTGAAGACTTCTCTGGCCATGAAGTCATCAAGCAAAAGAGAAGTAGAAGCAAATTTAGGAAGAAAGAACCATGCATGCTTAAACCAAGAGGTTTGCAAAAGTAGGACCACTGAAAGACTGAAAATCATTCCACATAGGTTATGAGAAATAAGGCCTTACTAAAGATGAGGATGTAAATGCGGATAGGGACCATATCATGAAGAGACTTTTCTGTCTTGCTTGGAAGTTCGGCCTCCAATGGACAAAAGAGGAGGGCCATTGAAAGCATTCAAGACAACTATGACTCTGACATATTTATGTTTTTCCAATGTGGCTTTTTAAGGAACTATAACATATAAACAGAGAAGTGTACACATAATAGATATAAAGCTCAGATTTTTAGAAAACAAACATACCAGTGTAACCAACACCCAGATAGAGAAATCAAATGTTACCGGTATATCTGAAGGATCTCTCCTATACCTGTCTACTCATGGTCCTCACCAAAGGTAATTGTTGTCTTAACCGAAAACCATGGGTTAAATCAGTGTTTTTTAATTTTATAGAAATTGAATGGAACAGTATGAAACTCCTTGTTTCTGGCCTCTTTGGATCAACATTACTTGTGAGATTCACTCATGTTTTGTATAGATTTGTTCATTCTTACTGCTATGTAGCTTTCCACTGTACAAATAGTTTACAAACTATTTACATTCCATTGTTGATGGACATTCAAGGCTTTTTCCAGTTTTTAGTTATTAAGATATGTTGCTATGTAAACTTTCATTCAAGTATACGTTACTACTGTGTATCTACTAAACAAGTAGACTTGACGTTTATATGTATGTTCACCTTAGCAGGATACTGCCAAAAGAGTTGTCCTAATTCACATTCCCACCAACATTTTGAGAGCTCTATTCCACAAACTTGCCAACATTCTTCCTGTCACATTTTTTTTCTTTTTGCATTTTAGTCTTGTGACAGGTATTTAGTTCTATCTCATGGCAGTTTTAGTATGTATTTCCCAAATGTATAATAAGATTGGACATATTTTCATATTTTATTAGCTATTTAATTTGATATCCTCCTTTATGAAATGACTAGTAAAGAGTTCTTTTTTCAGTATGTCTGGGTGGCTCCGTCGGTTAAGCATCTGCCTTTGGCTCAGGTCATGATTGCAGGTCCTGGACTCGACTCCTGCATGGGGCTCCCTGCTCAGCAGGGAGTCTGCTTCTCCCTCTACCTCTGCCTGATGCTCCCCCTGCTTGTGCTCTCTTGCTCTCTTTCTTTCTGGAAAATAAATCAAATCTTTTTTAAAAAAGAGTTTTTCCTTTTTTGTATTTTTTTAAATTTTATTATGTTATGTTAGTCATTGTACAGTACATCATTAGATTTTGACGTAGTGTTCCATGATTCATTGTTTGAGCATAACACCCAGTGCTCTAAGCAATATGAGCCCTCCTTAATACCCATCACCAGGCTAACCCATCCTCCTACCCTCTCCCCTCTAAAACCCTGTTTGTTTCTCAGAGTCCACAGTCTCTCATGATTCATCTCACCCACTGATTCCCCTCCCTTCATTTTTCCCTTCTTTCTCCTAATGTCCTTCATGCTATTCCTTATGTTCCCCATATAAGTGAAACCATATGATAATTGTCTTTCTCTGACTGACTTATTTCATTTAGCATAATCCCCTCCAGTTCCATCCATGTTGATGCAAATGGTGGGTATTTATTCTTTCTGATAGCTGAGTAATATTCCATTGTCTATATGGACCACAATTTCTTTATCCATGCCTCTGTTAAAGGGCATCTTGTTTCCTTCCATAGTTTGGCTATTGTGGACATTGCTGCTATGAACATTGGCGTACATGTGCCCCCTCTTTTCACCACCTCTGTATCTTTGGGGTAAATACTCAGTAGTGCAATTGCTGGGTCATAAAGTAGCTCTACTTTTAACACTTCGGGGAACCTCCACACTGTTTTCCAAAGTGGCTGTACCAACTTGCATTCCCACCAACAGTGTAAGAGGGTTCCCCTTTCTCCACATCCTCTCTAACATTTGTTGTTTCCTGCCTTGTCAATTTTGCCATTCTAACTGGTGTAGGATGGTATCTCAACGTGGTTTTGATTTGAATTTCCCTGATGGCTAATGATGATGAGCATTTTTTCATGTGTCTGTTAGCCATTTGTATATCTTCTTTGGAGAAGTGTCTGTTCATGTCTTCTGCCCATTTTTGACTTGATTATTTGTCTTTTGGGTGTTGAGTTTGAGAAGTTCTTTATAAATCTTGGATACCAGTCCTTTATCTGTAGTGTCACTTGCAAATATGTTCTTCCATTCCGTGGGTTGCCTTTTTTTTTTTAATTTTTTATTTTCAGCGTAACAGTATTCATTGTTTTTTCACCACACCCAGTGCTCCATGCAATCTGTGCCCTCCCTAATACCCACCACCTGGTTCCCCCAACCTCCCACCCCCCCCCGCCCCTTCAAAACCCTCAGGTTGTTTTTCAGAGTCCATAGTCTCTCATGGTTCACCTCCCCTTCCAATTTCCCTCAACTCCCGTGGGTTGCCTCTTCGATTCATTGACTGTTTCCTTTGCTGTGCAGAAGCTTTCTATCTTGATGAAGTTCCAAAAGTTAATTTTTGTTTTTGTTTCCCTTACCTTTGGAAACGTGTCTTGAAAGAAGTTGCTGTGGCCAGTGTTGAAGAGGTTACTGCCTATGTTCCCCTCTAGGATTTTAATGGAATCCTGTCTCACATTGAGGTCTTTCATCCATTTTGAGTTTATCCTGGTGTATGGTATAAGAGCATGGTCGAGTTTCATTCTTCTGTATATAGCTGTCTAATTTTCCCAACACCATTTATTGAAGAGATTGCCTTTTTTCCATTGGATATTTTTTCCTGCTTTGCCAAAGATTAGTTGACCATAGAGTTGAGGGTCCATATCTGGGCTGTCTATTCCATTCCATTGGTCTATGTATCTGTTTTTGTATCAGTACCATGCTATCTTGGTGCACAGCTTTGTAATATAACTTGAAATCAGGCAACATGGTACCTCCAGCTTTGTTTTTCTTTTTCAACATTTCCTTGGCAATTTGGGGCCTCTTCTGCTTCCATACAAATTTTAGGATTGTTTGTTTTAGCTCATTGAAAAATACCATTGTTATTTTGATCAGGATGGTGTTGAAAGTATAGATTGCTCTGGGCAACATAGACATTTTGACAATGTTTATTCTTCTAATTCATGAGCATGAAATGTTTTTTTTTTCCATCTTTTTGTATCTTCTTCAATTTCTTTCATGAGTGTTCTGTAGTTCCTCAAGTACAGATCCTTTACCTCTTTGGTTAGGTTTCTTCCTAGGTATCTTATGGTTTTAGGTGGTATAGTAAATGGAATTGATTCCCTAATTTCTCTTTCTACAGTTACATTATTAGTGTATTGTTTTTAACTCCTGGATTGAAGTGCAGTGCTTAACCTCTAGATATTTGTTGATTTTCTAGTTACCTTATTGATACTGATTTCTAATTTAATTGCATTGGAATCATAAAATATAACTTGTATTTTAGTACTTTCAAATTTATTGAAACTTGTTATGTGGCCCAGAACATGTGTAAGTGCATGTTCCATGTGCACTTTTTAAAAATGTGTGTTCTACAGTTGTTGGCTATAATGTACAAAAATATTAATTAGGAAGTTTGTTGGTAATGTTTGTCAGGTTGGGTTATCCAAAAGCAGATACTGACAAGTTGTCAGTGTAAGATATTTACTTCATAGCAACACTTGTGAATAGGGTAAGGGTAGGTTAAGATTAAGCAAAGAGAAAAATTAAATTGTATTGTAGTCCCAGCAAAGCCTCAGACAATACCATACCACTGCCTGCAATGTACACAGCCCATCAGGATTATCCCTTAGTGGACTGAAAGGCTTTGATCAGGCATGAAATGTAGAACCCTACCATAATCAATACTTGGATGTGGGTTGCCCAGGTTAACAAGTATGCTCTTGTGGCTCTCTGAAGCTGAGGCAAAATGTGAGGGAAAAAATAAGTGAGGGAACAAATTCTTCCTTGAAGAGATTATTGGTTGTGAATCTTTGTGACCACCAGTATTCTTTAAATCTGCATTCATACTGATTTTTTTTCTGTTACTAAAGCTTGTTTCATACGTTTTGAAGCTTTATTGTCAGATATATACTTACTGTTGAATCAACTCATATGATTATAAATTGAACTTTTTTTTTTAATCTCTGGTAATGGTTCTTGTTTGGGGATCTACTTCATTAATATAAACACCATGTCTTTCTTATACTTAATGAGTGTATGGTATTAACTTTTTTCAATTCTTTAATTTTAACAGTTTCTGTCTTCAAATTTAAAATGTTTGTTTGAAAACACCATGTAGTTTGGTCTTGCTTTTTTAATCAGACTGAAAAATCAATCTTTTGAATTTTTAGCTCCTTAATACTTAATATAATTATTGATATGGTTGAATTTAAATCTACCATGTTGCTATTTGTTTTCTATGTGACCTCTGTATTCTTTCAAACTCCTTTTTTTATATTGACCCAATAGTTTCATAAGAATCTCTTATGTCTCCTCTATTGGTATGTCTAAATGCTTGCTGCAGTAATAAATTACCTTATCATAGTCTACTCTGAATTAATAGTATAAAAAGTTGACAGCAGTTTAATTCCATTTATACTCTTTTCAATACTTTGGCCTGATAATTTTTTACTTTATTCCACAATTTATATATGAAAATTTTCAAAGGCTTTAGAAGATATTATCTTCTCCCAGGAGAGTTAACCATATATTCAGAGAGAAAAAGAAAAGACAGATTACCCTAATCCAATCAGAGACTGAATGTAACAAAAAACAGGTTGCAATTTTCATGAAGTTCCATTTCTCTCTGTTTTACATTCACTTTTGGGAGTGTAACCTGCCATAGATCCTGAATTAGAGGCTAATGGATTTACTAAGGAGTTCCCTTTACTCAGTTCTGAATTCCAATTCCAATTCTAAGTCTGTCCTCTCAACACTATGAAATGGATATGAACTCTGATCTGCTTTTCTTCAGTGAGACAAAGTATTTTTTAAAGCTGAGCATACCAATATATCCTATCCCATATGATGTTATTGCAATTTAATGCTGACAGTAAGAGGTAAAATCCATGTATTTTTGAATCTGGGTGAGTCTGCTTCTACGGCAGAAGTGGTGCTCTGTCACTTCTGTAACTAAGTCATAAAAGGCAACATGACTTCCTTCTATATGGGCCTTTGGGAATATTCTTCCTTGGATCCCAGCCACCATGCTATGCAGAAGCCAAAACTCACCTAGAAAGGCCATAAGAAAGTATTTGGGTCACAGCTTCCAAAGAGATCCCAGACAATAGCCAGTATCAACTGCCAGAAGCCTAAGTGGTGAGGAAATGAGCTTTTGTATTATTTCAGCCTCCAGTATCAAGCAGGCCCAGCTGACAATGAGTAGGGCAGAGACAATCTATCCCTTCCAAGCTTTGCCTAAATAGCAGAATTACGAACAAATTAAACATTTCTGTTGTTTTAAGCCACTTAGTTTGGGGGTGGTTTGTTACTCAGAAAGAAATCATCTAAACATGTGTCTTTCTCTTTAATGTTTTTAGCTGCTGGTAAGATATGAACAACTACCTGGAGAATACTGTCAAGTGCTGCAGGTCACTAGTCTGCCTCAATTTTCACCAGGATCTCAGCCCCATAAGTCCTGGTTCCAAAATCCAATCTTTGTTTCTCAAGCCTCAAGAGACTGCCAAACTTTCTGTTGGTTTCTCTGCTTCTTTTTCCAAGGGGTAGAAGGGGGAGGTTGTAGCCCAGACCTCAGGATCTTTATTTTTGTTTATTTTTTCCCACGTTTACTAAGGCATAATGGAGAAATAAAGTTGCATACATTTTTCTCTCCATTTTCATTATACCCTTCAGCCAGAATTCTCAGCCTTTTGCCTAGTGTCAAGAAGTGATAGACGCCAGAAGAGGGAAAGGAGCTTGTAAAATGTTGGCTTGCCTCGCTGTACTTCACTTTGCACAGGGATCATAACTGTTTAAATGGATATTTCTTAGTTATTTTTCTTGGTTTTGTTTTTCTGGTTGTTCTCAATGGCAACATTGGCCTGCCACAATTACTTCATCAGGAATAAAAGTGGAAGCTCATACTGTATTTTTCAAGATCTTCCTGGTATTAATATAGAGCACGGATCTGAGGGAGACCAACCTGGAGTAATAGTCAACAATCTGGGTGAGAAATGATGATGGACAGAGCTATAGTAAAAGTAGCAGGGCTAGAAAAATTTGTCACTAGTATTTGATGAATAATTAGAGCATGTACTTTGCAGTGTTTGGTATGGGTATATGGGAGAAGAAAGTATTGGGAGCTTTGTAGGATTCTTGCATGTATACTGGAGTAAAGGGTAAGGTCTTTCACTCAGAAAAGGAATATTCCACACCAAGGAAGGATACACAGAGTTACTATGTTAAATGTGGAAATTGATAGGTTTGATCTGTCATTAGGATATCTAGGTGGAAATGACCAAATGCAAATGGATTAAGAATTCAGAAAAGAAATCTTGACTAGAGATAAAAAGATAATTGGGAGACCAAAGTGTATTAGTATTATTTTAACACAAAGTGAATTAAAACTACCCAAGAATAACACACAGTGAGGAGTAAAAAGATGAGTCTCAGACAGAACCAACTTGCTTTGGCATTCCTTGGAAGGAAACAAAATGGAATAGAACCATGAGCATCAATTTCATGGTTTTACTTCTTTTATTTTCTCATATTGCTGTGTGTCTCCAATATAGATTTAGATGAATGTTTCCCAAACTGTAGAACACACTTTTTTTAATGAAAAGAGGGAAAAAATCTGAACAGTGTTATGAGTCAAAGACAAAGAGAATAGTTTCCTGTGGTTCTCAATTTTAAACAACATAAAATTTCTAAAATAAGTTGCATAAACAATTACATGCTCATATTACAAACCATGCTTATGATCTTGATTGACAGGAAAAATCAAACACTCCAGAAAACACACAACCATAATTTCACTGGATTCATTTCAAATAAAGGAGAGCTTTAATAGAAATTTCATGAAATACAGATAAAGTGGGACAAACATAGGGAGGATGTGTAATATTATCAGAAAAGTTTATCACTTACAACTAAAATTAAAACTTCTTGAGAAATAACAATATAGAATGCCTTCTTCACTGTAACTCACAACCTCAACCATATGCTTTTAATTGCCTGATGACAAATACATTAAATTCTATTTTAATTCTGTTCACAGGGGAACATAATAATTCAATGTGTCATAAAGACAAAAGAAACTACCATTTCTAAAAAAGATAAAATAATGTAATCAAATTAGTGTATAATAAATGACATAACATGAAAATATACACAGTCTACTGTGGACATCTTTGTTTCTTTTTTCTTTTTTTAAAGGTTTTATTTATTTATTTGACGGACAGAGATCACAAGAAGGCAGAGAGGCAGGCACAGAGAGAGGAAGGGAAGCAGGCTCCCTGCTGCGCAGAGAACCAGATGCGGGACTCAATCCCAGGACTCTGGGATCATGACCTGAGCTGAAGGCAGAGGCTTTAATCCACTGAGTCACCCAGGCGCCCCAACATCTTTGTTTCTTAACCTATCATCCATTCCTTCTCCTTTTGATGATGAAATATTCATTTTCCTTTACACAACCAGATATGCCCACTTAACTGTTTCTGGAATTTTTGAGCTTACATTAGTTCTAGAAATAAGCAAATGTCCTTTGTTAGCTTATCAGTGTACCTCATTTTTCCTGCCATGGCTTTTGGTTCAAGAATGCTCAAGTAACCCAAAATGAAAATCAACTACATGGTTCTGCTGGAACATTAAGTAAGAAATATGTCCAGTGGGGCTTCAAAGTGGAAATATGTAAGCCTGGAGTTACTTGCATTCATCTTGTTAAGGCCTCCATACATCTCAATTACCTGGGACAACCCAGCTTATACTTGGGGTCTCACTATACTTAGTATACAATTTATTGTTCAAACCAAGACAGCGTTTTATTACTAACTTTACACTTTCAAGGAAACCTGCCTAAGAATAAATTTCAAATGGAAAAAAAGGACACCTGAGAGATGAAAAGCAATCACAGATTCTAGACATCATTTGATCACCCTGAGTCAGGTGTATCTGCAACTAGGTCTACCTTGGATTTCTCTGTTATGTATAAGTAAATAAGTAAATAAATAACTCATTTTGTAATTGGGTTTAAGTTGAGTTTCTACTACTTGCAGCTAAAACAGGAATGATTATGACTATACACTATGTTAAAGCTTTACTTAATGACAAGATAAAGCATACATTTATACAGAGATTTATACAAGGATGAGTCTGAATCTTCTCTATTCTTTCAAGAATGTAGAGACACTAAACATTCTTCTGCTATAGAAAAATCACTAAATCCAAGAATAAATGCATGATTTATTTTCAGTGATTTTCAGGAATCTTCTGGCTGAAATTCCATTCCGTATTTCATTATTAACAACCCATACTCATCTTTCAAGGCTTATAAAATAAACTTTGTGTCCTCAGGGATGCTTATTTGAACAGGCAAGTGGGAGAACACAAATGCCTTTGTGTCTACATGCAGCAAACTTCTATAACTTTCACCATAATACTTACTATGTATTTCTTAATTAGCTTTATTGAGGTTATTATTTTCATATATTAAAATTCACCCATTAAAAAATTCACTCATTAAAAGTGTATATAGTTCTGACATGCATACATTTTTGACAATTGTATACAATCATGTAACTACAACCACAATAAATATATAACATATCCATCTCCTCCACAGTTTTCTCCGATTCCTTTGCATTCGATCTCCTTCTTCCACCTCAGCCACTGGCAATCATTGATCTTTCTGCTACTATGGCTTTTCTTTTTCTAGATTTTAAATAAGATGAATGAGAAAATATGTAGTCTTTTATGTCTGGATTCTTTCACTTAGCACAACGCTTTTGAGAGTTATCCTTGTTCCTTTAAAATCAGGAACAAGATGGATGGCAAGAATGTGCATTCTCACCGCTTTTATGTGACAGAGTATTGAAAGTTATAGCCCAAGAATTAGGCAAAAATGAAATAAAAGGCATCCAAATTGGAAAGGAAGAAAGAAAACTGCCACTATGCAGATGACATGAATTTATATATATAAAACCCTAAGCACTCCACCAAAAAACCTACTAGAAAAAAATGAATTCAGTAAAGTTGCAGAATACAAAGCTAATATACAAAAATCTGTTGTTTTTATACACTACAACAAACTTTAAGAGAATTTAAATGATGGATATTAAGGAGGGCATGTGATGTGATGAGTATTGGGTGTTACATGCAACTGATGAATTATTGAACTCTACATCTGAAACTAAGGATGCACTATATGTGGCTAATTGAACTTAAATTTAAAAAAGAAAAAAGATTTTAAGAAAATAATCCCATTTATATTTGCATCAAAAGGTATAAAATAACGAGGAATAAATTTAAGGAAAGGAGGGCACATGCTGTGATGAGCACTGGGTGTTATACTTAACTAATGAATCATTGAACACTGAAGGAAAAAAGGTGAAAGACCCATATACTGAAAACTACAAAACATTGTTGAAGGAAATTGAAAAAGGCACAAATAAAGGGAAAGATAATTCATGCTTATGGATTGGAAGAATTATTATTAAAATGTCTGTATTGCCCAAAGCAATCTATAGATTCAATGCAATCTTAATCAAAATCCCAATGTCATTTTTCACAGAAGTAGAACAAGAAAGCCTAAAATTTGTATGGGACCATAAAAGATCTCAAAGAGCCAAAACAATCTTGAGAAAAAAGAAAAAAGCCAGCAGTATCACACTGCCTGATAACAAACTATATTAGAATGCTATAGTAATCAAAACAGTATGGTATCAGTATAAAACAGACACAAAGATCAATGGGACAGAATAGAGATCTCAGGAATAAGCCTACACATAAACTGTCAATTAATCTATGAGAGAGGAGGTAAGAATACACGATGGGGAAAGAGAGTCTCTTCAATCATTGGTGTTGGGAAAACCAAACAGCTACATGCAAGGGAAAGAAAGTGGACCAATATCTTATACCATACACAGAAATAAACTCAATATGAATTAAAAATTAAAGAACATAAGACTAGAAACCATAAACCTCCTAGAAGAAAACATAGGTGATAAGATCCTTCACATCACTACTCTTGGTTGTATTTTGGACGGGACTCAAAAGCAATGGCAACAAAAGCAAAAATTAACAAATGAGACTAATCACACTAAAAAGCTTCTTCTGAACAGTGAAGGAAGCTGTCAACAAAATAAAAAGGCAATATACTGAATGGGAGAAAATATTTGCAAAGCCTATCTGCTAAGATATTAATATCCAAACTAAATAAAGAACACATACAACTCAATAGCAAACAAAACAAAAGCAAAAGCAATCTGATTAAAAAATAAGCAGATCTGAATAGACATTTTTCCAAGGAAGACATCCACCTGGCTAACAGGCACACAAAAAGATGCTCAACATCACTCATTATTTGAGACATGCAAATCAAAACCGCAATGAGTTACTACCTCACATTTGTTAGAATGACTAAAATCAACAACACAAGAAACAACAGGTGTTGGCAAAGATGAGAAAAAAAGCGAACACTCTTACACTCCTGGTTGGAATGCAAGTGAAGCAGTCACTATGGAAAACAGTATGGAGGTTCCTCAAAAGGTTAAAAACGGTACTACATGATCTAGTAATTACCCTCCTGAGTATTTATCCAAAGAAAACAAAAACACTAGTTCAAAAAGATATATGCACTCCCATATTCATGGCAGCATTATTCACAAGATTATTATGTTAAATGAAATAAGTCAGACAGAGAAAGACAAATACCATATGATTTTACTCACATATGGAATCTAAAACACAAAACCAATGAACAAACAAAACGAAATAAAACAGATGCAGAGAAAAGACTGACGGTTGCCAGCAGACAGGGGCGTTGGGGATGGGCAAAATGGGAGAAGGGGTCAAGAGGTATGAACTCTAGTCATAAAATAAATAAGTCAAGGGGAGGTAATATACAGCATAGTGATTACAGTCAACCTTATTGTATTTGTGTATTATGTAACTTTATATGGTGATGGAACAACTTAGACCTACTGAAACCACCTTACAATGTATATAAGCATCCAGTCATTATGTTGTACACCTGAAAATAATATAATCTTACATGCCAATTATGTCTCAATAAAAGACCTCATAAATACCAACTGAAAAATCATCATGTAATTTTAAGGGACTTTCAATGTTATGTACTCCATGCAAAAGAAAAATTAAAAAGAAAAAAGGGAAAAAAACCAAACATATAATTTATAGTATATCTGTTGGTTGCAATTATATTTAATTACTTAAACTATGAATTTTGACTATAGTTATGACAAATAAAAATAAAAAGAGGTGCTAAGTTTCTGTGTTTGTATTGTAGTTGACATCATTTGTATTCCTTATGTTATCATTATAATTTTACCAAATAAATATATATTAGAAAAAAATGAAAAAAATTGTCCTAAAGGTTAAAAGTGACTATTCTATGTAAGTTTTTAAAATTTATTGTCAACACACAGTGTTACATTAGTTTCAGGTGTACAACATAATGATTCAACAAGCTTATACATTATACTGTGCTTACCACAAGTTTAGCTACCATCTGAAAATGACTTTATTCTTAATCGAGTTCATTCCTTCTGATGGTGTTTTGGGTTTGCTTCTTTGCTTTAATATCATTTTATAAACTATAAGCTTTGTGGTCAAATATTCCTAACTATTCTTTGATAACTGCATTGACATGAGTCAACAGTACACCTTTACTGATATGACAATTGGGCACTGACATTGATTGGGTAAATCAAATAAGATTTACTTGTCACAAAAGTAAATCTGTGCATTCACTGAATAAGTGGCCAAGTTAGCTGAACCTGAAATCTGTACCAGGCAGAGATGGCTGCTAAGAATGAGAATATATGACAGAGGATCCCTTTAGAGATTATGTTTATAAAACTGGTTGTAAAATAGGATATTTAGGCTTACATAAACTTAATTAAATCTGCATGTAGTTAATGTCTGCATTCGTAAGGGATATAAACTTATCTGGATCAGTTATAAAATACACAGTAAGTTCACAGAGGTCATTGCATTACAAGAATAAATCTTTCTGTTATCCTTAGTTCCCCAGAATAATCACCACCATGTCCAAAAAGATTCCTGAATTTCATATGCTATGTAAGTAAATCCAGCATCAGTTATCTCTGGGTGTTACTAACCAGTCCTGAGACCATACGTATAGCACATCCTGAAGCAGGTTATCTCAGATTTTCCCAAGGTTTTAACAACATTAATATTTTCAACTCTTCCTACTTTCATCTCTAGACTTCATGTTCTGAATGTTTTTCTTCCCAAGTAAAGTTCTTGATTATAATTAACGTTCTAAATTTTATTACAGCCAAATAAACAGTCTGAGTTTCAAGTAATCTGAGATAACCAGTCACCATGAAGTATGCAAGACTTTCAGGAAAGAAACAATGGACTGTCAGGTTCGACTTGGGTATTTTGCAGCCTTGGCTTATGAAAATGTTGAGATTCGGCTTTTCAAATAACTAAGTGTAAGGCAACAGCCACCATTTTTGCTTTACATTCATCCATGGATGCAAGCACCTGAGATTAGAAACTCCTGCACCAGTTCTTATGAAGGGTTGTTTAGGAAAAAAAATGTTTCAATCATTACGTTTCAAAATGTTCTTAGAGCACTATCAGTGAGGTAGAAAGTCTGAGGGAATAAATGTTGAAGTATGTAAATCTGCATCATCAAAGAGCTTCAAAGCTCTAATTAATTAGAGCAGAGCTGGATTACAATAAAAGGTTCTTCTTCATAATTCTATCTTTCTGTGTGCCATGATTCAGGCCAGAAGTCTGAATTGGAATATGTAAAGAAAAACTGTTGTATGAATGAATATAATTAATTCATGTAAAAAAAGCTACATGTAATTTTAACTTCTAAGTGCAAAAAAATAGTAATACAAGGATTCATATAAAGTTGTGCTTATGTCAATAAAAACTTAAAGGACCTATTTATATGCCACAGGATTAACAAAAAACATATTCCACACCCCAGTGATTAATCTGACGTCATCAGGTTGGGAATGTGGAAAAGCAACGGTTGAACCTATTTAAGTCTAATTTGACAAGGGCGGAAGAAATGTTCTGCACAGTTAAGTATTTTGATTAGATGTGTTAGGAGGATAAAGTGTTGGATAAATTGATTTTAGAAGCGATGTTTTTACTTAATTAGTGAAAAGCAGAGAGGTCACAAGAAAAGAGCTACACAAGATCAAGTCCTTGTCTATCTTGTCTGGAAGACCAAGAAGTGACGAGTATTAGAAATCGTGTAACTGAAAGAGGGAGAGCTTCTAGAAGAGTACCTGGAAAATATGGAAAAACTTAAGATGCTTACAAAGTTGCCTGGAAACAAGACTGAGGTCACAGTGTCAGTTACAATGTATATGAAGAAGAATGTATCTGTTAACATGTTATAAGTTAATGCCTCAAATTACCCCAAAGGAGGTTTTTTCCTTTCCTTGCATTATTCTTAGTATAATGTAGGTCTTGATATTTTTATATTTTGTCGTTAGGCCTGGTATATATTTTAATGAATCCTATAACTTGTCTCTTTGGTCAAATGGACATTATACTAGACAAGTTAATTATGAGAGAACTAAAAGGCGTCCTCCTTGAGACTTATATACATTAGTGCTTTTTAAATAATTGAAAAGAATGTTTTCAATATTCATGACATTTCTTTATAAAAACCTATATTTGCAAATCATGTTGCAAATGCCTCAAAAGGAATCAATAGACAAAGAGTGTAAATGACTTGGTCAAATTGAGCTCCTGGTTCTTTCTCAGATGTGATTAAATTAGTCTAAGGAAGGAACAAAAGTCAAATTCAATTTAATCAGCCAATATTTCTTAAGTGTTTATTATGTACCAGACACTGTACTCAGCACTAATAACTTCTACCATGTGGGACATTGAGACAGTAATGAGTTGTGTTAAGGCAATATTCTGGAAAAGATGTTACTGAAGTTTGCTCTTTCAGGCCTCAGATTAACAACTGCATTAGCAAAGTGGGGTCTGGAGGTCCAGATCTAACATCTGGACTATGCCTACCTCCACACCCAACTCAACTATATAGAACACCTATATGACTTACAAGACACTGCTGGCTCATACCATAGTTCACAGTATTAATTTTTACTATAAAAGAAGTATTATTTTTCCCAATGTTTGAAAAAAGTATGAACATACAGAGAGAGTCAATTATTATATGGTTTTGCTTATGTGGAGCATAAGGAATAACACAGAGGACATGGAGAGATGGAGAGGAGAAGTGAGTTGGGGGAAATTGGAGGGGGAGATGAACCATGAGAGACTGTGGACTCTGAGAAGCAAACTGAGGGTTTTGGAGGGGAGGAGGGTGGGAGGTTGGGTGAGCCTGGTGGTGGGTATTATGGAAGGAACGTATTGCATGGAGCACTGGGTGTGGTGCATAAACAATGAATTCTGGAACACTGAAAAGAAATTTAAAAAATAATTTTTTTAAAAAAAAGTATGAATATAAAGATGAATGATTTTTAAGTAACTTGCCCCTGTAATAAATGATGGTATATACTTAACCTTGTGTATGAACTCCGAGTTGTTACAGTCACTGGTTTTTCAAATATAACTATGTTATCCTTCTGACTATATACAATGCTTAATAAATAAATATCTTCATCTATCTAGGTTCTACTGCTTCTCTTCTCTAGTTTCAAAAAATGCTTTCCAATGGGATATTTATTTTAATGAATATTAAAATATGAAATGCATTGCAACTTCTACAAATGCAATTTTTCATGTTGACTTTTAAAATACAAAGATAATCAATGAAATTATTAACAAGAGCTTTGCTTTTCTCTAATATACTCTGTATGATCCTTCATCTATTTCTCCATGACCATGGAATGAATTCACCCTAGAATATCATAGTGTAGATGCTATGCTTTGTATTGGATTCTTATCTGCTTATATAGTAATCTGTTTTGTGTGCACTAATCAAGATTCTTTGATGGATGTGTTTTTATTATACTCAAATTTGGCTATAAGTTCAAAGTGCAGGCTGAATCCTGGTTAACAACAGATACAGGGATGAGCAAAAATGTGAATGTTATGATACTTCTTGTTTATCACAATTCAATATTCCCTCTGGCTCTCAACTTGGGTGGTCTCTATTTTACCATTTCACTTCCAATACTATGTGATCTCAGCTATTTTATACATAGAACCCATATACCTCTAGGTAAATATAATTGAGTATGTGCATTTATCTCTAGTTCCCTCCTGAAACTCCACCAAAATGACAGTGAAGAAATTGAAAATTTTATAAACCTAGAAAGAAATGGAGAATGGAAGAGGGGATAACAATGGGCAAGATAGGTCATCCACTCTTTGAAAGAGGAAAGGCAGATGAAGTTTTATCTCAGTAAGGGAAGTTGAGGTAGCTAAAACCTGAGTGTTATAAAGAGACATACTGATGAGTAACAAGTACATTTGCAGAATGCTGGAGGGCATAGGACCTTCATGGTAACAGCTCCCATGATGGACTGGGGTGAAGCAGTCACTAGTCACTAGTCACTAGAATATCCTAGTCACTAAACTTTCACATGTTAAAGCCTTTCCCATGAAGGAAATGAATATCAGAGAATCTAGATTCCTGGAGGATGGGAGAGATATGTCAACCTAGGACTCAAATACCCTCAGACAGGAAATCAGAGGTGTTTTTTGTTTTGTTTTGGTTTTTGTTTTTTTCTGGAGAAACAATATCTACAGAGAAAATTCTTACCAATAAGGAAGATACTGTTCCTCTTCTAATTACCATAGAACTATGTCCTGTAAGTCAAATCTGGCTGGCAGACTGTTTTTGTATATAAACTTTCACTGGAAATCAGCCATACTCATTCATTCGCAATTGTCTATGGCTGTTCTCTCATTTCGACAGCAGAGTTGAGAATATGTTGCCCTTGAGGCCTGAAATATTACTTTCTGGCCATTCTCAGAAAAAGTCTGCCAGATGCTCTAGAGAAAACCTGTATCAACAATTCCTGTGTGTGTTGAGATAACAATTGATTTTTTAGTGCCTCAAATAAAAAGATATCAACAAGGATCACCATATATTGGAGATAATTTTCTAACACAAATGACATAGATTAAAAACAAACTACCCAATGCAAAAAAAAAAAAGAAAAAGTTGTTGTAAAAAAAGAAGATATGTAAGAGATACAAGAAGAAAATGAAAATAAAAATTCTACGAATAAAACTATATGCTACAAGAGGTAGCATTTCATGGCTTAAATGAGAACAGGAAGTTAAGCAAAAGGATTATCAGAAAACAAGAAAGATCTAGAAGTTTCAAATCTGATAATTAAAAATAAAGCAATAGAAATTGTGCTATAAACTGTTTTCTCTTTAAAATCTCTCCTTTTACTGTGTTTTCTCTTTTGCTATTTAGACCGAGATCTAGGCAATGGCTCCAGAGAACATAACTCGTTTGTTATTATACTCTTGCTTTTCATCCCCCGCCCTTCTCTGCCTACCTTTTTCCTTTTTTTCTGGCTGCAACATAGACTAAGATCTTTAATTTAAGAACTGTACCCGAAAAGATGAGAAAACCCCTATACCTGATGACATCACTGCACTTGTATCAGTTTTGGACTGCCTGCACCCAAACTTTGTGCTTCATGAGAGGGAAAAGGCAAAGACAAATAATGTTTAAGCTGGTTCACCCTTGTAATTTGCCAGAGAATGGAAAGATGGATTTCTAAATGACAGAAACAGGCTAAAGGTCATCTCCCAAAAAGCAAAAGAAAAATATTATGAGATGGAAATGGCAAGGGAAACAGGGGTAAGAACATCAGAGGATCAATATAAGCAGTCGAATACCGGTTGAGGAGGTGTATCACAAAGAAAGAAATGGGGGGAATGGGAGACAAAATTTTTTTAAGAATTTATTTATTTATTTATTTATTTATTTATTTATTTATTATTTAAGAGGGTCAGGGGAGAGTCAGAGAGACAGATAGACAGAGAGTGAGGAGGAGAAGGAACAGAGAAAGAGAGGAAGAGGGTAACAATCTCAAGCAGACTCCATTATGAATGCAGAGCCCAGCACAGGGCTCAATCCCAGGACTCTGAAATCATGACCTGAGCCAAAACCAAGAGTCAGATGCTCAACCAACTGAGCCACCCAAGTGCCCAGGGAGAAAAGCTTAAAAAATGAGCCAGAGAACATTCCCCCTGAAGGATACGCTCTTTAAATCAAATAATTCTCTGAGCGCCCAGCATAATAACTGAAAATTTTTCATAGTACCAAGAAAAAGTGAAAGTAAAATTTTAAGACTAGAACAACAGCAGCGTTATAATCAGACTAGAAACAAGCTTCTGAAAACCACCATCTAGTAAAGAAATATCATGAAAAGTGTTAGGGAAAAAAAAACCTTATTTTCAACTACGAATTTTATATGAACCCAAACATTCAATCAACTTTATAAATAATTTAACAAAGAATGAGTCCTTAGCTACTTAAGATAAAGTGATAAGCAAACAAATTTTTAAAAACCCTGCTCTCATAAAGTTTACATTTTAAGGGAAAGACTATAGACAGTAAACAAAATACATGAGTATATTACAGAGAATAGCATAGGATGGTAGGTAATATGGAGAAAAATCAATCAGGGAATTGAGATTGGGTGCTCTGAAGAGTTATTTTCAGGTTGTAAAGTTGCCGTTCAGAAAAGATGTTCTGAGGAATTATATTTAAGCAAGGATTTGAAGGAAGTGATAGTGCAGTAAATTGTGAGGTGGGAGCATGTCAGTGACATCCTGCCAAGTTCAAGGATTCCAATATGGCCTGAAGCAGAGTAAGAAAGAGGGATAGTCATAGGAGATGAGGCCAAGAGTGGCTCATAGGAGATGAGGACAAGAGCGCACTGGAGGCTGTGGGTGGGATTTTGGCCTTTATTGTGAGTAAGATGGAAGCCTGTTGAAGATTGAACAGAAAGAAACATCTGATTTAGGTTTTAAAAGGATTACCTGGGGTTTTTTTGTTTGTTTGTTTGTTTTGTTTTGTTTTATTTTAGAATTGACTAAAACTGAGCAAGGGCAGAAGCAAGTTGGAAGGTGATTAGAATACTCAGGATGAGAGAGAATAGTGGCTTGCACCCCAGTGCTAACCAGTGCACATGCCATGAAGTGGTCAGATTCTAGATCTTTTTTGAAGGCCAGTGGGATTTGTTTATGGATGGAATGCATGTGGAGCATTAAGAGAGAAGAGTTCAGGATGTCTCAACAATTAAAACGACAGAAGAGTCATTTAATGAAGTAGGGGGAACAGGTTTAGAGAGAGCAGATTCAAGATAAAGATAGACATGTAAGGATTACAATAGTTTACCTCCTGTGTGTGCTTTCGCATGAAGCCCCTGAAGATGTGCTTTAGCAAAAGGGAAGGAGTAAAGTGAGAAAGAGAGAAATGGGTCATCAGGAAAAGGGAGATTCAGAACAATAGTGAAGAAACATCCCAGGATGACAAGAAACATCATGCATTTGAGAATAAGAGTTGAGCCTGAAGACAAAGGATAGACAGCTGAGGAAGGAAGGAATCTGGGAAAGTAAAATGTAACTAAAAGAGCATTGAGAATTATGTTTGATCACTTAGAAAAAAAAATACCAAGACACTTGTAAGAGATCTGTTGGAATACTTGGGGAAAAAGAATGAAAGATACTCAGAAAAACAATCAAATTACAAGGTCACTATAAATGTGAGGAAAAATTGAAAGTGCCATGAGAAAGGAAGTATGTTGAAATGCACTGCTTGATTAAGTATAAAATATTTTGATTAATTATATTGAGAAATTGTGAAGAAGAAACTTCCCAGGGTCATCACACCACAGTTGGCCTACTGTTTGTTTATCACCTATAGTCTTTTATCATCTATCTCCCTTACTACAATAGTGTCATGAGAATACACTGTTCTAGTTTTCTACATTGCCAGATCCTAGAAAACACATAATATATAGTAGACATCCAGAAAATATTTGATGAAAAAAGATGAGTAAAGGAGAAAATGTGAGGAAAGTTTACATGTTAATAAAGTAACACTGGAAGTGTCTAAATGTGATAAGAAACAGTAGTTTAAGCACATTTGTTAGAAATATGTAGGTAAATTCCAGAGGAAAATATGGAATAGAATTAGATGTGCTGCTTCTGGAGAGCAGGACTGGAAAGAGGTGCATGAGGGAGTAAGGGTGGGAGAAACATGATAATGCCATTTCATTAAAAAATTACATAACTGACTTTAATGATATCCATACATTATCTGGGTAAAAATAAAAATGAATTCGGAATTTTTTAAATGCAAGATTTACAAAGTTCTAAGGAAATATTCTATGTCTATGTCTATGATTATCCTTGATCTTCCAATATGTAGTTTTCTCTTTTTTTCCCTTTGGAAATTCAGTAATGAGTGCTGGGTATTATATGCAACTGATGAATCACTAAACTCTATCTTGAAACTAATAATACACTATATGTTAACTAATTTGAACCTAAATAAATTAAAAAAGAAAAAGACATGGGCACCTGGGTTGCAGTCAGTTAAGCATCTGACTCTTGGTTTTGGCTCAGGTTGTGACCTCAAGGTCATGAGAATGAGCCCTGCATCGGGTTCTCAGTGTGGAGTCTGCTTGAGATTCTCTCTCCCTCTCCCTCTGCCCATTCCCACCCTCTCTAAAATAAATAAATAAATAAATAAATAAATAAATAAATAAATAAATCTTTTAAAAAAAAACAATAACCTTAGATGAGTACTCAGAAGGAATTTCTTTATACCAATGACATCTGATTATTTCATGCTATAAAAGTCTAAGACTACTCATTTAAGATTACAACTTAATTATCAAAGTAATCCTATGTGTTTATTTTCATCTTAGATTGAGTTTCAATCAAATTTATCGGAATTTCTTGTGTCTAAAATTTCTTTTTGATAGCAAAGTTAACCATATCTCACTTGAAAGTTTATAGTTCTCAAGCCTTTTTTTCCCAAGCTCTTTTAAACACATTATCTAACTAGATTCTTTCACCAAACATAGGAAAACAGTATAATAATATTTTATTATATGTGATTTTGAGTAAGAAACAAGCCCGGTTTCAAATCCTGCCTCTGCTGTTTAATTATGGAACTTTGAACAACTTGCATTGCTCCTTTTAGTAACAGATTCATCATTAATAACATGACAAGAATAGTACATGTGTGTCTATGTTGTGGGGATTATGTGAGAAAATGTATGAAAGGGCACATGGCAGCTATGCACAGCACCCACATGATGAATAGTATCAAAGAAACTTGCTAAAAATTTGGTAAAAAATGTAGCACGTGCAACTGATATATGAGGAAACTGAGTCTCAGAAGTTCTATTTTTGTCTGTTCCAATAATCTATCATGGCTAAAGAAAAGCCAGAGTGTCTTTACTGTTACTGAACTATTCTTATTATTTTAAACCTCTTAGAGAAATTACAGTCTACCGGGAAATAAAAAGTCATTTTCAAACTCCCAAGAGGTCCAAACTCTTGTTCTGTGAGTTGCATTTGCCTCACAGATCTGTTGTATTTGGTTTGTTAGTATGTCTGTGTAATTTTTTGAAGACTTTTGGAAGGTGTCTCACATTTACCACGTCCTCATAATTCCCTATTATCCCCTTGAAAGTTGACTTGACTTTTGCCTGTCTGGGTCCAGAAGGTATTTAAAATCACTACTTATACATTAGTTCCAAGCAGTAGTCTTTTTTTATTCCCTTGACTAACTCTCAAGTCAGTGTTTTTTTTAATGCGTATTTCATAGGATATTGGAAGAAAGATCTATTGCCCGCTCTCTCCTGTACCCCAAACTGCTAGAGATATTTAAGATATGGGCCAGGAATTTTTTATCATATAGATAAATTAATAATTTGAATTATGTCTAAGTGAAATTTAGCCTGGAGTAACTCTTCTTGTGAAATATGACCACAATCCTGATCTCATGATATTATTTCAGTTACCTTAGAGTAGCAGACTGTGTGAAGTGTTTTTTATCATACTTTCCTCAACCCTGCAGTACATACATCTGTTTTCAATTGCCCAGTTACTGCAATCATTTGTCTTAGTTGCGTGTGGCACTGCTCTAATATTCATGGTACTAACCGTTAACATTTATCAAGAACCCATTACAGGTGTTAGGCATGTTACACAGACCACCTTATTTAATCTTCTCAACAGTATTAAGAGACATGTAATGTTATTAGCCCCATTTTGGAGATGAAAAAACTGATACTTACAGAAACTAGAAAACTCATCCAGTCACACAGTTGACAAGAGATCCAGTCATTTGAATTCTATGTCTGTAGGCTAACCACTGTTTTAGTCTGAAATATAATAGATACTGTTTGGAGAGGTCTAATGTTTTTATTTTCTCTAAGTCTCATTTGATGTTTTGCCCACTTTAGTTGTGAAATGACTAAAGGTTACTTTATAAAAAAACTTAACTGGAGAAAACTGTATCATATTCTATTAAGCTGTAATATTATCATCGATCAAGGGCCTTGCAGGATCAGGGTTACTACAATATTGTTGACCTGCCACAAGATAATGGAACTAGCACAACCAATAGCTACAGCTTAAAAGGCAACATGGTACCTAAAATCATTATGTGAAATAAACCACTATCCTACTATTGCACAGAGTCCTGTTATTCATGGAAAATTTCTTGTTTTTACGTTCAAATAATAGAACAGAAAATGCTTTCAAGTACTCTAGGCCTTGCAAAATTAAAAAAAAAAAGCCTAAAGACAATTGTACTGTTGCTTTTGAAAAAATAAACATTTTATTTTTAATGTCTATGCAGAAATGATACACTGATGAGAGTTGAAAATGATGATCAGAAAAACATCCCCTGTCTTATTAGCAAAATCTTCCTATAAAGGTTTCTTTTAGTGCATTTTTTGTTCATGTGTGTAATTTAATAAGAAAGTTAAGAGCCCACACATTCATATGTAACACTCCCACTAAACAGCTGTGGGATTGCAGGCATATGAGGAAATTCCTAGACTTCAAGTTTGTCCTTTTTAAACACAAGTTTATCTTGATACTTCTTGGATTCTGTCCATCTCTAAAGGTCAATAATTCTAGCTCCTGTAAGAGAGCCACAGAAATAATATTGAAGATAAAATCATTTTTACTTGAAGTTAGATAAGTTGATGAGGACTCTGGAAGACTAAGGATGATATCATTAAAGATTTATTTTAATCATCAAAAGTAAAAACGAATTAAATTATAAAAGACACTCAGTTCCTCCACCCCCATTCCCTCCACCAACCCAGAGACTAACCGCATCTTTCATTGACATTCCTATCCACGCTTAGGGCTTCCTACCTCAAGCACATGGGTCTCTCTGACTAAGGACTTGCTCTAGACATTGAAGCATGCCAGCCAGTGGTATTGGAGAGTTCATACTTTGAGACACATGGAAATGGAGGATAAATACCCAAACATCTACACTTATTGGTCAGACAATTCTGAAATACATTCCATACAGGCACTTAGACAGTTCCCAGGGAATTTAAGCATTACTGCCCCACAAGAGTACACTGCTCGACAATACAGGCTTCATTGGATTTTCTCCTTTGCTCTTCTCCTTTCCCTACTCCCTTTCTGCATTTCCTGGGATCACATCCTAAATGAAACCTTTCCACCACATCTTCATCTCAGAACGTGCTCTGGGAACAACCCGATCTAAGATACACGGCATGAAGGGCAGGCCTGAATTCCTTAAAGGTTGTACAATGTTGAAAAGAGTAATGTTTTAGATTCAAGGCAAGAATCATCACTGGCTTCTAAAACTAGTGTGTGAAGTTTGGTGAGTAACAAAATATTTACATAGTCTCAAGCTATCTCCCTCAATACAATTGTCAAATACAGAAGGGAAAATGGTAACTTTACACTGAAGAAACAGGGCCCCCTCACCAACAGTGTCCATGTTCTAATCTCCAGAACCCCTTTCTGTTCATTACATGACAAAAGGGATTTAAAGATTTGATTAAGATTAAGGAACTAGAGACTGGAGATTATCTTGGATTATCCAGATACACCAATATAATCATAAGAATCATTAAAAGTGGAGAATCTTTCCCAGCTGTGGTCAAAGGGAGATGCTGACCATAGAAAAAAGGTCAGAGAGATGCAGTGTTGTTGGCTTTGAAGATGGAAGAAGAGGCCACAATCCTGTTTGCCACCTCTAGAAGCTAGATAAAAACAAGGAAAAGAATTCTTCCCTAGGGTGTCCAGAAGGAACACAGCCCATTGACACTAATTTTCATCAGACCTGTGTCTGATTTCTGACATACAGAGCTGTAATAAAATAAATTTGAGTTGTTTGAAGCCACTGAGTTTGTGGTAATTTGTTAAAGCGGCAAGAGGAAACTAATGCAATAACCAAGTGCCTGAAGTTAACAAAAGTAATAATGGAGAAATTAACATCATGTGAACCCTAATGTGATAGTATCATATCTATTATGTTCCTGCCACAAAATATATGACCTGAATCTCATCACAAAAAAAAAAGACAAACTCAAATTGAGAGAATTTCCATTAAAGAACTGACCTGTATTCGTAAAAAAAAAAAAAAGGTTCTAAGAGACAACAAAAGACTGAAACATCCAGATTAAAAGACATTTTTAAAAAATAACCTTATTTAAAAAACAACCTTATAACATCATATAACACATGATCCAGGGGTTTATTTTCCAATAAAGGACATTATAGAAACAGTTGGTGGAATTTGAATAAAGTCTTCAGATGAGCTAATATTATTGTATAAATGGTAATTTCCTTTTTGATAATTACACTATGGTTAGGAGTACCCTTAACATAAATATACATATATATATATATATATAGTACAAAGAATTCTTGTATACTCTTCAATCACATTCTCCAGATATTGGCATGTACCCTCTGCATTCATGTAATATATATTATACAATATATTATATATATATTACACGAATATTATACAATATACTATATATATATTACACGAATTTAGAGGGTACATGCCAATATCTGGAGAATGTGATTGAAGAGTATACAAGAATTCTTTGTACTATTCTCGCAAGTTTTTCATATCATGTCTGAATCTATGTCAAAATACTTTTTTTAAAAAAGATTTTACTTATTTATTTGACAGACAGAGATCACAAGTAGGCAGAGAGTCAGGCAGAGGGAGAGGGAGAAGGAGGCTCCCCGCTGAGCAGAGAGTCCAATGCGGGGCTCGATCCCAGGACCCTGGGATCATGACCTGAGGTGAAGGCAGAGGCTTAACCCACTGAGCCACCCAGGTGCCCTCCAAAATACTTTTAAGGTAAAGTTTTAGATATATTAGCTGATTATAAAAATACACAGGATAACATAACATGGAAATCTGGGATAATCAAGATATATTCTATTCCAGCCCTAAAAGATAGTGATTATTTTTAAATTAAGTTTTCCAACAAATATGTATTTAGTACATTACTTGTGCCACATCTACTTCTGCATTAGAAATTTAACTGTGAAAAAAATGAAAAATTCCAGCCTTCCTAAAACTTACATGTTATGAGAGCTTAGACTTACGATGTCAGTGAACTAAGGAAGCCATTTGTCTAAGTGAATCATTTTTCATTACATTTTTAATTACATTTTCA
The DNA here is from genome assembly GCF_963455335.1 of Martes martes. NCBI lineage: Eukaryota > Metazoa > Chordata > Mammalia > Carnivora > Mustelidae > Martes > Martes martes. The sequence continues at coordinate 22,304,067 of NC_137897.1, forward strand.
GTAATTTGAAATAGCCTTCCAATGAAAATAACTCAAACAATTGCTTTGGCCTAAATATCATTCCCTCAACCCAATTTCCACAGTTATGACCTATATATGAATCATTTGAAAGATTTCTGGAAGTCCAAACTTTGATCATTTTTTTTCAAGTTGATTAATGTGAGAATATATGCTTTATTAGGGTATTTTCTTCCTTGCATCAGATTGCTAACCCCAAAACACATTTGTTTTTAATTCTACAGTGTTTCATGTATTTGGAATTTTAAAAATTATTAATGTTATCATTATTTATTATTATTTTTACTATTATTGGTACCTTTGAAAAAATTATTTTACCTATCGCATATAGTTTAAACGTTATCTACTTGGCCAAGAAAAAAAAATCTAACTTAATGCAAATATAATTTAAAAGAAGGGTTTGGAGGAAAAAATCATTGCTAGGTATAGGGGAAGAATCCCCAACAGAGAACAGTGGTAAAGACTGCTCAGAAAAGAAAACATAAAAATATCTAAGGAAATGATAAGATGATTTTTTTTAAGGCCAGGTAATCCACACATGAGTCACCTGGGTGAAGCACAAGGAGATAACGGACAGAAGAAAGGAACATGGGCTCCAAAGGAAAAAAGAAATGCTAATGCCATTCCTGCATTCCTGGTTACTACTTAGAGCTTCAGTGCCTATGGTAGACAAGAGAGGGAGAAGCTGGGTACTTAAGTCCCAGACACTTGGCACCTAACATCATTAACAGAATACTAGGCTAGGAGTGCATACTTAGGGGTCACTGTGGCAGGGTACTAATTAAGCTTCAGAAATTAATATGCAACTTTTCAGTGTTGACACATACTGTATGCCATTTCTCTGTTTGCAGCTTTGTCTCCCACAGGACAGAAACATATCAAAGTCCTCTGAGTGACAGAGGAATCATCACCATAACCATCATCATCATCACCGTCAACCTTTTTTGATAGACTCAAGTGACACCAAGTTTTAAGTACTTTACATGTATATCTATTGGTTTTTAAATTTTTTTAAGATTTGTATTTATTGGGGCGCCTGGGTGGCTCAGTGGGCTAAAGCCTCTGCCTTCGGCTCAGGTCATGATCCTAGGGTCCTGGGATCGAGTGCCACATCGGGCTCTCTGCTCAGCGGGGAGCCTGCGTCCTCCCTTCTCTCTCTCTGCCTGCCTCTCTGCCTACTTGTGATCTGTCTGTCAAATAAATAAATAAAATCTTAAAAAATTTGTATTTATTTATTTGACAGACAGAGATCACAAGTAGGCAGAGAGACAGGCAGAGAGAGAAGTGGGGGAAGCAGGCTCCCTGCTGAGCAAACAGCCCGATGCTGGGCTCGGTCCCAGGATCCTGGGATCATGACCTGAGCCGAAGGCAGAGGCTTAACTCACTGAGCCCCTCCAGGCACCCATGTATATCTGTTGTCAAGCTGAAAAGAACATCGTATTTGGTTTTAAAAAGAGAAATCTGAATAGCAGAGAACTAAACTACCCAGGGTTACACACCTACCGAGTGTCAGAGTCAGGAGCCAAACATAGGCACCAAAGAGGTGTTCTAGAGAGGAACTTATTCTCATACACTCTGCTCCAGGATCAGTGTCCTCTGAGGGTATTATAAGAAAGAAGCCAAGAGAATCTGAGCCACTGATGTAGAGCCCTGGCATAACAAGCCTTTATTCTGCCCTCACCTGTGAGCTTCACATTATGTGAGATCATAAATTTGCTTATTGTCTCCCTTTATTTGCATTTGATGCAAGGTTTTTATCACTGGCAGCTGAATAAAATTACTCTTCCTTGATTTTCTTGGTCATACTTCCTTGCCTTCCCTCATCATCATCTTTGCAGAGCTGAAAATATGTGTGGTTCCGATATCTAGTCAGGATCACTGAGAAGAATAATTTTGGTTCTTTCTTTTCATGCCTCACTTTTGAGGTGTATTAATAGTCTGTATGAATGTTTTATGGCATTGCAGAGGGTCCGTCACTTACTATGGACACCACACAGCCGACTTCCATTCCATCTTCAGTCTGTGCTCCACTCTCTAGAATGCCACATGCACATTTAGCTTTCATTATTATCATTTTTTCCTCTGATTTTATCCTTTGCAAGACCATAAGATTTTACAGTGTTTTATCATTCTACCAGCAAATCTTGAAAAATGCAAAACTCTTCTAAGATGATATAAAAATTTAATGCCTTTTAAATTTTTATTTTATTTTGATTTCTTGGCTGACATTATCTTGCTGGGTTTTGTTACAGATTTTAGTCTTATTCAGTGATACACATTTTGGTTTAGATACTCTTCGTTGCAAAATCCTAGTTAGCAATAGAAACTCACCACACATTTAATTAAAGGATTATAAAAATTTACATACTTTTTATGGGTCACTAACTTCTTCAGGTTTTCTCATAAATGTATGAAACATTGATAGACTTATCTTTCAAAGAAGGATTCTGGTTGGGGCCGGGGGAAAAATTTTTTTTCCTAAATTTTCACAGCGTCTTACAAACATATAATTTCCTACATTTGGCAAACAAAGTAGAAATATGTGGTTTATTATGCAAATAGCAGTGTCATGCCAGATAATTGCCTTTTAGAGCAAAATCACACCACCTACCTACTACTAACACCTTAGAAGTAAATAAAATACTTTCTCATACTAAGCATTCAAAAAACGCTGAAAATTGCTATCAAGTTATTTCTGAGGAAAAGCATGCCTTGGTAACTTACACCCTGAGTATTTAGATGGCAGTTCTGAAAAAAAGCAACCTTCAAACTATTTTCTGTTTTTGAAATTTTGATGAAATACTCTTTGGCCTAATTCTTCTAAAGTGAATTCTGGTAACACAATTATTATAAAGTAAGTTTGTATCGACTATTTGAAATGCTAAGCTCCAGATCCAAATACTGTTTTAAAGAATTATCTTATAGTGTGTGCCTAGACCAAAGCGTATGTACAACTTCTTGCCTTATTTTAAAGGACTGTAACCATTCTGATCTTCCTGTGAGAGTTGAAAGCATTTATAAGAATGAGAGATGTAAAGTCAGACTTCCTCAGTTCTTCCCAGCACAGTATGATCTAAGTCAGGGGTTTTCAAAGTATGGTCCCCAGACAGCATCATCAGCGTTTCCTGGAAACTTGTTAGAAATGGAAATTCTCTGACCCCATCTCAAACTTACTGAATTAGAAATTCTCAGGGATAGAACCCGGCAACCTGTATTTTAACAAGCCCTCCAGAGGATTCTGATGTGCCTCCAAGTTTGAGGACCTCTGATATTAGACAACTGAATCAGTTGTGGTCTGCTGTCCTGACTTGCAAATTTATTTAACTCTGAAAAGCTGTTATAAATCCATAATCTGCATTCAACTTGAGGTTTTGCTGACTAGTTAGATTTCTTCTATAGTATATTTTGTTTCAGAGTTTTCTTAGTAGATACCATCTGTATCTTGAATTATTAGTGTTATTTAGTTGCTTTTCTAACTGCAAGAATTAGTCTCAAATTTTCCTTAACCTTGATATTATCCATATGCTCTACTTTCACTCATATGTCTAAATAAATAGTGTACGCATACAATGGATCAATCGCTTTTCCTCCCTATTGTCTGCTTATTAAAGGCAAGTTCATTTGTCATTTTTCTATGAGAAATAGCTCAGAACTGCATTGCATTGCAAAGGTTACTCTTATCTTACTTCTTGCCATATTCCTAATAGCCCAACAGTAGGTCTGAAGTGATGTTACCACTTTCTGAAGCTCTGCCAGGCTGCCCACCTTAGGTCCAAGTAGTAAATTCTTTGTATCAGGTTTTGCTTCTTGATTTCAGTCTACCATGTACTGCATCCTGAAAGTCCCACATATTTTCATTGAATTACCAGCTATAACATTGTACAGGCATTGATTTTACTTTTCCCGGAATGATTTGATCATAGTAGCAATTTATGAGTGTGAAATTGAGGACAAATAGCCTCTTAAAGCAGCAGATTAATAGAGTCATACCTATTTAATTTAGGCATGTTTATTTTTTAAGAGAGCTCAAAATCAATTATGTATAGATTCACTAGGTTAATGCACTTTACTTCTTATTGCAGACTTCCACTTCCAAGAATGATTACATGCTAGCAAGGGGTGGCATGTGTTTTAAAATAAGATTCTATATATTTTTTCATCTTCATATCCTCAATAAAAGAGCATTCAAAAGAGTACTGGACATGATATCCAAATATCTAATTGTTACTCCCATGTAACACACACACACACACACACACACACACACACACACCCCGGTGGCCACTGCTATCATCATTCTAAAAATGAGAAAAACAAAGTCTCAAAGAGACTAAATTATAGCCTGAGGTCAGAGCTAATACTAGATTTTAAAATGTGGCGATTTTTCTCAAAATTACCTCTTTAAAATATGGGATACTCTTATACTCTAGATCAGAAATTTACAATTTTTTTCTATAAAGGGCTAGACAGTGAATAGTTTAGGCTTTGTAGTCCATATAATATCTCTTGCAACTGTTCACCTCTAATGTTGTGTTGTGAAAGCAGCCATACACATGTAAATTAATGGACATGGCTGTGTACCAATAAAACTTGATTTATGAAAATAGATAGTGGACCAAATATGACATGTAGGCCAGTAGTTTGCCTACTTCTGTTTCAGACCCATTACTTCTCAATTTTAATATGTATACTAATCTCCTTAGGGATACTATTACAATGCACGTTCTGATTCAATAGATCTGGGCTGAAGTTCTAAATTCTAGTCCCATCTCATGCTGGATGCCTCTAGTCTGCATGTAAGACTCTCATTTGAGTAGTAACGTTCGACTTTAGAAAGCCTTTTGTACTGTCTCAATAACTTTTATACAACATAGTCATGATGGAAGAAGACAAATTAGCTTGAAACTACCTTAGTCACAACTCCTTTTGGATATTTAAAATTTTAAACAGATTTAGCAATTATTTAGCATAATCTCACAAGGGCAGTTGTTGGGCATCTTTGTAAATAAACATTTTATAACTCACTTTTTAAAGCCCTACAAAAGTGCTTATGTTGTGAAGATCACAAGGGTAGACTTACAGGATAAATAAATTGAAACTCTATTAATGTTGTGGGAATAGATACTTAGGCCCAGGAATAAAAATTCTGGTGACAATATAAGTCATTCAAAATATCTTAGAAGTAAGCCAAGTTGGTATGAAGTAGAAAATAGATGACTCAAAAAATGGGTGCAGTAAGGGCGCCTGGGTGGCTCAGTGGGTTAAAGCCTCTGCCTTCTGCTCAGGTCATGATCCTGGAGTCCTGGGATCGAGTCCGCATCTGGCTCTCTGCTCAGCAGGGAGCCTGCTTCCTCCTCTCTCTGCCTGCCTCTCTGCCTACTTGTGATCTCTATCTGTCAAATAAATAAATAAAATCTTTAAAAAAATGGTTGCAGTAAAACTGTAGATAACATTTCAATTACCTACTGAAAAACAAACCATCTCTAAATTAAGTTAGGTTGAAACACAACTTTTTATTTTCCCAGGATTCTGCAGTTTGCACCATTTTGCTGGGAATGGCTTGTCTCTGCTCCATGTGGCATTTCTTGGAGTTGCCAAGCATCTGGAAGCTTGGCTGGGGCTCTTATATCGAAGATAATCTCTCAACTTTATCATTCACTAGTCTGATGCAAGCATTATTCCAGCATGGCATCTGGCCTCAAAGAGTGAGCGGTCCAATAGGGTAAGCCTGAATATTCACATGTCATATTTTTATCAAGTCTTCAGTTGCATCACACTTGCTAAAGCTCCATTAGCCAAAGGAAGTCAAAAGACCAAGCTGAGAAGTAAATGATACTACACAAGAGCAGGTGGCATGGTATATCAGGGGTCACAAATATAACAGACTCCCACTGTTAATGACATCTAAGATTTATGTGAGGAGTTGAAATAAACTTCTTTCATAAAATATGAAGGAAAAACCCCAGTATATCTAAGCCAATAATATTTATATAACATGTATTTAAATATGCAATTGAATTATTTAAATATGTCAAATAGTAGAGACAATTTCATCTACAAATTAGTGTATTCACAGTTTTCCAAATTGAAAACATATTCACATTGGAAAAAATGGGGAATTTATTTACATTCAGGATTTCTTTATAGAGTAAGCTTTGTTATCTAAGACAAGCTACTGAGTTTTTGTTATCTCATTTCTAAAACAGGGATTATATTGGATTTGAGATGGTGGTGGGGATTAAGAGAAAGCAGGTATAGGAACTAATTAGGAATAAGATGAAGATACAGAGAAGCAGATTTGAGAGTAGAACAAAGCGGTGATTTTTTTTTTATTTCGTGTTTCTATGTCACCATGCTACAGTAGTAGATTGTAAGTAAATTCACTGAGTCTGAGTGATTGTGATAATAAATAGGATAATATTTGTAAATGTCATTTATTACTGCAAAGGGCTATGCAAAAGTAAAGCATTATTATGTAACTTCAGGAAAATGCTTAGAACACCTTTGCGTTAGCCTTGAGCATAATCATGCTATGCTCTTTTAGGGCAGGGATGGTCATATTCATCTCCTTCTTAATAAAACATCTGCCAGAGCATGTAGTCAATATTTATTTATTTTCTAGATTGAAAGTAGATACCATAAAACTTACAATGCTGTGAATTCATTCTCTCATTCCTAGAAAGCACTCATGATTTTTGTGTTCTCGTTGAATTATAATTTAGAATTACACACACAAAATTTTAAAAAATATTTCTATATTAGAATTTCCTTTTAAATGTCTAGTCATTTATATTAGCTCATTGCTTACAACATAATTTAATTAACCAAATAATAAACATTAGTGCCAACAAGAGAATCATGAGGACATTGGTATGTATAAGGATTTTTTTAGATTTATCTGCAAGATACTCACACATTTCTTAATCAAATAACATGGAGGGATGCTGTCAAATAAACTTGTTAGGAATCATCCCATTAACTTACACTTAACTCATTTATACCTGCATTATTACTGAGTACTGAAATGACCTCTGTTACTGTTGGTAATAAAAGAGGGCAAGTTTTCAATTTAAAATACAATGGAGTTGATTTTTCAAGAGTAGGTAAATACGAAACTTTAAATTTTGTAAAGTGGTATGCACACATAAATAACATGCATTCCATATCAAATACCTCAAACTTAGGAGTAAAGAATCCTTTTATCTTGTTTTCAGTTTGCTTTCCAGCACTCTTACATTCCCCAAACATATTCATTACTCGCCTATCAATTTACCACTTACTTAAATCTCTCATAGAACATTTATTGTTATTTCCCCGTTCTGTTGAACATTTCTTATTGATCCTTGAAACTTGCATATGAATTCTATGTGTAGTTTTAACTAGTCACTGCTACTTAAAAGTAGAATAAAAAGAGGAAAATATATTACAGCTGTGAAAATAATTAACAACAGCTTAGTAACAGCCTAATTGTACTATGTCTTTTCTATTTTTATTTTTAAATAAAATTTATTCATTTACTTTAAGGGAAAGCAAAATGAATACAAAAGAAAATCTGTTTTACAGGAAAGAAATGATTCTTCTAAGAGTTATCATACCCTAAAAGAGTCCTCTAAACCCAATATATTGTAGAAAATAGTAAGAGGCTGAAGTCATTATTTATTTTTTAACCCATGCTTCAGTTAAGATATTGGTCAACTCCCTGCTTTGAAAGATGAGATGAGTGCTTGCTTTTTTCCACACATCCTGTGATCATGTTAATACTATCTGACCAAGATTTGTAAATTTTACACTCTATTCTGTAACCCTACCAATTGTTTGGTATTAATTCTATTATAAAGGGATTTAATCATTTTTATCAATTTTATTAATTTCTTTCAGGGATTTTCATTTTAAGTTTTTCAATTGTCTAGATTTCAATAATGTCACAAATTGTAAATTAATTTCCCCCTAAACACAAAACCAAACACAAAGCCTTATGGGTATTCTCCCTCACTTCTTTTATTAAAACGGTTGGGGGCACCTGGGTGGCTGAGTGGGATAAAGCTTCTGCCTTCGGCTCAGGTCATGGTCTTAGGGTCCTGGGATCGAGCCCTGCGTGGGGCTCTCTGCTCAGCGGGGAGCCTGCTTCCCTTCCTCTCTCTCTGCCTGCCTCTCTGCCTACTTGTGATCTCTGTCTGTCAAATGAATAAATAAAATCTTAAAAAAAATTTTTTTAAACGGTTGGTTGATACTGTCTACAGTCCCATGCCTGATAATACATTTTTTTTTTTTTTTATTTTTTTTTTTTTTAAATTTTTTATTTATTTTCAGCGTAACAGTATTCATTGTTTTTTCACCACACCCAGTGCTCCATGCAATCTGTGCCCTCCCTAATACCCACCACCTGGTTCCCCCACCCTCCCACCCCGCCCCTTCAAAACCCTCAGGTTGTTTTTCAGAGTCCATAGTCTCTCATGGTTCACCTCCCCTTCCAATTTCCCTCAACTCCCTTCTCCTCTCCATCTACCCTTGTCCTCTATATTATTTGATATGCTCCACCAATAAGTGAAACCATATGATACTTGACTTTCTCTGTTTGACTTATTTCACTCAGCATAATCTCTTCCAGTCCTGTCCATGTTGCTACAAAAGTTGGGTATTCGTCCTTTCTGATGGAGGCATAATACTCCATAGTGTATATGGACCACATCTTCCTTATCCATTCATCCGTTGAAGGGCATCTTGGTTCTTTCCACAGTTTGGCGACCGTGGCCATTGCTGCTATAAACATTGGGGTACAGATGGCCCTTCTTTTCACTACATCTGTATCTTTGGGGTAAATACCCAGCAGTGCAATTGCAGGGTCATAGGGAAGCTCTATTTTTAATTTCCTGAGGAATCTCCACACTGTTCTCCAAAGTGGCTGCACCAGTTTGCATTCCCACCAACAGTGTAAGAGGGTTCCCCTTTCTCCACATCCTCTCCAACACACGTTGTTTCCTGTCTTGCTAATTTTGGCCATTCTAACTGGTGTAAGGTGGTATCTCAATGTGGTTTTGATTTGAATCTCCCTGATGGCTAGTGATGATGAACATTTTTTCATGTGTCTGGTAGCCATTTGTATGTCTTCATTGGAGAAGTGTCTGTTCATATCTTCTGCCCATTTTTTAATATGATTATCTGTTTTGTGTGTGTTGAGTTTGAGGAGTTCTTTATAGATCCTGGATATCAACCTTTTATCTGTACTGTCATTTGCAAATATCTTCTCCCATTCCGTGGGTTGCCTCTTTGTTTTGATGACTGTTTCTTTTGCTGTGCAGAAGCTTTTTATCTTGATGAAGTCCCAGAAGTTCATCTTTGCCTTTATTTCCTTCACCTTTGGAGACATATCTTGAAAGAAGTTGCTATGGCTGATATCAAAGAGGTTACTCCCTATGTTCTCCTCGAGGATTCTGATGGATTCCTGTCTCACGTTGAGGTCTTTTATCCATTTCGAGTTTATCTTTGTGTACGGTGTAAGAGAATGGTCAAGTTTCATTCTTCTACATATAGCTGTCCAGTTTTCCCAGCACCATTTATTGAAGAGACTGTCTTTTTTCCACTGGATATTTTTTCCTGTTTTGTCAAAGATTATTTGACCATAGAGTTGAGGGTCCATATCTGGGCTCTCTATTTTTCTCTCTGGATGACTAAATAATATTTTTTCATGCTTCCACTTCAATAATTGAAGCACAATATGTCTCAGTGTTTACTGGAATAAGGATTTTTCCCAATCACTTTATTTTTTTTTTTTAAAGATTTTATTTACTTATTTGACAGACAGAGATCACAAGTAGGCAGAGAGACAGGCAGAGAGAGAGGAGGAAGCAGGCTCCCCGCTGAGCAGAGAGCCCGATGCAGGGCTCGATCCCAGGACCCTGGGATCATGACCTGAGCCGAAGGCAGAGGCTTTAACCCACTGAGCCACCCAGGCGCCCCTCCCAATCACTTTAGATTGTTCTCCAATTTTAGATAAATTTTTATCTGTTTCAATCTGTGTTAATTGGGATTCTCTATTAAATTATTTTTACTTTGAATCATAGTTATCCACATTCTATATCTAATAGTTTTTTTCTAATGGTTTTAATCCCTTTGTTTTCAGTTTGATCCACGTTGACCATGATTGTATCAGCCATCTCCAGGTTAGTAATTCCGTTTTCCATCATTTTTGTTCTGTTCTCTTCAGGTTATTTATTCTTAATTTATTTGTTCTGAATGGTATTTGTTTTTTCCTTAACACGTTATTTCTTATGACCTGTAATACTCATTTTAATCTCATATTAATCATCTCATCTTTGAGCTCTAGTCTTATTGAATACATATGTTGTATTATAGTGCAAAGGACATGGAGGGAATTATCTTTTCTTCCTTGGGTTATGCTTCATTCTAGGCTGACTAATTTATGTATTTCATTACCTGCTCCCCCTTCCTGCCTTCCTCACTTTGTTTTCTCTCCTTCTTTTTTCAATAGTTACCATGCTGTTTCTTTTCATCTTGCTGGTGATTTAGGACCCCCTAGATCTGTTTTTTTCAGGTATGCCCTAGAGGACTGTTTAACTCCATTCTCACCACATCAGAGACATGTGTGTCACTCTGAGCTGCACTTTGAAGATATACTGCCTTCCCACTCTACTTGACCACTTCTCCCATAACTTGAAATCACAGAAGAGGGGGGGGAAATCTCAGCTTAGATAGTGACTTGCCTTTGTAAAAATTTCTTAGACTCAGTTCACTGTTGTGAAAGTTTGTTAAATGCCTTGTTAGGATTTACTCCTTTTAGTTGGAGAGTAGTATATAACACTGATACAGAGAAATAACCCTGCCAAAGATAAAAACCAGACATTTGTTAAAAACCTATTTAGTAACTACTGACAGTAAAGGAGAGAGCTGGGCTCAGTTCTAATTTTCACAAAGGTTACTGGGTGTTTTAAAGGGAAATGAAGGGAGGGGAAGGAGAGCGACTGAGATAAGGGTGTGAGGGGTCACTCAAGTAGAGTCAGGGAAGTAAAAATATTACAAAGGGTTGGTCAGTGTAACTGTGATTAAGCCAGCTGTGTCTGCAGGCTGGTGATTATCTAAGTTAAGATTCTATCCTCGCACAGAGACTGGGATACAGAGACCCTATCCTTACTGATGGTTACATTTCAAAGAAATGGCTTTCAGATCCAAGAGAAAAACAGTTCTGAGTTATAGGAGACACATACATGTTATAAAAAAAAAAAAAAAAGAGGAAGGGTTGTGGTCCAAGATCTCAATGCAGGAAGACTCTGATTTCACCTCTTCCATGGAATACAACAAATTACACCTCTTTACAGAGCACTTCCTCTTGAAGAAGAACTGGGGGCTGATGGAACAGCTTCTGTACAACAAAAGATAGAGAGAACAACAAAAGAGAAACAAAGACCTGGTAAAAGAGGAAAACTTCACTCTGATGTGAACTGTGGTGGGGAGGGATAGTACTGAGGGACTGGGTGCAGATTCCTCCGTCCTTGGGCATAAAACAAAGCCATGATTTAAATGAGCAGCTACTATACAAAAGAACCAACCCTAGAACTCCACCAATGGTGGAGGACGTGCCAGGGAAATCTCTTTGGTTCAGAGGGACTGGAGAATGACATGGTGTATGTTCCCACTTCACCTTGAAAATTCAGACAAGAGCAAGATCCAGATGTTACAGCCAACTTGCTCCTTCAATGAGCCCCCAAGTGCTCTAGCCCACACCAGCTCCAGACACAATGGGGCATAGAAAAAAATAAAAGCCATGGCTTTAAAATGTCAACCAGCATAGGAAAGAACCAGCTCTAGAACTCTACCAAACTACAGTACAGAGCAGAGAGCTGATAGAACATTCTCCAGAGGGAGGGGCTTGTGGATACCATCTACCTCCTTCTATACCTTAAGAACTGTGAATGGAAGCAGAGCCCGTATGCCCTAACCCTCTTGCTGCCTCAGCTAGATCCAAGTTCCCTGGTCCACTTCAGCCCCACATGCCCTAGGACAAAGAAAAATTGCTTCAATTTAAAAGAACAACTAGCATATAAAAGAAGTACCCCTAGAACTCTGCCAAACAAGGAGGGAGGGGCTAGAACTCCCTCCATGTGGGAGGAGCTGATGGACAGGGTCAAGGCTCCCCCCTTCACCCTGAGAGCCCAGACCAGTGCATGGTCTGAACACCCTAATGGACATGATATCCCTGTGAGCCCAAGGCTCCTAAGCCACACCAGCCCCAGGCATCCCACCAAGGCAGCCAGAGGGCAGTGCATACTGGGACAACACTGGGAAGTGCTCACTACAGCTCTAGCTTTCTTCCCAAGGTGACACAGAAGCCCAGTACACCAGAATGCCCAGGCCCACACCACTTTGGCTTCAGATGGCTTGCTAGAGCAACCTAGGTACAGAGCACCCCAGGACCTCCCAGCTGATGCCTGCTTCTGATCCAGCCACCCCACAAGGGTGACTCCTGCACAGGGTGCCCCAGGAATCTCTGGCTCATGCCTGCCTTTGTTCGAGCCACTCATCCAGTACACCCTCTGTGCAAAGGACCCTGAATATCCCCGCCCATGCCAGCTTCAGCTCCAGTTGTCCAGCCAGGGCACCAAGCACCCCAGCACACCATTGCTGGTACCTATGTCAGCTTTAGCTGTCCTGCCAGGGCACATGTTGTATGAAGAATCCAAGGACCACACAGGACTGATACCACTTTGGGTTTAGCTGTCCTGCCAGAGTGCTCCCTGTACTGAGCACCCCAGGATCCCCTAGCCTGTAATCCACCTTGGCTCCATCTGCCCCTCCAGGGCACCCTCTTCCCAGAGAGCCCAGGAGCCCCCAGACTGCAACCACTTCAGCCTCAGCTGTCTTACCAGGGTGCCCTCAGCACACAGAACACCAGGCTGCCTGTACCTAATTCAGCCTGTATCCAGCCTGCACCCAATTCAGTTTCATCTGTCTATCCAGGGTACCTGCTGCACAGAAAGCCCTGACCTCCTGGCCCATACCCCAACTCAGCTCCAGACATAATGCCAGGCACCTTTTGTGCAGAAAGCCCCAGGATACCCCAGAGACATTCATTTGAGCTTCAGCTATGCTGCCCATGTACACTCTGCATGTAGGGCCCAAGGACCAAACAGACCTGCACCCACTTCAGACGTAAGCTGTCTTGCCAGAACACATGCTTCATGGAGAGCCCTGGGACCCCCAGCTCACACTAGCCACAGCCACAGCCAGTCAGCAAAAATCACCAAGCATACACCTTGTACATAGGGGATGACCATACACCCATTACTTTAAATTTGGCAGACATAGCTGTTCTGCTGAATGCATAGAAACAAACACAGAAAGTCAAACAAAATTGGGGAAATAGAAGAATATGCTCCAAGAGAAAGAACAAAAAACAGAACAGAAAAAAAAAGTTTCCAAATTCATTCCATGAGGCCAACATTATCCTGGTACCAAAACCAGATAAACACACTACAGAAAAAAAAAAAAAAAGGAAAGAAAAATAAACAACTACAGGCCAGTATCTCTGACAAACATAGATGCAAAAATCCTCAAACAAAATATTTACAAACCAAATGCAACAATACATTAAAAAAATCATTCACTATGATTAAGTGGGATTTATCTCTGGGAAACAAAGATGGTTCAATATTTACCAGTCAATCAATATGATACATCACATTAACAAGACAAAGGATAAAAACTATTTTATCATATCACTAGATGTAAAAAAAATTTGACAAAGTACAACATCTATTCATGATAAAAACTCTCAACAAAGTAGGTTTAGAAGGAACATACCTCAACATAATAAACTCCATATGTGAAAAACCCACAGTTAACATCATACTTATTGGTGACAAACTTAGAGCTTCTCTTCTAAGATCATTAATAAGGATGTCACTCTCACCACTTTTATTAAACATAGAACTGGAAGACTTAGCCCCAGCAATCAGACAAGACAAAGAAATAAGAGACATCCATATTGGTAAGGAAGAAGTACAATTTTGACTATCCACAGATAACACAATGCTATATATAGAAAACCTTGAAGACTCCACCAAGAAACCTCTGGATGTTAAAAATGAATTCAATAAAGTTTCAGGATACAAAATTACCATACAGAAATATGTCCCATTTCTGTATGAAGTAGCAGCAAGAGAGATTAAGAAAATAATCCCATATGCAATTGCCCTCAAAAGAATAAAATATTTAAAAATAAACTTAAATAATAAGTTTAATTTTTATTAATAATTTAATTTAAATATTTAAAAATAAACTTAACCAAGGAGGTGAAAGAACAGTACTCTGAAAACTGTAAGGCATTGCTGAAAGATACTGAAGACGACACAAACAAATGTGAAGATACCCTATGCTCATGGATTGGAAGAACAAATATTATTAAAATGTCTATACTATACAAAGCAATGCACAAATTTAATGTAATCTCTATCAAAATGCAAACAACATTTTTCACAGAAATGCAACAAATAATCCTAAAATTTGCATGGAACTAAATAGAACAAGAATAGCTAAAACAGTCTTGAAAAACAAGAACAAAAATGGAACAGAATAGAAAATCCAGAAATGAACCCACAACTATATGCTCAATTAGTTTCTGACAAAGAAAGAAAGACCATACAATGGGAGAAAGACGATCTCTTCAAAAAATGGTGATGGAAAACTGGACAATTTCTTATACCATACACGAAAATTAATTCAAAATGGATGAAAGACCTGCGAAAAATGCTGGTGGCATTTTGACAGGGATTGCATTAAATGCGTAGATTGTTTTGGGTAGTATAGACATTTTAACAATATTTGCTCTTCTAATCCGAGATTGGAAGAAATTGGAAGAATGGAAGAACGGAAAAATGCTTTTCTATTTCTTTGTGTCCTCTTCGATTTTTTTTGAAAGTGTTCTATACTTTGTGGAGTACAGATCTTTTACCTGTTTGGTTAGGTTTATTCCTTGGTATCTTACAGTTTTTGGTGGAATCATAAATGGGATTGATTCCTTGATTTCTCTTTCTGCTATTTCATTACTGGTGTACAGAAATGCAAGACAGACACCTGAGTGGCTCAGTCAGTTAAGTGTCTGACTCGATTTTGGGTCAGGTCATGAGCCAAAAAAATGTTTCACAAAAATGCAACAGATTTCTGTACATTGATTTTGTATCCTGTAACTTTACTGTATTTGTTCATCAGTTCTGGCACTTTTTAGTGGAGTCTTTTGCATTTTCTACATAGCGTATCATGTTGCCTATGAGTAAAATTTTACTTCTTCCTTGCTGATTTGCATGGCTTTTATTTCTTTTTGTTGTCTGATAGCTGAGGCTAAGATTTCAAGTATTATGTTAAACAACAGTGTGAGACTAGACATCCCTGACTTGTTCCTGGCTGTAGAGGAAAAGCTTTTAGTTTTCCCCCATTTGAGTATGATATTAGCTGCAGATTTTTCATATATGGCCTGTATGATGTACAGAGCTAGAACAAACAATCCTAAAATTTGTATGGAGCCAAAGCACACTTGAAAAAGAAAAGCAAAGCTGGGACATCACAATTACAGACTTCAAGCTCTATTACAAAGCAGTAGTGATCAAGACAGTATGGTAGTGACACAAAACAGACACATAGATCAATGGAAGAGGATAGAAAAACCTAGAAAAGGACCCACAAGTATACAGTCAACTAATCATCATGGACCCACAAGTGTATGGTCAACAAAGTGGGACAGAATATCCAATGCCAAAAAGACAGTCTCTTCAACAAATAGTGTTGGGAAATCTAGACAGAAACATGCAAAAGAATGAAAGCGCACCATTCTCTAGAATATCTTCTTGCACCATTTACAAAACTAAATTCAAAATGAATGAAAGACCTTAATGTGTGACCCCAATCCTTTAAAGTCCTTGAAGAAAGCATAGGCATTAATTTCTCTGACATCAGCCACAACAGCTTCTTTCTTGATAGGTCTCTTTAGGCAAAAGAAATAAAAGCAAAAATGAACTATTAGGACTACATCAAATAAAAAGCTTCTGCACAGTGAAGGAAAAAAACTAAAAAGCAACCTACAGAGTAGGAGAAGATATTTGCAAATTATATGTCCAATAAAGGGTTAGTACCCAAAATATATAAAGAACTTATACTACTCAACATCCCAAAACAATCCAACTTAAAAATGGGCAGAAGACATGAGTAGACGTTTTTCCACAGAAGATGTACAGATGGACAATAGACACATCAAATATGCTCAACATCAGTCATCATCAGGGAATGGAAAAAACTATAGTGAGACACCAACTTAAACCTGTCAAAATGGATAAAATCAACAATGCAAGAAATAACAGGCATTGGTAAGAATGTGAAGAAAGGAGAACCCTCTTGCACTATTGGTGGGAATGCAAATTGATAACGGTCACTATGAAAACAATACAGAGTTTCCTCAAAAATTAAAAATAAAACTACTCTGCAATCCAGCAATAGCACTACAGGGTATTTATTCAAAGAATGCAAAAATATAAGTTAAAAGAGATACATTCGCCTTGGTATTTACAGCAGCATTATCTATAATTGCCAAATTATGGAAACAATCCAATATTCATTTACTGATTAATAAAGACTGATAAAGAAGAAGTGGTATATATACAGTGGTATAATACTCATTGATTAGAAAGAATGAATTCTTGCCATTTTCAACATGGATGGAGCTAGAGAGTATTATGCTAAGTGAAATACGTCAGTCGGAGAAAGAGAGGTATCATATGATTTCACTCATGTGTAATTTAAGATACAAAGCAAATGAGCAAAGAGAAAAAAAGAGAGAGAGGCAAACCATGAAACAGACTGTTAGCTATAAAGAACAAAGTGATTGTTACAAGAAGGGAGCTGGATTTGGGGATGGGTTAAATAGGTAATGGGGCTGAAGGAGCACACTTTTTGTGGTGAGCACCAGATCATGTAGGGCAATGTTGAATCATTGTGTTGTACACCTGAAACTAATATTGTACTGTGTGTTGACTAGCTGAAATTGAAATAGAAACTTTAAAAAAATTAAAAATAGAATCAAGAAAGAAAAAAAGATTTTTCAGAATTGAAGGAAACAGAAGAGTTTCCCAGATAAACATAAGTTAAAAAATTTATCACCACTGAACCAGTTCTTAAAAGAAATGTTATTGGGGCATGACATTTAAGTAAAAAACAATGGCCATAATTAGACATCAAAACATTATGAATAAAAAGTTTACACAATAAACATGGAGAAGGGAGTAAAAAAGAAGTTTTTTAAAAATGTGTTGGAATTTACATTACCATCAACTTCATAGGGACTGCTATATACTTAGGATGTTTTATGTGAAAGTCTTGTTAACCCACAAATCTGAAATGTATAACAGATACACAAAAAATATAAAGAAAGGAACTCTAGCATAACACTACAGAAACTCACCAGAAAGAAAGAGAGTAAGAGAAGTAACAGAGAACTATAAAAATCTCAGAAAACAATGAAATGACAAAGGTACATATATATCAATATTTACTTTAAATGTGAATAGTCTAAATGATCCCTTCAAAAGACATAAAGTGGTGAAATCATTAAAAAAAGAGAACCATCTATATAATGCCTACAAAAGACTCACCTCCCAACCAAAGACACATACAAAATGAAAGTGAAAGGGATGGTAAAACATTTACCATGCAAAGGGTTACAAAGACAACAAAAAAAGAAAAACCCAGGGTAGCAATACTGAGTCAAAAAAGACAGTTAAACAAAACCCACAACAAGAGGTAAACAAGGGTATTATATAATGATAAAAGGATCAATCCAACAAGATGATAAAACAATTGTAAATAAACACCAAACATGGGAACACTTAAACACAATTAACCAATACAATACAAGAAATTGACAGCAATACAATAATAGTGGGGGAACTTAACACGACACTTACACAAATGCATAAATCATTAAAACAGAAAAGCAGCAAGGAAGCAGTGGCTCTTGAATGACACGTTGGACCTGATGAACCTAACATACACTCAGAACATTCCATCAACAAACAGTGGATTACACATTCCTTTCAACTGGACATGGCACATTATCCAGAACAAATTACATGTTAGGCTAAAAAACTAGTCTCCATAAATTCAGTAAAGAATGAAATCATATCATGCATCTTTTATGATCACAATGGTATGGAACTAGAAATTAATCACAAGAGAAAATCTGGAAAGAACACAAATACATAAAGACTAAATAACATGTCACTGAAGAATGCATGAGTCAACAAAGAAATCAAAGAGGAAATGAAAAAAATGCATGGAGAAAAATTAAATTGAAAACACAATGGTTCAAAATTTAGGGGTTCAGTAAAAGAAATTTTAAGAAGAAAATATATAGAAACACTGGTCTACCTCAAGAAAAAAGAAAAACATCAATTTAACCTCACACTTAATAGAACCAGAAAAAGAGGAACAAAGTCCAGGGTGGGTAGAAGAAAGGAAATAATAAAGATCAGAAGGGAAATAAGTGACAAAGAGACTGAAAAAACAATAGGAAAAATGAAGCCAAGAGCTAGTTTTTGGAAGAGATAAAACAAAATTGACAAACTTTTAGCCAGACTCATCAAGAAAAAAAGAGAAAGGGTTGAAATATTAAAATCAGAAACAAAAGACAAGTAACAAGAGACACCACAGAAATAGGATTTTAAGAGTGCTATGAAAAATGATACACCAACAAAATAGACAATCTAGAAGAAATAGATAAATTCCTAGAATCCTACAATATTAAAAAACTGAATCAGGATAAATTAGCAAATTTGAGCAAACCAATTACTAATAATGAAACCAAGTCAGTAACCAAAAAGTTATCAAAAAATATTTTAAAGTCCATGACCAACTGGATTCACAGATGAATTCTACCAAACATTTTAAGAAGAATTAATGTTTATTCTCCTCAAACTATTTTAAAAAATAGAAAAGGAAGGAAAGTTTCCGTGTACATTTTATGAGGCCAGCATTACCCTGATACTAAAACCAGACAACCACACACACACACACACACACACAACCCAAAGCAAATATCCCTGATGAACACAGATACAAAGATACTTTAAAAAATATTAGCAAACCACATCTAACAATACATGAAGAGGATCATTCACCACAATCAAGCAGATTTATTCTGGGTATGCAAGGATGGTTCAATATTAACAAATCAATGAATGAAATACACTGCAACAACAACAACAAAAGGATAAAAATAATATTATCCTCTTAATAGATGCAGAAAAACCATTTAACAAAATTCAACATCTGTTTATGATAAAAGTGTCAACAAGGTAGGTTTAGAGGGACCATAACACAACATAATAAAAGGCAATAAATGAAAAACTCCCAGCTAACATCATATTCAACTATGAAAAACTCAGAACTTTTCCCCCTGTGATCAGGAACAAGACAGGGATGTCCACTCTCCCCAATTTTATTCAACACAGTACTAGAAGTCCTAGCCATAGCAATTAAGCAAACAAATGAAAAGAAATAAGAGACATCCACATTGGTAAAAAAGAAGTTAATCTGTCATATATGCAGATGACATGATACTATACATAGAAAACCCTAAGTACTCCACAAAGAAACTATTACAACTAATAAATGAATTCAGTAAAGGTACAGGATACAAAATTTATACCCAGAAGTCAGTAGCATTTCTATATGCTAATAATGAAGTAAAATAAAGATTAAGAAAACTGTTCCATCTACAATTGCATCAAAGATAATAAAATACCTAGGAATAAACTTAACCAAGGGGGGTTAAAGACCTGTTCTCTGAAAGCTATAAAATATTGACCAAAAAAATGAAGACACACAAATGGAGAGAGATTCCATGCTCATGGATTTTAAGAAGTAGTATTGTTAAAATGTTCTTAGTACCCAAAGCAATCTACACATTCATTGCAATACCTATCAAAATACCAATAGCATTTTTTACAAAACTTAAAAAAAAAACCACTACAAGTTGTATGGAATGACTCCAAACAGACAAAGCAATCTCCAAATAGAAGAATGAAGCTGGAGGTATCACAACTTCAGATATCAAGATATACTACAAAGCTGTAGTGATCAAACCAGTATGGTACTGCACAAAAATAGACATATAGATCAATGGAACTGAATATGGAATCCAGAAATAAACTCACACTAATATGATTAATATATGACAAAGGAGTCAAGAATACATAATGAGAAAAAGATTCTTTAACAAACAGTACTGGGAAAACTGTACTTTTACATATAAAACAATGAAACAGGAACACTTTCTTACACCATACACAAAAATAAACCCCAAATAGTTTGAAGATCTAAATGTGAGACCTGAAATCATTGATATCCCTGAAGAGAACACAGGCCATCTGTCATTGGGCATAGCAACATTTTTCTAGGTATGTTTCCTAAGGCAAGAGA
The DNA here is from genome assembly GCF_963455335.1 of Martes martes. Classification (NCBI taxonomy): domain Eukaryota; kingdom Metazoa; phylum Chordata; class Mammalia; order Carnivora; family Mustelidae; genus Martes; species Martes martes. The sequence continues at coordinate 22,324,563 of NC_137897.1, forward strand.
AACAAAAACAAAAATAAACTACTGGGACTATGTTAAAATAAAAAGCTTTTTTATAAGGAAGCAAACCATCAACAAAACAAAAAGACAACCTACTGAATGGGAAGAGATATTTGCAAATAACAAAATAAAAGTAACATTGTTGTCAACTATTCCTTAAAAATTCCAAAAAAAGCAGGGCGCCTGGGTGGCTCAGCCGGTTAAGCTTCTGCCTTCAGCTCAAGTCATGATCTCGGGGTCCTGGGATTGAGCCCTACATAGGGCTCTCTGCTCAGCAGGGATCCTGCTCCCCCCACCACCACTACCTGCCTCTCTGCCTACTTGTGATCTCTCTCTCTGTCACATAAAAAAATAAAATCTTTTAAAATTTTCAAAAAAAAGCAATAAAAGAAGGATTCATAGTTACAAGCCATTTTAGTAAATGTTCTAAAAGAAGTAGGTCAGTGGCCTATCTTTAGGTGTTGGCTAGAAAGAACAGTAAATTCTTTTTGACAACCTGAGTTTTCTGAGACAAGAACCCAAATGTTCCAATTGATCATGGGAAACGAGAGTTCAATTAATGATTTGTGAGGTAAAGAATGAGAATTCTAGGGGCTCTGTGTCTGGCCTTATAGGTAAACAGGGCAGGACATCTATGAGTTTTTATCTAAGACAAAGGGGGAAGAATGTTTCTTTGCATTAAGCCATTTTCGAGGATACAAAAGACTGAGAGAATTTTTAAACATCGTGGTCTTCACAGGATTATAAGGTTCATGTAAAAGCACTGTATATAACCAAAGAAGGGTTTTCCCCTCATATCTTGGTGGGGGGGAGTATGATTCACATTCATCTACTCTTCTCCCCATCAGACTTTGCACTTGTTGTTAGTGTACTGGAATGCTCTTCCTCTAAATAACTACATAAATGCTCTCCAATTTCTATGCTCAAACATTACTACTTTAGAAAGAAGTTTATTCCACCATATTTAAAATAGTGACATTTTCCCACCAATGAAATTCCTTACTTATTAAAAAAGGAACGCTTGTGTACTGTTGGTCATAATTTAAATTGGTACAACCATTGTGGAAAACAGTATGAAAATTTATCCCCAAATTTAAAGTAGTGGCGCATCTGCCTGGCTCAGTAGGTAGAGTGTGTGACCCTTGATCTTTGGGTTGTGAGTTCGAGCCCCATGTTGGGTGTAGAATTAATTAAATTTAAAAAAAAACCTTAAAATTAAGATAGAAATACCACAGGATACAGTAATTCCTCTACTGGGTATCTATCCAAAGAAGTTGAAAATATTAATTCAAAAAGAGGCACCCCTTTGTCTACAATAGCACTATTTATGGAAGCAACCTACATGGATAAAGAAACGGATAAATAAATGGATTTCTTTATCAATGGATAAAGAAAAGATGGTATACATACAGAATGGAATATTAAGCAGCCATATAAAAGAATGAGAGCTTGCCATTTGTAACATATGGATGGACCTAGAGGGTATTATGCTAAGTGAAGTAAGTCAGTCAGAGAAAGACAGATGCCATATGATTTCCACTCATATGTTGAATCTAAAAAATAAATATATAAACAAAAAGCAAAAATAGACCTATAATACAAAGAACAAACTGATGGTTACCAGAGGGGAAGGGGGTAGATGGATGGACAAAAGGGGTAAGGGAAGTGGGAGATACAGGCTTCCAGTTACAGAATAAATAAGTCACTGAATAAAAGGTACAGCACAAGGAATATAGTCAATGATATTTTCATAGCATTGCATGTTGACAGATGGTAGCTACACTTGTGAGGACAGCATTATGTATAAACTTGTTGAATCACTATGTTGTACTCTTGAAACTAATGTAACATTGTTTGTCAACTATATCCAAAGAATAATTTTTTAAAAAATCCCTTTCTCCTTTACCATTTTTTATCTAATACACAGTAGGCACTAAATGAATGTTTGTTGCATGACTACATCTTTTATACTTACCATCTGTTTCTTTATCTGTAACAAATCTTGTGTGAGTCAAATAAAAAATATTGGGATGATTATACATTTAAATTAGAGTAGTATTTCCTTACCCCATAAGTCCAATTAAAAGTAAAACTCTAAAAACTAAAAATGGTATGTAATGAGGATCTATCTTTAAGGATGATTTAAACCTTAAAGCCAAAATCTAATTTTAACCATATAAAACGTTTATAAAATGACAGGAAAATCTGTGTTTGTAGGAGAGTATCCAGATAGCCAAGAATGTGATAGAGGATTCTATTCAATGTGGGTTTCTCTATTCAACATATTCATTTTTCCCTTCTGAAATTGATATTTTAAGATCATCTATTTATAAATATAGAAAAAAAATCATAGTGAATGAAAAAATTTTTGAAGAGAAGAAAAAGTAGGCTACTTATTTTTCTTCAAGAAAGACTGGTCACTCATATTAAGCATAATGCATTTCTCTTTTTTTTTAAAGATTTGTTTATCTTAGAGAGAGAGACTGAGCAGGGGGAGGGGGAAAGGAAGAGGGAGAGAAATAATCTGAAGCAGACTCCTTGATGAGCATGGAGCCTGATGTGGGACTTGATCTCACGACCCTGAGATCATGATCTGTACCAAAATCAAGAGTTGGCCTCTTAACTAAATGAGCTACCCAGGCACCCCAAACAATGCATTTCTAATTATAGCTTTTCTTGAAGTAGAGTACATTTTACCTGCATATTTGGAGTCTTTTTACACTTCTTGGTAATTTTACATATTTCATGAAGAGTAAATATGTCATTTAAAAAGATCTACAAATGTAACACTTGCCAAATTAAAATTGTTGTGTAACACCTTGTCATTTCTATGTTGATATCAGTATTAACTCCTGAAATCTAAGAAGCAGGCAACATTGTAAAATGACTATGCATCTGTTTTTAAGGACATACTTTATTTTTCTCTGAACAAGCCTGTTTTAAGAATTAATTAGGACATTTGTAATGCAATTTGTTCTTCCTCAGAGAAAGTAGTAGCTCTTAAAGGAGCAAGAATGACATGTAACTCTATTCATTAGTTCCAGTTCTCACAAAAGTTGTGAGAACTGTCCAGACAAGGATTTACAGAAAGAACATTAAATACATAAAAGATTTTATATCCCAAAGTGACTGAGGATATAATACAGACTATGATTATCATTCTTGAATAGGACTTGCCTTTCAGGAATATAAATTCTATATAAATATGAACTAACTAAAACCTTCAAACTACTCTTAGGAAACTGTCAAGTGCTTTGGCCTTTGTTTAAAGCTATGCAAACTAATGAACTTAAGGCAACAGAAAAATCCATGGCCACTTAAAATACTGCTTCCAAGAATGGTTCCCACTATGTTTTAATAGCTTAAAGGAAGTGTGCTTACATACTACAAAATTCACCAGCCAACTGATATGATTTAATGATTTTAGTAAATTAACAGTGATGTATAACCATCCAACAAATAGAAACTACCCAACAAATAGAAATTTCTACTACTCCAAAAGTTTTCCTCGTTCCAATCTTACTTAATCTTTACTTCCACGCCCAGTCCTAGGTTACCATTAATTCTGTTTCTATAAATTTTCTTTTCTAAACATTTTCTTCAAATGGAATCATACTATATATAGTCTTGTACTTCTGCCTTCATTCATTTAGTGTGATGTGTTGTAGCACGTATCAGTAGTTTACTTTTGATTGCTGTGTAATACTTCATTACATGAATACAGTACATTTTCTTTTCCCACTCAAGAGTTGATGCATAGTTGGACTATTTCCAGTTTTTTTTTACATGTCGTTTTATAGTCCTATGTTTTCATTTTTCTTCAATAGATTCTTAGGAGTCCAGTTGCTGGGATGTATAGTACATTCATGTGTAATTTTTTTAAAGAAACCCATCGCTTTCCAAAAACTAGAAACCATCAATGCTCAAGGGTTCCAGTTTTCATATACCCAGTCAATGAATACATCTTTGGCCCTATATGTATTCAAGGAGGCATGAAGTTGTATTTCACTGTGGTTTTCATTTTTGTTTCCCTAAAAAGTAATGACGATAATCATCTTTACGTTTGCCTATTAGTTACTCCTATATCTTTGGTGAAATGTCTATACAATACAATTTTTTTTGCCCATTTTAAAATGTCTTATTGGTCTAATTACTGAGTCACAAGACTAGGTATCTGGACTTAAGTCCTTTATAATACACAGGATTTGAAAATATTTTTCCTAGCCTGTAGCTTGTCTTTTAATTTACTCAGTAGTCTGTTTCGAAGTATAAAAATTTAGAGTATTACTAAGTCCAATTTATGAAAATTTTCCTTGTATGGATCATGATTTTGGTATCATAACCAAGAACTTAGTCTAACTGAAGGTCACAACAGTTTTCCCTTACATTTTCTTCTAAAAGTTTAATAATTTTAGCTCTGAAATTTAGATCTATGTTTCACCTTGAATAAATTTTTATGCACGGTGTGAAGTAAGAGTCGCAGTTCATTTTATGTATATGGGTATTCTATTCTATTAGCCCTATTTGTTCAAATTATTATTCTGCCCCCAGTGAATTGACTTGATATACTCATTAAAATTCAGTTGGCCATAAATGTAAGGGTTTATTTCTGGACTTTCAATTATATTCCAAAGTTCCAATTATATTGGCATACACGTATGCCAATACCACACAGTCTTGCTTACTGCAACTTTGTAGTTGTGAAATGGAGGAAAGAGAAGTGTGAGTCCAACTTTGCTCTTCTTTTTTAATATTGCTGTGGCTACTGAGGGTGATTTATATTTTCAAATTAATTATAGGACCAGTTGTCAATTTCTAAAATGATTCTTTTTTTTCTTCCAGAACATGTAAGGATGTACTTTTTTCTCTTTAATCAAGTATACTTAATATAGTGTTTTATTAGTTTAAAATGTAAAAATGATAATTCCACAATTGAATACATTTCTCAGTGTTTATCAAAATAAGTATACCCTTAATCCCCTTTATTTCATCCATCCTCCCACCTACCTCCGCTCTGGCAACAACCAGTTTTTTCTCTGTATTTAAGAGTCTGTTTTTTGTGTGTGTCTCTTTTTAACTCTGTTTTGTTTTTTATTCACACATGAATGAAACCATATGGTATTTTCCATTTTTTGACTTATTTCACTTAGTGGTATACCCTCTAGGTCCATGTTGTTGCAAATAGCATGATCTCTTCCTTTTTTATGGCTGACTACACACATACACATACACACCACATCTTTTTCCATTTACATATTGAGGGACTCGGGTTTCTTTCATATCTTGGCTATTGTAAATAGTGCTGCCATTGGAGGGGTGCATATAACTTTTTTGAATTAGGTTTTTTTATTGTTTGTTTTCTTTGGGTAAATATCCAGTAGTAAAATTACTGAATCCTCTGGTATTTCTATTTTTAATTTTTTAAAGGAAACCCTACACTGTTTTCCACAGTGGCTGCACCAGTTTGCATTCCCACTAATAGTATATAACTAATCTTTTTTTTTCCCACATCTTCACCAACACTTGCTGTTTGTGTTTTTTATTTTAGCTATCCTGTCAGGTGTGAGATAATAGCTCCTTGTGGTTTTGATTTGCATTTCGCTGCTGATTCATGATGTGGAGAACCTTTTCATGTGTCTGTTGACCATCTGTATATCTTCTTTGTAAAAATGTTTGCTCCTGTCTTTGGCCCATTTTTAAATTGAATTATTTATTTTTTTTTGGTGTTGCATCATTTATGTTCTTTATATATTTTGGATGCTACTATTTATTTGATATGTCATTTGCAAGTATCTTCTCTTACTGAGTAGGTTGTGTTTTAGTTTTATTGATTGTCTCTTCCACCAACCAGAAGCTTTTTATTTTGATGTAGTCCCCATAGTTTATTTTTGCTTTTGTTTCCCTTTCCTCAGGAGACTTATTTACTAGGAAGAATTTACTATGAAGAATTTACTATGGAAGAATTTACTAGGAAGAATTTACTATGGTAAATTTTAGGAAGAATTTACTATGAAGGATTTAGTATGGCTGATGTCAAAGAAGTAACTGCCTCTGTTCTTTTTGAGGATGTTTATGGTTTCAGTCCTCACATTTAGACCTTTCAGCCATTTTTTTTTCTTTTTCAAGTTTTTATTTAAATTCCAGTTAGTTAACATACAACATAATATTAGTTTCAGGAGTAGAATATTCATTCAGGAGTAGAATTCATTATTTACACACAATGCACAGTGCTCATCACAAGTGCCTTACTTAATACCCATCACCCACTTAACCCATACCCAGCTTACTGCCCCTCCAGGAACCCTCAGTTTGTTCTCTGTAATTAAGAGTCTGTTTTGTGTTTTGCCTCTCTTCCCCCTCACCAAATGTTCATCTGTTTTGTTCTTAAATTCCACACATGAGTGAGATCACATGGTATTTGTCTTTCTCTGCCTGACTGCTTTCGCTTAGCATATACTTTCCAGCTGTATCCACGTCATTGCAACTGGCAAGATTTCATTCTTTTTTATGGCTGAGTAATATTTCTTTGTACATACATACTACATTTTCTTTATCCATTCTTCAGTGGATGGACATTTGGGCTCTATCCATAATATGGGTGTTGTTGACATGTTGTTATAAACACTGGGGTACATGTATCCCTTTTAATCAGTTTTTTTTTAATCCTTTGGGTAAATAACTAGTAGTATAATTCCTGGGTCTTTGGGTGGCTCTATTTTTAACTTCTTGGGAAACCTCCATACTGTTTTCCAGAGTGGCTGCACCAGTTTGCATTCCAGCAACACTATAAAAGGATTCCCCTTTCTCCACATCCTCACCAAAACTTGTTGTTTCCTGTGTTGTTAATTTTAGCCATTTAGACAGGTGTGAGGTAGTAGCTCATCCTAGTTTTGATTTGTATTTCCCTGGTGATGAGTGGTATTGAGCATCTTTTCATGTGTCTATTAGCTATCTGGATGTCTTGCTTAGGAAAATGTCTACTCAGATCTTCTGCCAATTTTTTTAAATGGATTGTTTGTTTTTTGGGTGTTGAGTTTGATAAGTTTTTATAGATTTTTGGATACTAACCCTTTATCAGATGTCATTTGCAAATATCTTCTCCCATTCTAAAGGTTGCCTTTTAGTTTTGTTAATTGTTTCCTTCACTGTCCAGAAGCTTTTCCTCTCGATGAAGTCCCAATAGTTCATTTTTACTTTTGTTTCCCTTGCCTCAGGAGATGTATTTAGTGAGAAGTTGCTATAGCCAATGTCAAAAAGGTCACCACCTGTGTTCTCCTCTAGGATTTTTCCCATTGGATATTTTTTCCTGCTTTATTGAAGATTAATTGACCACATAATTATAAGCTCATTTCTGGGTTTTCTACTTTGTTCTATTGATCTATGAGTCTATTTTTGTGGCAGAACCAAATTATTTCGATTACTACAGCTTTCATAATATAACTTGAAGTCTGGAATTGTGATGCCTCCAGCTTTGCTTTTCTTTTACAAGATTGCTTTAACCATTAAGGATCTTTTGTGGTTCCATACAAATTTTAGGATTGGTTATTCTACCTCTGTGAAAAATGCTGATGGTATTTTGATAGGGATTGCTTTAAATGTGTAGATTGCTTTGTGTAGTATAGATATTTTAACAATATTTGTTCTTCCGGCCCATGAGCTTGGAATGTCTTTCATTTCTTTGTGTCATCTTCAATTTCTTTCATCAGTGTTTCATAGTTTTCAGAGTATAGGTCTTTCACCTCTTTGGTTAGGTTTAGTCTTTCACCGCTTTGGTTAGGTTTATTCCTAGGTATCTTATTATTATTTTTTAAAGATTTTATTTATTTATTTGACACACAGAGAGAGAGAGAGATCCCAAGTAGGCAGAGAAGCAGGCAGAGGGGGAGGAGGAAGCAGAGACCCTGCTGAGCAGAGCGCCTGATGTGGGGCTCGATCCCAGGACTCTGGGATCATGACCTGAGCCAAAGGCAGAGGCTAAACCCACTGAGCCACCCAGGCACCCCCCTAGGTATCTTATTATTTTTGGTGCAATTGTAAATGAGATTGTTTTTTAATTTACATTTCTGCTGTTTCACTATTGGTGTACAGAAATACAACAGATTTCTGTACGTTAATTTTTTATCCTATGACTTTACTGAAGTTTTGTAACAGTTTTAGCAGATTTTAGGTAGAGTGTTTTGGGTTTTCTACAAACGTTATCACATCATCTGCAAATAAAGTTTGACTTCTTCCTTGCCAATTTGGATGCATTTAATTTTTTTGTTGTCTGATTGTTGTGGCTTGATTTCCAGTACTATGTTGAATAACAGTGGTGAGAGTGAACATCCCTGTCTTGTTCCTGACCATTGAGGAAAAGCTCTGTTTTTCCCCAATTAGGATGATATTAGCTGTGGAATTTTCATAAATGACCATTATTATGTTGAGGTATGCTCCCTCCATCCCTACTTTGTTGATGGTTTTTATCATGAATGGTTGTTATACTTTGTCAGATGCTTTTTTTTCTGTATTTATTGAAAGATCATATGATTCTTTTTTTTATAAAGATTTTTTTTATTTATTTGACAGACCGAGACCACAAGCAGGCAGAGAGGCAGGCAGAGAGAGAGGGGGAAGCAGGCTCCCCGCTGAGCAGAGAGCCCGATGCGGGGCTTGATCCCAGGACCCCAGGATCATGACCTGAGCTGAAGGCAGAGGCTTTAACCCACTGAGCCACCCAGGTGCCCCATGAAAGATCATATGATTCTTATCTTTTTTTTAAAATTAATGTGAAGTATCACATGGATTTGCAAATATTGAGCCACACTTACAGTCCAGGAATAAATCCCACTTGATCATGGTGAATGATTTCTTTTAATGTATTGTTGGATTCAATTTGCTACTATTTTGTTGAGAATTTTTATATCCATGTTCATCAGAAATATTGGTCTGTAGCTCTCTTTTTAAAAAGTGTGCTTAAAAATAAATAAATAAATAATAAAAAGTGTGTTTATCTAGTTCTGGTATCAGGGTAATTCTGGCCTCATAGAATGAGTTTGGAAGTTTTCCTTCTTCCTATGGGTGTTACATGCACCCTACTGCTGTGGCTGAGCTGTATTTTCCTTCGGCTTAGTCAGTTAATGGCCCACTTTGCCTACTGTGCACTGGGTTTAGCCCCTGTGTTGTTAAGAGGATATTCTGGGGCCATCATGGGCTTGTAGTTGGGCAAAATCAGCACTCAGACGAAATGCCTGCCTTTATCCTCCTGTTCATTAGGGCTGTGGTCACACCAAACTGTAGGTTGCTGTCCCTGTCTAGTCCTCTGAGAGGTTTTTGTCAGTGAGTAGGGCTGGCAGTCAGATCAGATATCTGCCCCCAGTGTCTCTCTGGGAGAGCAAATGCACTGATCAGCAGGGCACTCTCTCTGCATTGTCAGTTATAAGGTTTGGCTGCTGGGTCTGCAGTTGAAGTAGTACGTATGGTTGTCTTCCTTTCTCTCCAGGACAGGAGTCACGCTGTAGTGGCAGCTAGTCCCTACCAGGGTTACCTGAAGATTGTGTCATGGTAAGAGCTGTTTTGAAGGGACTTCTGCTGAGTGGGGCAGGCTGGATTGAATAGATCCATAAAAGAAAATAGGGTGGGGCTCTTGGTGTTAGCCAAGTAGGTGGAGGGTGTTCTTGCTGATTCCCACCAGTGTGTGGGGATATCTAGGCTGGAGTTGAGGGAGAGGAATTGCTGCACACCAGCTCTTCTGTTCTTTGAGAATTCTCCTAAATATATTTGCCCTTTCAGCATGCATTCTGAGATTAGGAAATAAATCCATTTTATGTGCACCCCAAGAGCTTTTCAAACTGGTGCTTCTATGCTTTGACTTGGGGTTGTTTGTTTTGCTGGCTCTTTAAGGGCAGGGACAATTTCCTGTTGCTCTCTGGCTCTCCCATAGTTAAACTTGTTGATATTTAAAGTACCCAGGGTTAAGCCCCACTGATAGTAAAAACTAACAAGTAAATTAATCCTCACTGGTTTTCAAAACCAAATGTTATGGGGATTCATCTTCCCAGGACATGTTTCATATTTCCCATATCTGGGGTGCCTAGTGTGGGGTCTGCTCTCCCTTCTCCATTCTTGTGTCCCTCTAATTTGTGGTTAGTCTTACCAAGAGCTTGGTTCCTAACTGTGTTTCCACCCCTCCTACCCTTCTTTGTATAGCCTCTTCTCTTCAATTAACTGTGAAAAGTCTGATTTGCCAGTCTGCAGGTTGTTTCTGGGTTGGGTGTAGTGATGTGGCTATTATCTGGGTGTATCCATGGGACAGGGTGACTTAGGATCCTTCTACTTCCATCTTCCAGAAGTCATATCTCCACAGTGATTCTTGCTGGGGCAGTGGTAAGAATTCCAATGAATTTATAAATCAATTTTTGGAGAATTGCCATCTTTACAACAGTGAGTATTCTTAAAATTGAAACTGAATAATCTCTTAATTTATTCAGATATTCCTTAATTTTCTCCGTAATGTTTTGTAGTTTTCAGTGTACAGGACTTGTACTTACTTTTTAGAAGTTTATTTCTATATATTTTATTCATTTTGGCATTACGAACAGAATCATTTTCTTCCTTTCATTTTGACTGTTTTTTGCTAGAAATCCAATTGATTCTTTTATTTAATCTTGGATTGTGCTATCTATCATGCTATTATTTCTTATTTCTGGAAGTTTTGGGGTTTTTTGGCTGATTTCTTTAATTTTTCTAGATAGAAAACATGTTCTACATTGACAGTTATATTATCTGTTAATCAACACAGCTCTACTTCCTTTCCAATCTGGATTTTTTTTTCACTTCATTTTACCTTATTACCCTAGTTAGAACCTCCAGTGCAATGTTAAATAGAAGTGATAAGAGCCAACATTCTTGTCTTGTATCTGATTTTAGGGAGAGGACATTTCATCTTTAATAATTAAGTATGATGTTAACTATGGGGTTCTCATAGATGTTCTTTCTCTCCATTATTATTTGAAGCTGCCATAATACATAAAATATATATTCTTGTCCGGATTCACTTTTCTATCTTGTCCTTAAAATCATCTGTCAATGTCAGCTTAGGCAGCTATTATAAAATTTTTATAAATGGGTAGAAATTTGAAGAGAGAAAAAGGAGACTGCTATAAGGCCAATGGAACAATATTACCAAACTTAAGCACTTCTTATATATTTGGGTATATATCACTGTAATAACTTGTTATATGTCAAAACTTGAGAGACTCTTTAAGGAACTTAGAACTTTTTAGAACACTATCCATACTACTGGATTTAGTCATATACCCTACCTAACTCTAACTGAATGTTACATAAATTAGACATGGTCGTTTCAAAATATATAGTTATAAATATTATTTTTTATATACAGAAACATCTGTTACTTTTTAAAGATGAAAAATAAGGCAGATTATGTACAAAATCAAATAGGACTTAATTTTCTTTTATAAGACTATAACCTTAATACACACAGATATACACACATATAGAATATCTATAGTAACTTTTCATGTTCTTAGGTCTATGCTTAAAATGTATAATTTTAATTGTTTTAAATGATGTGACACATTTTTAAAAAATTAAACATTATGTAAGTGCATACCATGAAAGATAAGTAGACAGATAATGCTAGTTGTTTACATAATATTCACTCTCATGCTTTTCTTATGAAGACTAACACTTTTATTCAGAATATATATTCATAGAGTTGAGGGTCCATATCTGGGCTCTCTACTCTGTTCCACTGGTCCATGTGTCTGTTTTTATGCCAGTACCATGCTATCTTGGTGACCACAGCTTTGTAGTAAAGCTTGAAATCAGGTAACATGATGCCGCCAGTTTTATTTTTGTTTTTCAACATTTCCTTAGCAATTCGGGGTCTCTTCTGATTCCATACAAATTTTAAGATTATTTGCTCCAGCTCTTTGAAAAATACCGGTGGAATTTTGATCGGAATGGCATTAAAAGTATAGATTTCTCTAGGCAGTATAGACATTTTAACAATGTTTATTCTTCCGATCCAAGAGCATGGAATGGTCTTCCATCTTTTTGTGTCTTCTTCAATTTCTTTCATGAGTGTTCTGTAGTTCCTCGAGTACAGATCCTTAACCTCTTTGGTTAGGTTTATTCCCAGGTATCTTATGGTTCTTGGTGCTATAGTAAATGGAATCGATTCTCTAATTTCCCTTTCTGTATTTTCATTGTTAGTGTATAAGAAAGCCACTGATTTCTGTACGTTGACTTTGTATCCTGCCACGTTACTGAATTGCTGTATGAGTTCTAGAAGTTTGGGGGTGGAGTCTTTTGGGTTTTCCATATAAAGAATCATGTCATCTGCAAAGAGAGAGAGTTTGACTTCTTCCTTGCCAATTTGGATACCTTTTATTTCTCTTTGTTGTCTGATTGCTGTTGCTAGGACTTCTAATACTATGTTGAACAAGAGTGGTGAGAGTGGGCATCCTTGTCATGTTCCTGATGTCAACGGGAAGGCTGCAAGCTTTTTCTCATGGAGGATATTTGCTGTGGGTCTTTCATAGATAGATTTGATGAAGTTCAGGAATGTTCCCTCTATCCCTATACTTTGAAGCGTTTTAATCAGGAACGGATGCTGGATTTTGTCAAATGCTTTTTCTGCATCAATTGAGAGGACCATGTGGTTCTTCTCTCTTGTCTTATTGATTTGTTCTATCACATTGATATAGATATAGATATAGATATAGATATATTTACATTCTTAAAGCATATATATATGCTTTAACATATATATATATGCTTTAAGCATCTATATATATGTTTAAGCATATATATAGATGCTTTAAGCATATATATATATGCTTTAAGAATGTATACTTACCCAGACTTTTTGTAGCTAAATGTGGTCTTGCATCTTAACTTTCACAAATAAGACCAAAGCAGAATTTGTAGGCAGGTTTCCATGAAATTACTTTCCCGATGAAAGGGAAGAGTCTCCAGTAGCAGGCAAAATTGCCCTACAACTTTACTCATTTTCTTGCTGCCTAGAATGTAAACTGAATTCTTAGAGGTAGAGTAGCCATCTTTGTAATAACAAAGACTAACCCTGCACATGAAGAGATGCAAAATAGGTGGGGGAAAGAATCTCAGTCTCCTGAGTATTGATATATTGGTTCTTGCCTGTCTATTCATTGATCCCTTGTTTTGTGAAACCAAGGAAACATACTTCAGATTTGGCTAAGGTACCATAGTCAGCTGTTGCTACATGTTGTTAAATGTTCACCTTAAATAGGATACCTTTACACAATTGGCCTCAGTCTCTCTTCCCAGAGGTAACTGTAACTATCTGTTATTTCAGTATTCCAAAGAAATTTTATGTATTCGATTCCAGTTTAAAGAGTGGATAAGAATTTTACTTACTTTTTCAAATTCATGATACACTTTCAGGACACTAGATAACCTCCTCCAAATTTTAACATAACTTAAGCCTTCTTTACTTTCCATACATAATTTAAAATGAAAAATACAGCAAGTGCCTCTTGATTTGGAATATGATCAATGACATTTCCAGTATTATTTTTTCATCTAAAAGGAAGACTTAATGAACAATTGAGAAAATAGTTGGCAACCCAGAAAACTTTTTTTCAAGACCACCGTCTTTGGGAGGATAAATCTAGTACTTACTAAGGACTTTAGAAAATAAATTAATTGCATTATATGTAGAACTTTAGAACTTTCTTTTTTTTTAAGATTTTATCTATTTATTTGACACAGAGAGAGAGATCACAAGTAGGCAGAGAGGCAAGTAGAGAGAGGTGGGGGAAGCAGGCTCCCTGCTGAGCAGAGAGCCCAACGCGACGCGGGGCTTGATCCCAGGACCCTGAGGTCATGACCTGAGCTGAAGGCAGAGGCTTAACCCTCTGAGCCACCCAGGCGCCCCTAGAACTTTCTAATAACAAAGATTTCTGCTACTGGCTATGAAAAAAAAAACAGCCTTTATCAAACAACCTTCCTACACATACAAATTATACAGTCTAAATAAAATATAGAAAACAAATTTATCAAAGCATCAAAGAACAATCAAGACACACAGAGTAAAGAGAACCAAGATCCAGGAAAGAAGGGACATGAAATGACAGTGAACATATATCAGTTAACATTTTTCCTCTAGAAGCATTTGCTTATCTTCATTGGATGGAGAGGCTTAACTAGATACAGTGGCTTAGTATTTATAGGAGTCTCACAAGGGTAGAGAGGGAAACATTAGAGTTCAGAGCTATAAAGACAGTCAGTACTTCAAGTGCCAAGGCCTCAGAATTTTAGAATATCAAAGACACTCATCTGCAGAGTTGTTGATCAGCATTCAATTTTTCTTAGAAAAATGAATGGAGTGAAAGGCCAAGAAACTAAGAAAAATAAGCAATTGCTAAGAGGCTATACTGCCAAGGAGTTATTTGGACATTCTTAGAGTATTGGTGAGACAAATATTAGAGTCCGGGGACTCTAAAGTGCCCTGCCCTCTGAATAAAAATAAAATAAAATAAAATAAAATAAAATAAAATAAAATAAAATAAAAATCAAATTTTCTAAAGCTTAAAACACAGCTTTATGAGGGCAATCCAAAATTACAGCACAGGAAGATCCTGAACTTACCTCCTCTCATGCAGACACCAAATCTAGAGATATATATAGGACAATTCTACCCAAAAACTAGCTGAACAGCTCCTCCACATTGAAGGATAAAAGGGCCACATCAAGATGGGTAGGAGAGGCAGAGATGCAATCTAGCCAAAAACCTGAGCATCAGCATGGTGACCCTGACTCTGGAGGGATCTCACAAAGCAAGAGCTTCTCCCTGAGGAGTGAGAGGTTTATGTGCCACAGCAGACCCCAACCTGTGACACCTGTAACAGAAAGATGAGCCCCCAAAACATCTGGCTTTGAAAAAACCATGGACTTTACATAAGGAAACCCAAAGGCCATAGGGAACTGAGATATCACTCCTAAAAGGCTCGCAAGAGAGATACCCACTTGCAAAAAGGGCCAGGGTAAAAGCAGAAGTTTTAAATAGTGCCTAAGCTATTTCTGAAGGAGATTCATTTGCTAATCTTAAACTATCTGGTGAAAAGGTAAGAACCTCTTGAAATTCAGTCTCAGACAGCGGTACTGGTAGGTGCCATTATTGCCCTCTCCCTCTGACTTGCTAGTGCCAACAGATATACAGTTCATGAAATCTGTTGCTCTGTTAAAGCAGGCAGACATGCAGTGCCTGCAAGTCGGAGGGATGTACCTTCTGTTCTCCCCAGCTGCCCTACTAAACCTGGCAGGGGTACAGGTTCTGCACTCTTCTACTGTCCTGCTAAAGCAGGTGGACCCCCCCGCCCCGATCCTGCATTCTCCAGCTGCCCACTAAAGTCACAGGACATGCATAGACCACACAAGGGACTTCCTTGGTAGACTGGCTCGGGCTCACTCCTGAGTCACAAAGAACTGTAACAATTGGTGGGACGGTTCTTGGCAGGCTATCACACCCAGGCCACTGCACAGGCAACTGACTGAAATACACCTCCAGTCTCCTTGTGAAAAAAGGCCTATTTACTTATTCTGGAGCGTCATCCGGACAGGCAGGCTTCAGGTATGTTACATAGTTAGAGAATACAGAGATGCTCTCAGGGTCTGAGGCTGGACAACACCATCTTTGTTGTCTCCAGGCCTCACTACAGCTTCCTTGTACGTCCAGTAAAGAAGTATAAACAACAATTTAACCAACTGTTGCCCAAGGGACATTTCTAGACCCCCTTGTCCAAACACCAGTAGAATTTGCAATTGTGGTTCTACAAAAATGTGTAGCTTTGACAGTCAGCTGGGTTTAACTCTAGGAAAGCTGTAGGAAACTGAGATTCCATTCTTACAGGGCCAGTGTGCTTTATAAGTCACTCTAAGAACTAGCATAGAGACAACAGTTTAAAAAGAAAATGGGATATACATGAAGGAGACATTGGCTAATTTTAGTGTGTATGCCTGAGGTGCAACGATCTATAGAAACGTTCTCTGGGAATGGAAGTGTTTGTAGGTGCCATTTTTTTTTTTTTGGCCCTCCTTCAGTCTAGCTGTCCCAATGCCAATGGGAACCTGTCCTGACATTTTCCATTTAACAGGATAGCACTGCTCAACTCACCCCAGTATTCCCCTGCAGCCCCATCTCACCCAAACTGCCCACCCTGGCAGGTACCCCTTCACAGTGGCTCCTACTCCACCATGCCAGACAGGCATATGTGGTCAGCATCAGCATCCTTCCAAAGTGATGACTGCCCCAGAACATGTGGTAGGCGACCCAACAAGACTATCACCTCACCAAAATAATTCCTGCCTCAGGAAGGGAGGTAAGGCAGGCCCATTCACCATCACATACATAGCAGTTGCAGCCAGGCCTCTCAGTCAACTGCACCAGGAGCTAATGCTACCCACCAGCATGCCTGCTACAGCTAGGCCTTTCAGTCATATGTGTCAGGGCCAACATTGTCCACAGTGCACCCACAATAGTCACAGCCAGTCATTGGTGGTCATCCCTTTCAAAAACAGTCATACCTCAGTGAAAAGACAAGAGTATATGCAGCCCCCACAGGAATGCCTAGTTCTGGTGATCAGGGGGATTGTGCTAGGCCCTATAGAACACCTACACAAGGCCACTATTTTCAACACCAAGAGATGTAGCTGACCTACCAAAAACAAACAAAGACAGTAAGACACAATGAGACAGAGGAATATATTCCAAATTAAAGGACAAGACAAAACCTCAGAAAAAGAACTAAATGAAATGGAGATAAGCATTCTACATAATTAAGACTTCAAAGTAATAGTCAAAAAGATGCCCCTGAATTCAGGAAAAGAATGGATGAACATAGTCACAAAGAGATACAAAATATTTTTTAAAAATACCAAACAGAGATGAAGAATACAACTGAAATGAAAAATACACTAGAGGAAATCAACAGCAGATCAGAAGACAAAGAAGAGATCACTGATCAGGAATACAGGGAGTGGAAATCATTCATAGAAAGTGAATGGCAAAAAGATAAAAGAGTTTAAACAATGAGGATAGGTTAAGGGACCTCTCAGACAACATCAGTCACACTAACAATCACATCATAGGGAACTCAAGAAAAGACAAACAGAAAGGCACAAAAAATATATGTGAAGAAATAACAATTGAAAACTTCCTTAACCTGGGGAAGAAAACAGAAATCTAGATCTAGGAAGCAGAGAGGCTCAAATAAGATGAGCCTCAGAAGGTCTATACCAAAACACATAACAATTAAAATATCGAATATTAATTACAAAGATAGAGTCTTAAAAGCAGCAAGGAAGATATAGATGCACAAAAAATAAAGAGAAAAAATCAAAGCAGAACATTAAATAAAGTTATCAATCATAAGCAAAGAGAGGAAAAGTAGGAACAGAGAACTACAAAACAACCAGAAAACAATTAACAAAATGACAATAAGTTCATGAATGTCAATAATTATTTTAAATGTAAATCATCTAAATGCTTCCCTCAAAAAACGTAGGGTGAGTGAAGGCTTAAAAAAAAAAAAGACCAATCTATATGTTGCCTATAAGAAACTCATTCCAAACTTAAAAACACAGACGAAAAGTGAAAAGGTAGAAAAAGATATTGTATGCAAATGGAAGGCTAGGGTAGCAATACTTGTAACAGATAAATAGACTTCAAAGACTATAATAGACTTTGTTCCAAAGACTATAATAAGACAGACAAAGAAGAGCATTATATAACAATAAATGCATCAAGCCAAAAAGTTATTGTAAATAACTATGAACCCAATATAGGAGTACCTAAATATATAAGGCAAATATTAACAGCTTAAAGGGAGAAATTGACAGCAATACAAGGATAGTAGGGGATTTTAACACTCCACTTTTATCAATGAATAGATCATCCACACAGAAAGTCAGCAAAGAACCAGTGGCTCTGAATGACACATGAGATCAGAAGGACTTAATAGAGATATAACTGAACATAATTTTAAAAAAGTTGCTTTGATAACTTATAAATAATATTCAAACATGGTAGGGTTTATTGGGACTTTGTTTCAAATGAAGTAGGAATATCTTGTATATTTGACACTCTCCACACTCGGGCATTAAAGTAGATTACATTAAAAGAAAAAAAAAGATATGTAGAGAACATTTCATCAAAAGACAGCAGTAAACATATTCTTTATAGGTACACATGGAGCATTATTCAGGATAGATCACATATTTGGCCACAAAACAAGACTCAATTAATTGAAAAAGATTAAAATCATATCAAGCATTTCCAACCACAAACGTATGAAACTAAAAATCAATTTCAAGGGAAAAAAAACACAAATACATGCAGTCTAAACAAATGCTACCAAACAACCAATGAGTCAGCACAGAAAGGAATGAAGAAAAAAAATATCTGGAGACAAATGTAAATGGAAACACTATTATTGAAAATCTTTGGGATCCATCAAAGGTTGTTCCAAGAGTGAAGTTTATAGTGACAGGCCTACTTCAAGAAACAATAATCTCAAACAACCTAACTTCATACTTAAATAAGCTAGAAAAAGAACAAAACACAGAGTTCATAGAAGGAAGACAATAAAGATCAGAGTAGAAATAAGTGAAATAGAGACAAGAAAACAGAAAAAAAGAAACTAAAAGCTGTTTCTTTTATAAGATAAACAAAATTAATAAACCTTTTGACAGACTCATCAAGAAAAAAAGAGGACTCAAAATCAGAAATAAAAGAGAGGAATTACATCTCAAACCACAGGAATACAGGGGATTATAAAAGGGACACCTGGGTGGCTCAGTCAGTTAAGTGTCCAACTTTGGCTCAGGTCATGATTCCAGGGTCCTGGGATCAAGTCCTGCATTGCGCTTCTTGCTCCATGGGGAGCCTGCTTCTCCCTCTGCCTGTTGCTCCCTCTGCTTGTGCCCTCTCTCTCTCTCTCTCCTTCTCTGACAAGTAAATAAAATCTTTTTTAAAAAAAACAAAGGATTATAAAAGACTATTAAGACAAACGATATGCTAACAAATTGGACAACCTAGATAAATTCCTAGAAACTATAATCTTCTAAGACTGAATTAGGAAGCATTAGAAATTCTAAATTCTTGATAACTAGGAATGAAATTGAGTCAGTTATCAAAACACAAAGAAGAAAAGTCAAAGACCAAATGTATTCACACGTGAATTCTACTAAGCATTTAAAGGAGAGTTAATACCTATCCATCTTAACCATTCCAAACAATTTAAGAGGAATATGATGTTTCCAAATCCATTTTATGAGACCAGAATTACCCTGATACTTAACATCAAAGACATTTAAAAACAAGAAAATTAAAGTACAATATCCCTGATTAACATAGATATAAAATATTCCACAAAATATTAAAATCCAAATTCATCAATACATTAAAAGTGGAACCAAGTGGGATTTATTCCAGGAATGTAAGGAAAATTTGATATCTACAAGTCAATATAATACACCACATTAACCAAATGAAGTATAAAAATCATATAATTGTATCAATAGAAGCTGAAAAAGCATTTGACAAAATTCAACATCCATTTATGATAAAAAAAAAAACCAAACCTCTCAACAAATTGGAGAGAGAAAGAAGAGTGAAAGAGAACATTTCTCAACATAATAAAGCCCTGATATGACAAACAGAGCTAAAATCGTATGGAATGGTGAAAAGTTGAAAATTTTTCCTCTAAGATCAGGAACAAGAGAAGAAGGCCCATTCTTGCCACTTTTATTCAACATACTACTGGAAGTCCTAGCCACAGCAATTAAACAAAACATAAAAGATGTCCAAGTTGGAAAGAAAAAGTAAAATTGTCACTATTTGCAGATAAAATGTCCCCATATACAGACTTAACCAAAAATCTATTAGAATAAATGAATTCAATAGAGTTTAAGAACACAAAATTAATATGTATAAATCTGTTGCATTTCTATACACTAATAATGAAGTAGCAAAAAGAGACATTAAGGAAATAATACATTGTATGATTGCATTGAAAAGAATAAAATACCTAAGAATAAATTTAATTGATGTGAAAGACCTGTAATTTGAAAACTATAAGATATAGAGAAAAGAAATTCAAGATGACACAAATAAATAAAATGGTATACCATTCTTATGGATTACGAAAATTAATATCATTATAATGTTCATACAACCCAAAGCAACCTACAATTCAATGCAATCCCTATCAAAATATAAACAACATTTTTCACAGAACTTTAACAAATAATCTTAATGTGTGTATGGAACCACAAAGAAATCATGAATGCTAAATTAATCTTGAAAAAACAAAGATGGAGGTATCACAATCCCAGATTTCAAATTATACTACCAAGCTACAGTAATAAAAACCCTATGGTACTGACACAGAAATGAACACAGAGATCAATGGAACCAAAAAGAAAGCCTAGAAATAAAACCATTCTTTTTTTAAAATATTTTATTTATTTATTTGACAGAGATCACAAGTAGGCAGAGAGGCAGGGAGAGAGAGAGCAGTGGGGGGTGGGGGGGAAGCAGGGTCCCCGCTGAGCAGAGAGCCGAATGTGGGGCTCGATCCCAGGACCCTGGGATTATGACCTGAGCCGAAGGCAGAGGCTTAACCCACTGAGCCACCCAGGCGCCCCGAAATAAAACCATTCTTAAGTGGTCAATTAATCTATGACCAAGGAAGCAACAATATACAATGGGGAAAAAGAAATTCTCTTCAGGGACACCTGGGTGGCTCAGTTGGTTAAGCAGCTGCCTTCGGCTCAGGTCATGATCCCAGCGTCCTGGGATCGAGTCCCGCATCGGGCTCCTTGCCCCGCGGGGAGCCTGCTTCTCCCTCTGCCACTCTGTCTGCCTATGCTCGCTCGCGCTCTCTCTCTCTCTGACAAATAAATAAATAAAATCTTTAAAAAAAAAAAAAAAAAAAAAAAAAAAAAAAAAAAGAAATTCTCTTCAATAAAAGGTGTTAGGAAAACTGGACAGCTATATGCCAAAGAATGATGCTGGACCACTTTCTTACATATATACAAAAATACACTTAAAATGGATGAAAATTCTAATTTTAAGACCTGAAACCATAAGACTCCTAGAAAAAATTAAGGCAGTAAGCTGTTTGACATTATATAGCAATATTTTGGGGGAGGAGGGTCCTGTCTTTTCAAGGAACAGCAATAAAAGCAAAAATACACAAACAGGGGATGCCTGGGTAGTTCAGTCGGTTAAGCAGTTAAGCTGCTGCCTTCTACTCTGGTCATGATCCCAGGGTCCTGGGATCAAGTTCCGCATCAGGCTCCTTGCTCAGAAGGGAGCCTACTTCTCTCTCTGCTTCTGCCTGCCACTCTTCCTGCTTGTGTTCTCTCTCTCTGACTAACAAATAAGTAAATAAAATCTTTTTTAAAAATACAGAAATGAAACTACAGACTACATTGAAATAAAAAGCTTTTCCTAGCCAAGGAAGTAATCAGCAAAATAAAAGGCAACCTACTGGGGCGCCTGGGTGGCTCAGTGGGTTAAAGCCTCTGCCTTCAGCTCAGGTCACGATCCCAGGGTCCTGGGATCGAGCCCCACATGGGGCTCTCTGCTCAGCGGGGAGCCTGCTTCCTCCTCTCTCTCTCTGCCTGCCTCTCTACCTGCTTGTGATCTCTATCTGTCAAATGAATAAATAAAATCTTTAAAAAAATAAAAAAATAAAAATAAAAGGCAACCTACTGAATGGGAAGAGGTATTTGCAAATGATGTATCTGATGTGAGTTAATAGCTAGAATGTATAAAGAACACATACAACTCAACACCAAAAAAAACAAACAAACAAAAAATAATCTGGTTTAAAAATGGACAGAGGACTGAATAGACATTTTCCAAAGAAGATAAACAGATGGCTAACATACACATGAAAAGATGCTCAACATCACTAATCATCAGGGAAATGCAAATCAAAACCACAATGAGGGGTGCTTATGTGGCCCAGTCAGTTAATCTTATCTGCCTTTGGCTCAGGTCATGATCCTATGATCCTGGAATCAAGCTCCATATCAGGCTCCTTGCTCAGCAGAGAGTCTGCTTCTCCCTCTTCCTCTGCCCTTCCCCTTGTTCTTGTTCTCTCTCTCACTCTCTCAAATAAGTAAAATCTGTAAAAAAAAAAAAACTGTAATAATATATTATCTCACACTAGTCAGAATGACCACTATCAAAAAGACAAGACACAAGAAGTGTCTATCTGAAAAAATAGGAACCCCGATGTCCTATTGACATGAATGAAAATTGGTGCAGTCACTGTGGAAAACAGTATGAAGATTCCTCAAAATATTAAAAATAGAAATACCGGTTGATCCAGTAATTCTATTGCTGGGTATTTCCCCAACAAAAATAAAAACACTAGTTTGAAAGCTAGATGCATACCTATGTTTATTGCAGTATTATTTAAGATAGCTAAGATATGAAAACAATCTAAATGTCCACTGATATATAAATGGATAAAGAAGATGAAATGACATATTATAGCAAATGACATATTAGCTATAACAAAGGATGAAGTATTAACATCATGACAACATGCATAGACCTAGAGGGTACTATGCTAAATGAAGTCAGTCAAATAAGAGAAAGACAAATATAACAATCTCTTATGTGGAATCTGAAAAACAAAACAAACATACAAAACAGAAACAGACTCACCAATAGAGAGAACTGGTGATTGCCAGTAGGCAGTGTTGTAGGGGGATGGGTGAAATGGGTGAAGGGGATTAAGAGGTACAAATTTACAGTTATTAAATAAATAAGCCATAGGGATTAAAAGTACAGCATAGAGAATAAAGTAACATTGTAATAAATTTGCATGGTGACAGATGTCAGCTACACTTCTGGTGAGCATTTTGCAGTATATTTATGTGTCAATTCACTACGTTATACACCAAAAACTGATATACTACTGTATATTAACTGTACATCAACTAAAATCTTTTTGAAGATAAAGATGCATGTGCATACAATAGAATACTACTCAACTATAAAGACATGAGATATTTTCATTTGCAACCACACGAATGGACCTTGAGGGAACTGCTAAGTGAAATAACTCAGAGAAAAACAAATACCATATGATTTCACTGGTATGTGGAATCTAAAAAACAAAATAAGTGGACAAACAAAACAAAACATAGATACAGAGAAGGGAGTGAGGGTTGGTGGGTAAGGATAGTAGTTGTTGGGCAGGTAAAATGGGTGAAGGAGGTCAAGATGTGCAAACTTCTAATTATAAGATAAGTCATGGGGAAGTAATGTACATCATGGTGACTCTATTGAAAAATATGATAGTGCACACTTGAAAGTCACAAGGAGAGTAAATCCCAAAAGTTCTCATCCTAAGGAAAAAAAATATAACTTTGTATGGTAATGACTGGTAACTAGACACCGTGGTGACCATTTCACACTGTATACAAATATCAAATCATTACGTCTCTTGAAACTTATAACACTATATGTCAATTATAGCTCAATAAAAAATCCATAGCCTTGAGTCATATCCTTATATGAAGAAATCACAATGATCTATTTTGAACTAAATATATGTTGAAAGAAAATTAAATTCATTTAGTGGCAGGCATTTCATGGAAAATTATAACTCATTTCAGGAAATAAGACAAAAGTGACCAAATGCAAAGCAAAAAATTATATGCAAATGGAAAAGATAAAACCCATACTGACTTTAGCAAACACAGATTTTAAGGTAACTAGGATTAATATAGTCAATAAAATAAAGGAAAATTAGAGAATTTTTCTAAAGAGTTGAAATATATATAAAAATGAATCAAATAGGAATTCTGGAACAGAAATATACCACAACTAAAATTAAGAAATTAATAGGTGGGTTTAACCATGGAATAAACCATCTAGAATAAAACACGGGTGAACAGAAAGATAAATCATATTTCAGATGGAAGCACAGTGAAGAGTATTATGTAAATACAGAAAAGAACATGAGACTTAAGGGACATGATTTTTAAAAATCTTATGTTTATACAAGGATAAAAGAGAATGGGGTACAATTGTTATAAATGAGGTGATTTTTTTTTTACCCTGTTTCATAAAATAACAGATAAGGCTCAAAGAGGTTAAAAAATTTTTCCAAGGTAACATAAGATTAGCATCTCAAAAAATGTAGTTTCAAAACTAGGTCTTACTTCAAAGCCTATGCTCTTTTCTGTAAACCATAATACTGTAATACATTTGAAAGTGATCTTTGCAGTTTTGCACTCTACCAGACTTTTCCTGATGTGTCATGCTTTTAATCTGTACATGGAAAGATGCCCTAGGGTAAAAAGCACACACAGAGAAAGCATACCTCCCACTTGCCAAAATGTTCTTTGGCTTCTTAGAAGCATTCTGCCCCTCTCTTGCTGCTTTCCTATGTAATTTAGACCCAGCAAACCCTGTTATCATTGCATCTTTTCAATATGCTTTAAACTAGTGTCTTCAAGTTTGTTTGAGCTCAGATTCAACCCCTCCTAGCCCACTGCACACACCTTTTAGGGGAGGCATGATCTAATATGTAAATAATATAGGATGAAGATTATACATTTATCTCTTAATCTATCTGGAGACCTTCCTTAATAACAACATCTTTCCCAGTATAATTGTGTTACTTTACTTCAGATAAGGAATTAGCAAACTTTTCCAGTAAGAAATTACTTTTCCAAGTATTTTTTTATCTTGGGGTATAACAGAATGGTAGTTGGAGTGCGGATGGGAAGAAAAATACTGACTATAAAAGTTACTTAGGCAGGGGTCTATGGCTTTATGACTCTTTCCACTGAAAGTCTTAATGATTGGCAAGGAAAAATAAGGGAGATTTTTTTTTAAAAGTCCAGCACCAAATTAGACTCATAGATTGCAATTTATTTGATGGTCATGTTTCTCTCAGTCTTCCAACCACCCATTATAACCCTACTGCATTTGTCTCTGTCCCACCCTAAATCCTCCATTGTAATTTTGCACAATCTTTACCTCTTCTGCAAAATTCATTTGAATAATAGAGAATATCTGAAGGTGTTTCTGTATTCCTATTACCTCTCTGTATTTACACATCCAGCCTTTGGATCCGTTTTAACAGATTAGTTTCACAGAGGAAGAAAGTATTTTAAAATATTGATAATGTGTCATAATTTTTTACATTTAAACATTTGAAATATTTTAAAATAAAGTTATTTACAGGGAGGCTTACATTTTTAAGTTCAATTATCACAAAACAATCCAAAACTTCAAATTAGTCACAAGACAGAAAATACGGTATTGCCAACATGAGTTTACGATAGAAATTCAGACTTAAAAGATGCAAGTGAAAACCTTTCCAGACAAGAGAAAAGTTAATATCCAAAGTCAGAAGAGGCAGTCTTCCCTCAAACATATTTTAAAAAGTTTATCAGTCAGAAAAAGAAAAATAGTTTTGAATGCATTGTAATCCACAGGAAAATCATGAGCAGAATCATTCAAATTAACTCCTACCTTTCAACTCATAAGACAAAATAATTATTAGTGATGAATAGTTTGAGTCACCTCTTCCAAATTAAACACAATGTCCTACTTAAGGTATATGCATGTACACACATGCATGCACAGACACGCACACATACACTAGTATGTAGCTTTGAAATTCTGATCCATCAATGATAGCAGTAGTGAGGGGTATAATATATGATTGAGTGGTTTGAACATTCAATGAACCATGTCATGATTTTTTATAACAGAACCCCTCTACAATTCATTCTTTCAATTTAATTTATGTGCACTTCTTCAGTAAATGCACTAGTTTATACAAGTCTAGGAAACAAGCTGTTCTCAATCAACTTATAAGGATTCTATACTCAACTTTCTTTGTATCTCTATTAACTCAAAGACAATAATATTTAGAAACAGCTATCTTTCAAGCCCCATGCTATCTATTGGGGGATAAAAAGAAAAAAAAGCTATGTGTGCTGCCAAAAAGGAGCCACAAGCCACTGAAATCTAGTGAATTCATCTTAATTGGAATTGAGGTCACACTAAGCTAGAAAACGGTTCAAGATTTTAAAACATAAAAGGAAACTTTCACTTTTGGAAATCTTTTGGGTTTCATGAACATTGTGTCACAATTTGGTTTTTAAACAAGATATTCACAAGCTTTCAAGGTTTGGGTTAGTGCAAGTATATGGTATATTTTGTCATCTGAATTGCAGAGAAATACATGATTCTTTTTTCTCCAATCTATCACGGTAAAAGGCATCTGAAGGTGAATGACTTACATCATGAAAAAACGCAATTGTTCAGCAGACAGCTCTTTAATTATAAATCTTTAAATGTTGGGAGGACTGCATTTTACTTCACTTCCTTTCACACACACAATGACAAATTTTAAAATACAACTTTTGTATTCTATAATTAAGAGAAGATATTGCTAAAGAAGGCCAAATGGCAAATTCTTTCATTTCAAGTGTACATAATGGTACATGTTTACATGTGGTCTTTTCCATAACATTTAAAATCATATTTATGCAGTGAAGATGGCAGAGTCTCTATTAAAAATATATTCTTTCTGCAGTATAGAACACTTTAACAAAGTAATGCTGGATATGTTTCAAGTCAGTAACTCTAATGGCATTCTTCAATTTCTCATATTACCAAGCCCTCAGAACAAAAGTGCCACTATCAATAGGGTGCAGATTTCCTCACTAACTCATTTTGATTTTCACTGAAACCTTTTCTTCATACTTACATGGACTCTCTAAAAAGTCTTCAAGCTTTTTAAATATTGGATGTGAAGACTAAAGCCAGAAGCTATTTATTTGGGAAATGAATTATCCTAATCTCTTGCAGCCATTTTCACGCTATAAAAATGTAGAAAAGAAATGAAGAATAACAACGGGAGGGACAAATGGGGAGTGACAAAACTGAAGCCCAGTTTGAAGGAGATAGTTTTAGATGTCTGAATGAGGATTTAACAGTAAGATTCAAGAGTGTTCAAAACTAGGTGTCTAGGGTATAGCTGTTAAAATGTAATGCTCTTGCCTTGTAAAATTGGCTTAGAAATGTATAATATCAAAGTCTTAAAAGTTCAAACCTATATGGGAAATACATGTATTTCTAGTAGAAGTATCAAATGCTTTCCTCTAATCCCTCAATACACACTAATATGTTAATGTTAGGTCAGTAGTTCTCAGACTTCTGGTTGCATCAGAATCCCCTAGAGGGCTTGTTACAACACAGTCTCCTTAGCTTCAACTCCAGAGCTTCTGGTGTGGGATGAAGCCCAGGAGTCTGAATTTCTAACAAGTTCTCAGTCGTATTAATCCAGTAGGGCTTCCATAACAAAATACCAGTGACAGGGTGGATTAAATAGCAGAAATTTATTTCTCACAGTTCTGAAGACTGGACAGTCCAAATCAAGGTAACCAGCAAGTTAGGTTTCATAGTGAGGCCTCTTCTCTTGGCTTATAGGCAGCTTGCATCTTGCTGTGTACTTATATGACTACTTCTCCATGTGCATTTGGAGTGAGAGATCTCTCATATCTGTTCCTCATCTTGTAAAGTCACCAGTTCTATCAGATCAGGATTCCACCCTTATGACATTTTTTTAACTTTAATTATCACTCTAAAGACCCGATCTCCAAATATAGTCACATTGGGGTTTAGGTCTTCAAGATATGAATTTTGGGGAAACATGGTTCAGCCTATAACATCAGGTGATGCTGTTGCCATGGTTTCAAAACTACACTTTGAGAACTAGTATGTTAAGGATTGTGATGAATATAAAAGTATATTTGCAAAGGTTACTGCTTTCAATAAATTTCTACTATGTTAAGGGACAAGTCAAATACACAAAATATTTGGAAACTAGAGACTCTGGACTCTGAGAAACAAACTGAGGGTTATGGGGGTGGGTGGGTGGAGGGGGTAGCCAGGTGATGGGTATTAAGGAGGGCATGTGTTGTGATAAGCACTGGGTGTTATATGCAACTAATGACTCATTGAACACTACATCAAAAACTAATGATACTATATGTTGACTAACTCAAAATAATAAAAAAATAATTTTATGTATGTGCCAAAACATAACATATATATGGAAAAATCAGGTTATTAAGCTCTTTCTTGAGAACACATCACAGAGTCAGTAAAATATTCAATAGTGTTACCACAATCATTAAGATTTTGAGAAATGAATGTGGAAAACTACATTCTAGGTATAAGAAATTTGGAAAGAAAGTAAGTTTGGAATAAGTAAATTATACCTGGTCTGGGGGGTCGGGGGGGATCGGGGGGAGAAGGAGTTTGTTGTCTGAAGAAATTTGTATGAAATGTGGTGTGAGATAAGGTTGGAAAATTGAATCGGACTACGAAAAGTAAGAATTATGGTCTCCAAAAATTCCAAAGAAAAATAAAGCAAATTTAAATCAGAATAAACAGTGAAAACTGAGTAAGAATAATATCTTGATTGTACAGAGTAGTATCTAAACCTTACCTCCACTTATACTTTGATGTATTTTAGGATTTTTAAGACTTTAATTTCATAGAGCAGTTTAATATCACAATAAAATTGAAGGGGAAGTTAGAAATTTCTCTTATATGCCCTGCCCTGAGACATATATGGCCTCCCTATTATCAATATTCCCCACCAGATTAAAATTTTGTTTTAAGTAATCTACATTGACACATCATTATCACCTATAGTCTGTAAGTTGCCTTAGAGTTCACTCTTGGTATTTTACATTGTATGGGTTTAGACAGATGTATATTAACATATCCTTCATTGTATCATACAGAGTATTTTCACTGCCCCCAAATCCTGTGTGTTCTATTCATCTCTCTACCCTACCACCCTGGGAAACTATGCACCTTTTTGTTGTTTCCAGAGTTTTGCATTTTCCAAAATGTCATAGCTTGTCAGATTGGCTTCTTTCACTTTGTAATATGTGCTTCAGATTCTTCCATGTCTTTTCATGGCTTGATAATTCATCTCATTTCAGTACTTAATAATATTCCACTGTCTAGAAGTATAATATTCATACATTTACCTACTGAAGTATATCTTGATTGCTTCCAACTTTTAGCAATTGTGAATAATGCTGCTATAAACATCTACATGCAGGTTTTTGTGTGGACAGGTTTTCAGTTCCTTTGGATAAATACAAGGGAGTGCCATTGCTGGATCATATCATAAGAGTAAGATTAGTTTTGTAAGAAACTGCCAAACTATCTTCCAAAGTAGTTGACCATTTTTCATTTCCATCAACAGTGAGTAAGAATTCCTGTTGCTCCACATCCTCAACAGCATTTGGTGTTGTCAGTGCTCCAGATTTGGGGCATTCTAACAGGTGCGCGATAGTATTGTCTTTTTTCAGTTGCATTGCCCTGAAGACAGATGATGTGGAGCATCCTTTCACATGCTTATTTACCATCTGTATATCATCTTTGGTGCGGGGTCTATTAAGGTCTATAGCACATTTTTCATCAGGTTCTTCTCTTAATGTTCAGTTTTTAAAGTTCTTTGTATAATTTAGGTAACAGTCCTTTATCATACTTACCTTTAGCAAATATTTTCTGCCAATCTGTATCTTGCCTTTTTATTATCTTGACATAATCTTTCACAGGACAGAAATTTTTAGTTTTACAGCAGTCCAGCATATTAATTCTTTCTTTCATGGATTGAGTCTTTAGTGTTGTATCTAAAAAATCATTACCATGTCCAAGGTTATTTGGATTTTCTCATGTTCTATCTGGGTATTTCATAGTTTTCCATTTTACAATTAGGTCTGTGATTCAACTTAAATTTTTGTGAAAGATGTAAGATCTGTGCCTAGATTCATTTTCTCCCATGTAGATGTCCTTTTGTTATTGTACCAATCTTTGAAAAGATTATCTTTTTTTCCATTTTATTGTCTTTACTCCTTTGCCAAAGATCAGTTGACTATATTTTTTAAAGATTTACTTATCTATTTATTGGGGCAGATGAAGAGAGACGGAGAGAGGGAGAGAATCTCTAGCAGACTCCCCACTGAACACAAATCCTGATGTGGGGCTTGATCCCAGGACTCTAAGACCATAACCTGAGCCACAAATCAAGAGAGGGATGCTTAACCAACTGAGCCGCCGAGGAACCACCATTTGATTATATTTATTTGGATCTATTTCTGAGCTATCTGTTCGGTACCACAGACATATTTTTCTATTCTCATACCAATACCACACTGTCATGATTACTATAACTTGATAGTAAATCTTTAAGTCAAATATGTCAACCCTCCAACTTTGTTCTTCTCTCTCAATACTGTAACTTTCTCACTCTTTTACCTCTCCATATAGACTTTAGAAACAGGTTACTTATATGCATAAAATAAACTTTTAGAATTTTGATTGGAATTGCAATTGAATTGGAATTTTCACTGGAATCTATAGATCAAATTGGGAAGAACTGACTCTTAAAAATAAAGAGCCTTCCTACCCATGAAAATGGAGTATAATCTCTTTAGTTCTTTTTTATTTTTTTCATCACTTTTGTAGTTCTTCATATAAATATGACATGATATGTACAAGATATATAAATATTTCACTTTGGGGGATGGTAATGTAAATGGGCATTGTGATTTCACTTGTTCATTGCTGTTTTGGGGGGTTTAAAAATTTTTGTCATTTATTTAAATTCAGTTAATTAACATATAGTGTACTGGTTTCTGAGGTAGAGGTCAGTGATTCATCATTTTTGGGATTTTTAAAACTGTAAAATATTGGTGATCAATGACATTTATTACTTCTTAGAACCATAATGCATAAAAATCTTTAACTTCTGGCTTACCAACAAGAATTTACAATCTTACTCCATATTAAAAATTAGATAATGCCAAACAGCAAAGTTCCAACTAATTATTGACAGAACTTTATCATTTCTTTCATGTATTCTGTATATTTATTCACCATCATCAAAAAAATAACTTGCCAGAAATTAGCACTTTAGTAATATATACAGCTTAATTCATATAAGTTCAATTCTGAATACTTTTAGTGTACATAAAATATCATAAGATTGTATTTATTTCTTTTGTGTCTATCCTTAGTATAAAGAACATATATTATTTTCCCTATTGTATTTTTAATTGAATGAATGATATTTATGTTTTTATAGTTATGACATATATATTTGGAATTTTTTTAGGTAAACCTGGAGAAAAATATACTAATAGTTGCTAGGGACTGAATCAGTCAACTTTATTTTGCTCTTTGTTCATTTGGATTAATTAGAAGTAGATATATCTCAACTATTCCACTTTGTAATTAAAACACAAAAATCTAATTCCCAAATGAAACCAAGGCTTTTACTGAGACAAAGAGAACATAACATCACTGTTAACGTACACTGTTAATTTGTGTGCTCTGAAAAAAAAAAAAAAAAGAAAATCTCATTTTCGAGGAGACATTTCACAATGCATGAAGAAAGCCTGTGTTTCTTGGCATTCCTCTTGTAATCTATTTCCTAGGGCATTTAACGTCCATAAATACAAGTTTCTAGTGAAGATGTTGTCATAAACATAATGTTTGTAAAGAGATCCACAATGATATGAAAACGTATAGATGTTTATTCAATGTGAAAATACAACTGATGAAATTATTGGCAGAAAAAAGCATAGGGACTATTAGCCCTACAATGGCTTTTTATATTTACAAACTCCTTGGTACATGTAGTTATGTTTTTTTTCCACTCATAATCTCACATGCTATATCTTTAGTTCTCGTTGGTTGAGTTTTATGTAATCCATTGTTTTTTTCAACCTCTAACTTCTATTAATTTACTGTTTTCCAGTTTAACTGTATCATTTCATCTTCTGCTGTTTATAAAAAATTTTACTGTTCTTAGTAATGTATATTTCATTCTATTTTTAACATTTTTGGAATTAATAAATTTTTACATGGGTCAAAAATTGAAATTTATATATAGAACAAGTTGTACAGTGAAAAATCTCCCTCCTTCCCATCTGGGTAACAACCTACTTTCTCCTCCTTGAGTAGTGGCTATTAATAATTCTTGGGTATCCTTCCAAATATTTAAAAGCAAATGCTAGCAAATATGAAGATATATTAACCTCTCTCTATTCTAATAAAATAACTTCAATATACTGGTTTTTGGTTCACTTTTAATTAGTTATTTCTTGGAGATCTTTCTCTCACAATTTATAGAGAGCTTCTATATTCTTTTAGATGGCTGTATTTTACTTACAGATTTACCATGATAAAATTAACCACTATTTTATTGATGGATATTCATGTTTTTCATTTTTGGTTTTAGTATTTTTTATAAACAATGGATGAATAAAGTCTTTTCACATAGTGAATATATAGGATAAATTCCAGAAAGGGAAATTGCTGGACCAGAGGGTATAATTCTGATAGATATTGTCAAATTCACTCCAGATAGCTGTAGAAATTATAATTCCAACCAGAACCATATAAGTGCATATTTCCTTATAGTCTTGCCAGCACTGTGTGTATTGGCAATTTGAAAAAATTAAAACCGATAGGTGAAAAATATCTCAGTATTTTAATTCACATCTTTTAGCAGTAAAAAAGAATGTCCCTATATATTTAAGATTCATTTGTATTTCCTATTTTGTAAATCATCTGTTTATGTCCATTAACCATTTTTGGGGGGTGGTTAAGTATTGAGTTATTAAGGGGAATATCCTTTTACTTGTGATATGAATTACAAATATTTTTTCATAGTCTGTTGTCTTTTGACTTTGCTGATTGTATTTTTTCCTAGACAGAAAAAATGTATATGTACCTGAATTATCAGTCTTTCATATGTGGCTTCTAAATTTGCCTAAAGTAGGAAGATTTTCCTCAATTCCTGATTGTACAAAAATTCTCCCAAGTGTTTATAAATTAGTTTTTTGTTCTATTTTGTACATTTAAGATTTTTTTTTCTTCTGGAAATTGGTGTGTGGTATGACACAGAGAGTTACTTCTTCCCCTACAAAATTACCCAGTTATCAAAACAGTATTTTTACTTCTTTTATTTTATACCAAATTCCTTCTGGCATTTTTGCCATCCTTCCCAATTTCTAGGCTATGTCTGGCTCCTCCAGTAATAAGCTGGGGAGGGAACAGGGGAAGTTAGGGGTCCAGAAATTCTTCACTTGACTGGTATCCATGTGTCACGGGCTTCCTATGGTTGTGTCAAGTACTGAAGTCTGAGTCTATTTGGAAGGTATTTTTTTGTAGTTATTCTCTAAGGAAATTATGTACTAATAATTCCCTTGAAATTCGTGAGGACTTGTCCACAGCTGTCAACTAAATATCTTTCCCATTGTTCTACACCATATTTCCGCTGAGGTTTTCTTCCTTGCGCATAATGCTCTGTAAAGTAAATTCTGAAATTATCTTCCCCTTATGTTGCCAATATCTGTTCCTCTGATAATGTACATCAGTTAAAAAACAGAACAATTACCTCTTTTTCAAAAAATCCTTTCTGTTACTCAATATACTTTTTGCTTAGTACATGTGCATCAGAAGTTATAAGTAATATAACTCATTATTTTTAAATTTCTTTCTAAACCCCATATGGTCATTTTTTGTGACTAATCCTGAACATAACTGGCAGAGAGCTTAAATAGTTCAATTTAATATCCTGTTACATAAACTATTTATCATGCTATTTCCTGTATTTCCTTTGTACTTGTTTTTTCTAAACTATTGCTATGTTTTAAATATTCTGTCATGACTGTGGCTTTCTTAATTTCATCTTCTATTTCTCTATTAGTTTCCCATGGCTGCTCTAAAAAATCACCACAAATTTAGTGGCTTAAAACAATACAGTTCCATTATCTTAAGTAATGGCTAAATAAACTGTAGCCATTATAATGTATGTTTTCCTATTCTCAGACCTCTTCCACTTCAACTTCAATTCTTTCTTATGTTTGTGGAACTTTTGGTCACTTTTTTGCTTACCTTTGGTGCTCTTTGTTCTCTCTTTATGGAATTCTTATTATATATATATTGAATTTCCTGGATATGTCCTCCAGCTCTCTTATCTTTTTACTCATCACCTTGATTTCATTAACTTTTTCCTCTGACTTCTGAGAAAATGTCTCAGGTCAGTCTTTTAAATTAATTATATGAACTTTTGCAGTATGGACTTTATTGTTTACTGTCTGTTGCATTTTTAAATTTAATCAGCATGTCTACTGATCTGTAAAGGCTGTAAAAGATATGTTAAAATCTCACTGTGACTGCAGTTTTGTCAATTACTCTGAAAATAATATTTTGGATTTCTGATTGATTCCTTTCCACAGTTAAAATATCATGGTTCATTTTAAGGCTAAAAATAATAGATTTTGAAAGGTTTCTTCTGCTTTTCAATAGAAGAATATGTTCTTGGGGTTATCAACATTGTAGAATATTTTTATCTTTTTTGTTTCTCCTTGCTCCAGTCTCCTTTATAACCTTTTTCATTCTTTTTTTAAAAGGATTTTATTTATTTTTTTAAGATTTTTTTTATTTGACAGATGGAGATCACAAGTAGGCAGAGAAGCAGGCAGAGAGAGAGAGAGAGAGGAGGAAGCAGGCTCCCTGCTGAGTAGAGAGCCCCATGTGGGGCTCGATCTCAGGACCCTGGGATCATGAACTGAGCCGAAGGCAGAGGCTTTAACCCACTGAGCCACCCAGGCACCCCAACCTTTTTCATCCTTCAAATTAAAGATAGATTTTACACGAAATCTTATTTGTATATTCAAATGTTGTAGTACTGGACAAAGGAGAAAGAATAAAGTTCATATTTTGTTTTTATTTTGCTAAAGTGTGATTTTGAAAGCAAACATAGATTATTACTTTGTTGTACAATTAATTTTCAGCATTTCATATGTAGAAACATTGGGTGAAATTCCCTAAACCTTCTTGGGACCAAAATTCCCTTATTGCCAAAGCAAAACTTTGTTTCTTACCTTATCAAATCTGATATTGGGAGCCCTATATTTGGCCAGAGCACTAATGACTTTTAGAAATGTGGAGGTAACTACCACACAGGGGCAGTATGTTTTACGTCCTCCTATGTATCCACGTCTGGTTGAGTGGGTGGCTGAGCATGAAGCTGAGTGCAAGTTACATTTTTTGTAGAGCCTGACATTGACATTGTCTGGGTTGCTACAAGCGCTTCTCTGAGTGAGGTGAGTACCATAACCTATGAATGACATCTTGGACCACATGGACTTAACAGATACAGAATAATCCATCCCGAAACAGTGGAATGCACATCTATTCAAGTGCATGTGGAACCTTTTCCAGGAAAGATCACATGTTAAATCACAAAACAAGTCTCAATAAACTTAAGAAGACTAAAATCCTATCAAGCATCTTTTCTGATCACAATGGTATGAAACTAGAAAACAATTACAACAAAACTGGAAAAAACAAAAACATGTGGAAACTAAACAACATGCTACTTAACAATCAGTCAATGAAGAAATTAAAGAAGAAATCAAAAAGTATCTTAGACAAATGAAAATGGAAATGTAATGATAGAACATTTTGGGACAAATCAAAAACACTTCTAGAGGGAAGTTCATAGCAGTACAGTACTCAAGAAACAAGAAAAATATCAAAATAATCTACCTGACATCTAAAGGAACTAGAAAATAAAAATAAAAATAAAGAACAATTTTAGTAGAAGGAAGGAACCATGAAGATCAGAGCAGAAATAAATGAAATAGAGACTAAAAAGAAATTTTAAAAAATTAATGGAAATAAATTGATTTGCCAATTCTTTGAAAAGATAAATAAAACAGACAAACCTTTAGCCAGACCCACCAAGAAAAGGAGAGGAAGAGCCCCAATAAATAAAATCAGATATCAAAGAGGAAAAATTACAACCAATAACACAAAAATACGTGTGTTGGAGAGGATGTGGAGAAAGGGGAACCCTCTTCCACTGTTGGTGGGAATGCAAGTTGGTGCAGCCACTTTGGAGAACAGTGTGGAGATTCCTCAAGAAATTAAAAATAGAGCTTCCCTATGACCCTGCAATTGCACTACTGGGTATTTACCCCAAAGATACAGATGTAGTGAAAAGAAGGGCCATCTGTACCCCAATATTTATAGCAACAATGGCCACGGTCGCCAAACTGTGGAAAGAACCAAGATGCCCTTCAACGGATGAATGGATAAGGAAGATGTGGTCCATATACACTATGGAGTATTATGCCTCCATCAGAGAGGACGAATACCCAACTTTTGTAGCAACATGGACGGGACTGGAAGAGATTATGCTGAGTGAAATAAGTCAAGCAGAGAGAGTCAAGTATCATATGGTTTCACTTATTTGTGGAGCATAACAAATAATATGGAGGACAAGGGTAGATGGAGAGGAGAAGGGAGTTGAGGGAAATTGGAAGGGGAGGTGAACCATGAGAGACTATGGACTCTGAAAAACAACCTGAGGGTTTTGAATGGGCGGGGGGTGGGAGGTTGGCGGAACCAGGTGGTGGGTATTAGGGAGGGCACGGATTGCATGGAGCACTGGGTGTGGTGAAAAAACAATGAATACTGTTATGCTGAAAAGAAACAAAAAATTTAAAAAAATACAAATGTTCATAAGTTAATACTATAAACAATTACACGTGAACAAATTAGACAATCTAGACTAAATTCCTAGGGAAAAAAATCTTCCAAGACTAAGTCATGAAGAAATAGAAAATCTGAATAGACTGATTACTAGTCATGAAATGGAATCAGTAATGAAAAACTCACAATCAGAAGTTTAGAAACAGATGATTTCAAAGGCGAATTCTACCCAAATTTTAAAGATTTAAAACCTGTCCTTCTGCTGTTCAAAAAATAATAATAATAATACAAGA
Organism: Martes martes; assembly: GCF_963455335.1. Lineage (NCBI taxonomy): Eukaryota > Metazoa > Chordata > Mammalia > Carnivora > Mustelidae > Martes > Martes martes. Next base: position 22,361,484 of record NC_137897.1, read on the forward strand.
GGAAGAAATGCTTCCAATTCATTCTATGATCCTTGCATTACCCTGATACTATAAATGAAGACAATACACTATACACACACACACACACACACACACACACACACTAGAAACCAATATTCTTGATGAACATAGATGTGATAATTCTCAACAAAATACTAGCAGACCAAATTCAACAATACATTAAAAGGATCATACATGACAACCAACTGGGATTCATTCCAGAGATGCAAGGGTGCTAACAGCCACAAATCAATAAACGAGATACCCCATGCTAACAAAATATACGACAAAAGTCATATGACCATCTCAACAGATACAGAAAAACCATTTGGCAAAATTCAACATCCACCCATGATAAAAACTTTTAACGAACAGGGGACAGAGAGAATATACCTCATCACAGTAAAGGCCATATATGACAAATCCACAGCTAACATAATACTCAGTGGTGAAAACCTGAGAGCTTTTCCTCTAAGATCAGAAACAAGACGAAGTTGTCCATTCTCACCACTTTTTTTAAAAAAGATTTTTATCTATTTATTTGACAGACAGAGATCACAAGTAGGCAGAGAGAGAGGAAGGGAAGTAGGGTCCCTGCCAAGCAGAGAGCCCAATGTGGGGCTCGATCCCAGGACCCTGAGATCATGACCTGAGCTGAAGGCAGAGGCCTTAACCCACTGAGCCACGCAGATGCCCCCATCCTCACCACTTTTATTCAACATAGTATTAGAAGTCTTAGCCATAATAATAAGGTAAGAAAAAGAATAATAAGGCACCCAAATTGATAAGTATCTGTCACTATTTGCAGATAACATGATACACAGAAAACCCTAAAGACTTCACCAAAAACCTATTAGAAGTAATAAATAAATTCAGTAATGTTTCAGGATACAAAATTAATATACAGAAATCTGTTGCAATTATATACACTAATAACAAGGTACCAGAAAGAGAAATTAAGAAAACAATCCAATTTATAATTGCATCAAAAAGAATAAAATATCTAAGGATAAATTTAACCATGGGGTAAAAGACCTATACTTTGAAAATTATAGAACACTGATAGAAGAAATTGAAGACAAAAGAACTAAAGAGAAAGATATGCAGTGCTCATGGTTTAGAAGAAATAATATCATTAAAATGTCCACACTACACAAAGCAATCTGTAGATTCAATGCAATACCTATCAAATACCAATGGTATTTTTCAGAGAACTTCAACAAATGATCCTAAAATATGTACATACCCACAAAAGACCCCAAATACCCAAAGCAATCTTGAGAAAGAACAAAGCTAGAGGTATCATGCTTTCTGAATTCCAACTATACTAAAGTCATAGTAATCAAACTGTATGGTACTGGCATAAAAACAGACACATAGATCAATGGAACAGAACAGAGAACCCAGAAATAAACCCAAACTTATATGGTCAATTAATCTACAATAAAGGAGGCAAGGCAAGTGTACACACTGGGGATAAGAGAAGCTTTTTAATAAACAGTGTTGAGAGAACTGGGCAGCACATGTAAAAGAATGAAACTGAACCACTTTCTTATACTACATATAAAAATAAACTTAACTGAATTAAAAACATAAATGTAAGACCTGAAACAGCAAAATTACTAGAGGAAAACATAGGCAGTAAGCTGTTTGATATTTTCTTAGCATTATTTTTTTTTGATCTATTGCCTCAGGAAAGCATAACAAAAGCAAAAATAAATAGGACTATATCAAACTAAAAGTCTCTTGTACAGAGAAAGAAACCATCAATAAAATGAAATAGCAGCCTGCTGAACAGGAGAAATTACTTGCAAAGGACAAATACTTTAGGGGTTGAAATCTAAAATATAAGAAGAATGCCTATAACTCAATACATACAACAACAAAAACAACCCTATTAAAAAATGGACAGAGGACCTGAAAAGGTATTTTTCCAAAGAAGACCTACAGATGGCCAACAGGTACATGAAAAGATGTGTAACACTACTAATCATCAAGGAAATACAAATCAAAACCACATTAAGATATCATCTCGCACATGTCAGAATGGCTAAAACAAAACAAAACCAAAAAACCGAAAGAAATAACAAGTTGACAAGGATGCAGAGAAATGGGAGCCCTTGTACCTTGTTGGCTGGAATATAAATTGGTGCAGGTCCTATAGAAAACAATATGGAGGTTCCTCAAAAAATGAAAACTAGAACTCCATGATCAAGTAATTTCACTTGCGGGTATTTATCAAACCCCCCAAAAACACTAATTTGAAAACATATGCATACCCATATGTCACTGCAACATTATTTATAACAGCCAAGATATGAAAACAATGCAAGTGCCCATCAATAGATGAATGGATAAAGAAGATGTGGTGTGTGTGCATACAATAGAATATTAGTCATAAGAAAGAATGAAATCTTGCCATTTATTACAATAGACTTAGAGGATATTATGCTAAGTGAAATAAGTCAAACAGAGAAGGATAAATATATATAATTTCACTTACATGTGGGATCCAAAAGACAAATGAAAATACATACAGAATCAGAAAAAGACTTACAGAGAGAACAAACTGGTAGTTCCCAGATGGGGGGAAGACAGGCATGTGGGAAACAGACTAAATAGGTGGAAGGGATTCAGAAGTACAAACTTCCAGTTATAAAATATGGAAGTCAAGGGATGTGATGTATAACACAGGGAACATTGTCAATAATAGTATAATAAGTTTATATGGCAACAGATGATAACTAGACCTATTAAGGTGAACATTAACATTGATTAAATATATTTAATCAATATTTTATAATCTGAAATTATAATACTGTATGTAAATTATAATTCAATAAAAATCTGTATGTAAAAGAATTAGGCTAACAATTGATCATTATTCTTATCAATTTCTAAGAAGGTGAGAAGGACTTGGATAGTTAAATACAATGTATCATGCCTCCACAATAGTGTCAACAGAAGAAAAAGTGATCCACACTAATTTGTTTCCTTCCGCAAGCCATTTCATACTCTTCCTAAGCAACTGTATCCTTGACTAAAGTTGCAAGAAAAAATAAAAGTTGTATTGGCTCTTGTTCTTTTAATGCTGTTCAGATAGAGAAATACTAAATCATTGTCATTAATAGCAAGAAACATTTATTGCCCCAGTCATCATGGATAGACCACTAAGGTCAATGGAATGGATTTGGATGAATCAACTTACTAGAAATACATTTATTGAGAGCATAAGGCTTTAGTCCAAACTTTCTATGACAGTCTAAAAAGAAGATATATGCCAAGTAAATCATCTCTCCAAAGCTTTCTAAATTTTAAAATAGTGTAAGAATAGCGGTATTTGAAATAAACAATGCACACTGGGATTACAGCAATGTGACTATTTGGGAAAGAACAGGTTTCAGGCTAAATAAAACAGTGGGACTGAGGAAAACGACCTGTGTGCAAATACTGGCTCATTATTAAGAGTGGAGATTGTGTCGATGTTTATCAAGGGGCAAATACAAAAGAGCTTAGAAAACTGTTGTGTATCTAGATATGTATACTTTATCAGTCACTAGGCCCTGTGTTTAAAATTTAAAAAAAAAAAGACAAGGACAATGACAAAGATTATGAGGAGGGAGGGAAAGGAAAAGAATGAAAGAGGCAGAGAAAAATCATGCCCCTTTTCACATTAAAAAGCTTATTTTACTATTCCAAGCAATTAGTTATATTTAAAATGAGTTTCTGACATTACTGACCAGCTACATTTTTAATTCGACTTCAAATGATAAACAGCTTCCAATCAGAATAGAGCTTGCAATGAAGAATTTGAAATAGGTATCTCTTGGGGTAGCTGCAGGGTCCCCCTTCCAATGACTTCCCATTCTCTAAAAACTGCCTGGCTGCTGGGAAACTCACTTGTATTTTGTGACCCCAGATCTTTAGTTATACCTGAATGAACTTGGGGTGCAATCAGGACCAAAATTAGGCCAGTCAGATACTGGTAATTTCAAGAAAGAAAGGTCAGTTAGTTGAGCTATGCTAGCTGAATTGCTCATACTGATTAGGTTCTTGATCTCTTTCTGCAGAGGTCCACTGGCCTCCTTGGTTTTGCTCTAAGCTCTTCCTGCATCCTGCTGATAAATTCTCTTACTGGTATTGCTAGCCAGAGCTACTCTCAACCCAGAGAGTTAGAATTCAACTCGCTTTGTATCACTGATGCTAAGAACATTTGGTGGCCAAACTGTGGACTGTAACTTCAAATTTTAAAATGACAAAGATACCAAGTGGTACAATTTGGTTCAAGAAAATATATAAACTCTAGCACATGTCACTAGCATTTCCAAGAATATCAAGCATTTTGCTTGGGTTCTCTTTGGGGGTTTGGCACATCTACTTATAAGAGTAATCAATTATTTCTGCAGAGCCAATCAAAATTCATTTCAAATAATTTATAACTGGATTTTTTGGAAGAAAAAGCCATCAACTTTGTATTACGAGGACAACAGAATGCATTTTTACATTAATTCATATTTTCAAAATCCTTAACCAAAACTTATAAGTTAATTCTGACCATGTGGTTAATATAGTCTCAAATAAGTAATTTCATACAAGGAAACTCAAGCACAGAGAAGTGTCCTTAACTCAGGTGTTTAATCAACATTGTTGCTGAACCAAGAGAACTCCCCAGCATGCAACTTCTAGGCCTGTGAAATTGAATCTAAATTATAACAGCTTCCTTAAAACTTGACAAATACCCTAAGTTAAAATTTAAGGGCATGTACTACCATAGGAGTTACTGGTCCAAACGCATTTTAACATGACCCAACATGCACGTTGCTCTGTGACCATGAGGGTTGTGAACCAAGAGCAGATACAGTTGTGTAAGAATTACAGCACTGGTGTGTCTCCAGCACTGACTTATTTTCACATCCAGAAAGATACAGACTTCATCTACTACATTCACCATTATATTGGGGAAGTTACCACAGAGATCTCTAAAGATTTTGTTTCCTTTGTGATTTTGTTTTATGAACTTTGAAACTACATAAATGATAGGTTTATCAAGATATCGAAGTATTAAATACTTGAACAAAACCACAGGAACAGGCCATGACAAAGCCATTGTCCTATCTTTTGCCACACATAACTACTTATACTTTTCTCAGCTTAGGAAGAAATATCACTTACGTGACAAGTCCAAATTCTAACTCTTATCTTACACAGTTATTGGTTCAACTATTAGAATTCCAGGATCATCCTTAGACTGACACCCCTTACTCTCCTTACATTCTATAAAAGCTTCTATTATAATTCTATATAATATTCAACTCCAAAATCTCAGTGGTTCACAAAAAGCATTTCCTGACCATGGATCCATAGGTCATCTGCAATGATCCAGGCTCAATTAGAAGTTCAAGTTACTTCTCATTCTAGAACCCAGGGTGAGGAACATCTCCTATTTATAATGGAGTGTTGTCATGGAAAGGTGGGAATTTAACAAGACTTACAGAAACTTACAGTACTTCTTAAAGCTTCTTTTTGAGACTGCTCCAATTTAAAACTGGCACATTGTCACTCTCGCCCACAGTCCATTGGTCAAAGTAAATGACATGGTATGCCCATCACCAATGGGGTGAGGAAGAATACTCCTCTTATAATGGGGTGAGAGAGAGGAATGCAGATTTTTCTCAATAATACTGTAATCTATTATATATTTTCTGCCCAAGATGCTCCAGAAACTTCATATCCTGCTGAGTTTTCAGCCAAGGACTGGGTACCACAGGCAACTGGCTGATTTGAAAGGATACTTTTCAACAAAGAAAAATGAGAAGGTTTGAGACAATCCATGAGCTTTGGTGGGAATATGAAATGTTAAAATGTTAAAAGTCAAAGTGACCATCATAGTGGAAATCACTAAAATGTAGTCTCCTTTTGGTATCTTGATCTATTATCACCACTTGATTTAGTATTTATTTTCTTTGACACTTATCAATAGTATCTAATAAATCTTAAGGAATAACCTGAATATATCTTTAAACTTGAATTTTAACTAAAAGTGGCATGTGCTTGGCTCTTGATCATGCTCCCTCTCATCTCAGGCATCTTGCTTAGAAGTATGTCAGTTGATAGGATATGCATACAGAGCTGAAGTTCAGTATGTTGTTTATTACTTTTTTAAATTTTTTTTCCTGCTTTAATTAAAGCTTTCATTGATGGTGAAATTATTGGTCCTGGAATGATCCTTGACAATGCTTTGAAAACAACAACAACAACAACACAAACTCATGGTTACATGGTGCTTTTGAACTAGCTTAACAAGAGAAGAATAGCTATTACATTGCACAAGACAACTAAATTTTTATTTGTTAATTGCCTCAAGAAATTTAACTCATAAGATACTACACTATCTGTGGAGCCCTAGTTTTCTGATAATTTATCTTTTGTTTTTTCATGCAGACTACTACTTCTATCAGTTCATTAGAATTTTTACATCTGTGGCAAAGAAACAATACTGTGTGTGATTTCTATTTTGTTGGAATTTTAAGTTTCTTACTTAAACAAGATGATGTTGTTAAATTTAACTTTTTGTCATCGTGCAGCATTTAGTTTTCAGTACCTGAAGTTTTCATTTATTAGTTTGGTTGGGTTTGGGAGGGGTTGTTCTTTTGTTGTGTTTTATGGAGGTTTTTTCCCCACAAGTTTTTGTTTGATGTCCTTAAAGCCACTCCATGTTAGGGTGCCACTTTTTCCTTTGGTGGGCTTGAAATAGATTTCCTGGCTCAAATTTAAATTCAAAATTCCATCTACCCAATTCCAAGTATATTATTATTAAATATTTCAGTCAATTTCTCTGAATTCTATATATCATCTCTTGAGAATGAAACATGCAAAGCAAAGGTAGAGTTTGCTATTGGATTTGTAGAAAAGCAAAGCAGAATAACTATGTTTTTAAAAGATACATGGAATGCCACCAAATTAAAAGTGGAAGCAGCCAACCTCCTGTTCTGCTTTTCAGAAATATGTGCAACAGGATTAGATAAGCTACCATCACCTGAGTGGTTTCTTCTAATTAAGGTAGAAGCCCCACAAGGCCGCAAATGGCCATTTCTGTAAGGAAAAAGAGGAACAGAAAAGCTCTGTCCTAGCTTCATAATATGGACTTTGTGTCCCACTAAATTTGTTTGGAACCCCATAATTTTGAAGCTTGGCATGACCAGATAGCTTGCCTGACAAACCTACCTCTTGCCCAGACTGCTTTGGCTGATTTTCTTAACATATTTTTAGTCAAAGAGAAAGGCAAGAAAGCAGAGTATAAAGAAAGGGGTTTGGGCTAAGATCCTGACATTTCCACTTTACATATCCCTTTTTTAGCAAACAAGTTGGGGCATGGCTCACAGCTACAGAATCCAAATGTCTGTTTCGAACGGGTGCTTAATGTATGGGGTAGAGAAAACAGATTCTAAGTTTGACTCTTAACTCTGCCAATGTGTGATCTTTGTCATATTACTTATCTGTGCCTCAGAGTCCATGTTAATAGAAGCAATGTCTTCACAGTATCCACTTTATAGAGCTATGATGAGGATTCAGTGAAAAGATATATAGAGAAAGCATTTCATATAGCACTCAAGTCAAAGTAAGCAATCAGTAAAGCATAATTTAGAAAGATTGTTCAGTGAAAGTACAAGTCATCCAGGAAGGAAAAACAAAACACACTAAGCAACAAAAATGTTTCTCATCGTAGATTTTACTTAATGAGAATCAAGTTGGTCAGGTTAAAGGACACAAGCAAATTATATTCTTCGCTGACCACCCTTCATCTTTTCAAATATGCTGTTCATAACAACATGAATGAATTATTTGGGAGGAATTGCAGCTTTTAGGTGCTTCCATTCTGAGAAATAAGGAAAAGATTAGAGCCATGCTGTTCAACAAAACTACAGTGTGAGCCACATAGGCTCACTATATTTTAAATATTTTAGTAGCCCATATTAATAAAGTAAAAACAGGTGAAGTTTATCTCAATATATTTTATCCAATCAGATTATCTAAAATATTGTAAGTCATCTAACTCATAAAGATTATTGAGATATTTTACATTTTCTCCCTCTCCAAGATATGATATGCAATTTCTACTTACGGCATATCTCAATTCTGACCAGCCAGCCACATTGCAAAGTGCTCAATAGCCATATATGGTTAATGGCTACCATACTTAACAGGTAAGGTGTGAAGGATGGGGAAGATGAGGAAGAAGAGTTGGATGGGGAAATAGGTTATGAGGCTGTCCAGTGGCATTCATATAAATTTTGTGACCTAATTGTTTGCAAGCTGAATGAGATCAAAGAATCATTTTCAAGGCTGCAATAAGCCACATTATCTGAAGATGTTGGTATGTGCACTAAGATAACTTTATCATCTTAACAGGACATCAATCAGTTATAAGTTATTAATCAGTTGAGTTATTTATTGAGTTATTTATTAATCAGTTAAGTTATAAGTTATTAATCAGTTGAGAATTTTTTTTGTTTCCTACTTAATAAATTTTAAGAGCTCTAACACCTTGAAACTGCTCACTTATACCATGAAGGGTCTAAGGAAAAGGGAAGATGGTTCTTCAAAATGGTTTATTAAAACTGTGTTGTAGTCTCTCCTAGTCTTATCTTAGCATTCTTCTCAAGATACACCTCTGAGGATGGCTGTAAAACTGAGCCTATGTACAGTGTTCATATAGGAATACTGATCAGTTTTATCTTGGTCTCTTAAGAATTGCACATTTTATTCTATTAATGCTTCTTACAGTAACTATCATATTAAATCAGAAGTTTAACTTTATGATTCATAAATATCATGAAACTTGGCACCCATAAATCAGAGCACTAAATTGGAAGTTTAAAGTAAAGATTTATAAACTAACATACTAAATCACAACTTTAAAATTTAAGATTCATTAATAAGAACTTTTATATGCATGATATATAAATCAAAGCAGTGCCCCTGATTCTTGGAAGTTAATGCATGTAAATCAGAATTCTTAAAGTTAATATTAATAAATCAAGGAAAAGCATTTTACTTGGTAAATTTCTTTTTTAAGAGAATAGTTCCTACATTACATAAGGGCACTATCTTCTGAAAAATATGCATCTCAAAATTCCTTTGATAGCCATTTCCAGAACATCTTTTTTTTTTTTTTTTCTGAAAGAAAGAGAGAATGACAAAGAGCAAGAGCAAGAGCAAGCATGAGCGGGGAAGGGGCAAAGGGAGAGAGAGAATCTTAAGCAGGCTCTACACCCAGCACAGAGCCCCACTCAGGGTTTACTCTCATGACCCTGAAGTCACGACCTGAGCAGAAATCAACAGTTGGACGCTTAACTGACTGAGCCAGTCACGTGCCCCTCCAGAACATCCTTCTTACTTAAGCCCATTGCTCTTATGTGAGCATGGAACTATCAGACATGCACCTTGTTCTTATAAATGCTCTTATATTTGAGGACAATAATTAAGTCACACTACAGGTTTTCCATTTCTAGGCCAAAAATACCTGCAAAACTTAGCCTTCCTCCATAGGAATCATATTCTGCATCTTTGATCATTTTTAACAAGTGACTACAAGTCCTTTTGAAGGTGATATGAACAAACCTGGACAAAATGTTCTCACATGGGTCCCATTAACACACAGTGTGGTAGATGAATTACCTCTGGACCCTAATATGTCATGCCTGTTTGTAACAGTCCATTTATATCTCACAGCCAAAATACCAGGAACAGCTTGAATTTCCCATAATAATGTGTTACTGTGAGCTCGGTGGTTGAACTGCTTCACTCCCTTCATGCTTTACATTCCCTGGGCTTCTATGTAGCCTAAAGTAAACCAGATTCTCTCTTTTCCACTCCATTAAACTGGCTCTTTTTAAAGTTACTAAAGACCTACATGCTTTCCAAGACCAAAAACCAAGTTGAGCTCCTATCACAAATGAATATTCACTGTCATTTCCCATATCACCAGTATCTGTGATCCTTCCTTTCTCCTACCTCTCCAGCAGCATCATCTACTCTTCTTTATGGCACCTCCTATCTTAAGACCTCCTACTCTCAATATTAGTCTTCCATACAGTTCTCCCTTGAAGCATCTATTCCACGCCCCTCACTATACAACTGCTCTTCTTTTCCTACAGGATCTACTACCACTTAAATGTTGATTATTTATGGGGCTCTTTTCTAAGATCTAGAAATATTTACCAGTTTTTTTTTTCCTTATTGCATTACTAGCTTCTCTAAGTTTACATTTTCAAAATGAGATTCCTTATTTCTTTGGCCAAGGCAACTTTTTTTAATCCCCAATGCCAACTCCCTACTCTAAATAGCCAAAATTTCTCTCAAATTTCAACCATTCATTCCATTCCTACAGCTACTATTTTAATTTAGGCCCACATTAATTCTTTCTTGGACTGTTCCATAGTCTCCTAACTGCTACTCAGCATTCCACAATGACCCATCTGCTTCTACCTTCTCAACTCTATCTCTCTCCCATCATATTCTACACTTGAAATGAATGATTCTCAATTTGGGGAATTTTGGTCCCCAAGGAACATTCAGAAGTGTCTGAAGACATTTCAGTTGTCCTGATTATGGGTGTCAGTGCTACTGGCATATAGTGGATTGAGGCTATGGATGTTGTGAAACGTCCTCCAATGTACAGGACAGAACAGGACCCCCACAACAAATAATTATCCTGTCTCAAATTTCAATAGTGCAGAGGTTCATAAACCCTACTTTAGATGAACTAAATATGCCTGTTTCACCAAGAGAATGAAACTGTTGTGTGGATCTTTGAATATGCCATATAGATACTATATTTTTCACCAGAAGTACCCTTACTCATTCACACTCAGCCTCAGGAATCTTTAACCAGTAAGTCCCAGTTTGAGTTGTGAAGAGTTTCCTCCCCTGTGTAGAATTTGGCTCATGTGTTTAAGCATCAGTGACCTACCAATATGGTGTTATGGAAACACACGCCTGGGATTCAGAGACAGAATGATCTTGCTTTGAAATAGCACTCCACCTTACTAATGGTATGTACCTGTGCAAATTGATTTCTTTCAATCCTAGTTCCTTCTTAAAATTATGAAAATATCAAACCAACAAGTTTATCATTAGGACTTAATCAGATAATGATACAAGGGAAATCCACCTACATATTTGTCACCCCACTGACTACTAAAATTAGTGTGGCTGGTTTTACAGGCTATCACCTACACAGTAAATGAAAAGGGAAGATCATCTCACATAAAGGATGTACATTCTTCAATGAAGAGAATATGAGCAACTTGGCTCCCCAAATAGACTCTCCTAAGATGTTTCAAAGTCTATTTGCAGATGAATATAAAAGAAGAAATATAATACTAAAATGTATATTATCTATCATGAGGTACACTTGCATAATTGGGTTGTTCCAGCAAGGAACCTCTATGGCACTTGATTCATCTACTTTTGGAAACACACTAGTTCATGTGGATTATATAATGAAACATAAGAATTTGTAGTTTAGTTGGAAAACACAGGACTAGAATTTGAAAGTGAGGAGAAAATAGAATGATATAGCTTATCAACTAGTAAAATGATGGCACAGAAAAGCACTATACACTTTTCTTTACAATTTAGGTAGTGAAAAGGTAGTACTTGCAACTAATGTATGAAACTCAAGATAGCGTAGCCATCACTGCGTGTGTGTGCATGTGTGCATGCACATGTGTGTTTCCACTCTTCTCCTTCCTCTCCAAAAGATTTTTCCAGCTACTTTTGTAACATGGAAGATGCAATATGCACACTCTAGAGCACTCTTATTTACCAGAGTTATAAATATAAATTGATCAGAGTGATGTAGAACTCTAAGGAAAACATATACAAATGCATTGGAAATAATTCTCAAAAATGTTGTGATTAATTCTGTTGAAACTCCCACAACAAATGTTTACTTGAGAATTTTTTGAAGCTGTGTTCAGATGAATTCAACATTACAGTAAGCAGAGCCATCCTGTCTGCAATAAAGCTCTTGCATCATCTAAGCTATTCCCAGAGGAAATAATGGGTGAAAGGAAAACCAAGTGAAAAATAACTTTTATCAGATCGACTGTAAAAGGCTTTTCTGACATTAAGGGCATATGCAGATTTTCTTGATAGCCTGATTCCATGTGATTTAGTTTAGTAATTTTCTTACTTCCCATCACTTACTTTATCTAAGTAACTTGTCTTCTGAATATATACTTTTATGCATAAAATTACACACATCAAGAGGAAATACAACATTGATACCACTTTGAAAATATCACAATGCATGCCTCTTGAGCATTTAGTAACATATTTGTGATTCTGAGAATATTATTTGTTCTAAAATTCAAAAAGTTTTAGTTCTCATATTTAGCTACTATTTTATGTCGATTAACTAATTAAACTCTGAAAGACGTATAGTATTAGGTGAAACTATCTGAAGCTGCCTAATTTTTATCTTTAAATGGCATTTATTACCAAATGAGAAAAAAATTAAAACATTTTCCCCCCTCAAGATTTAGTTCACATGATAGCATTCTATAGTCAAGGAAGAATCTTAAAACATAAAGGAATGTGCCTTAATGTTAATGTATAAAAAGACTGTATGCCATGAACATTATTTTTAAATGAAAGAAGAATTATGACCTAAAGGAAAAATTAAGCATTAGGAGAAGGCATTACTAGTTTAATACATAAATGTTCTCATAAACAAAATTGGGTAAATTACATTTGTAGAAACATGATAAGAGGATAGAAAGAGGGTTTAAAAAAAACACAAAATAGAGATGGCCAATAATGTAAAAATAGCATTAGGTTTACCAGTTATTAAATAAGTTACAATTGAAGAAATCACATCATTTATCTTCCACATGGTTCATCTCTCAATGCACTGTTACAACCCAGTACTGATGGGCATGTAAATAAAAAGGAATGGTATTTTTATGCACTTCTGGTATGTATATAAATCCATACAACTTTCTAAGGAAAAACGGGTCTTTAAAATGGTGTTATCTTTTGATATAAAAAGTTCCTAGGAATTTATCCTGAGAAAATACCTACAACCGCAAGACTGTCCCATTATTTCATATCCAAAATCAGAAATAACCTAAATATCTAAGGAAAGGTTATTATTTGAAAAAATTATGGTATACCCATAAGAAGGATTACTATGCAGCCGTGAAAAAGATATCCAGGAAATACATTTACTGGTGAAAAAATATGTTTGTAACTCATGGTTGTGTGTATGTGTGTGGGGGGAAGCTTCCCAAAAAATGCAGACCATCTTTTAAAAATGTAAAGCATGATCCTGTGTTAGAACTTTTTAGCCATAAAGATTGCTAAAGATTAATTTTAATTTAATAAAGATTTTAATTTAATAAAGATTAATTTTACATAGGTAATAAAGTTTTATTATAACATGTGTCATAGAAAACCCTGCCCAAGAGCTTTCTGTTTAGGACTCATGAATAAACAAGGTAATAGTCCTTCACGACTCAAGATAGGAAAGCAGCTCTGAGGATCAGTTATTCCAACATCCCTCCATGAGTAGGTACTTATTGTTGTCTTCTCCAAGGAGTCTCCTTTTCTTACCTTCCCTCTCCCTTTTTATTTCTATTTCCCTTGTTTCTTATTCATCATTTATTTCTTTTTCTATGTACTCTACTTATGTTGTTGTTACTGCTTTGGTTTCTTTGTGGGTCAAAAAGAAAACTCCCTAAGTGAGAGGATTTTATTGAGCCTGGTATCCAGGAGGGTGTGCCATCTCCATACTGGGTAGAGTTCTTATGGTAGGCTACCTCTTGAGCTCCTGGTCCAGTCTTTAGTTGGTTATCTTTGCTTTTGCAATTGATTCATGATCCAAGCAGTTTTGTCTGGGACAGTGGAGTCACATGGTACAAAACATGGTGACTTATGCAGAAGAAACTACTCCTTCTTGCTTATTTCAAAAGGGAGTGATAGACCTGGAGGACACTTAGGGTTACCTTTCTGTGATGAAATTTAAGACTCCATAACAGAATCTATAGCAAAGATCATTTTATTTTGTTCCTATTAATGGTTCACTTTTTATATTAAATATTTCCATTATCTGCCTATAAGAAAAAAATGAAAGTAAGTTTTTATATGTAATGAAAGTAAGTTTTTTGATCCAGTCTCTTGCCTAAAGGATATTATAATCCTAAAAGCAATTATTTGTAAACATAGGCTTCTTTAAAAATATTCATTCTATCTCACTTATCATTCCATCAGCTATTCTTGCTCCTATTTCAATCCTGATTCCTATAAGAACCTTGTTAATTATGTTTATGAAGGTCAGTGACTTCTAAATACTGGAACACTCCCATTATCCACTTTATGTTTCATTTCACCTTTCTTTAAAAAAAAATTATGTGGCTATTGCAGTTAAGTGATTACTTACATGTTATGCAGAATCTTGTAGAACTCGGTTTTGAGGCCATATGAGCCAGGAGTACATTGTGTTTTAGAACTTGGTGGTGCTTTTCTATCTTAACAATTTCTTCATTCTCAAAACCTTTGTCTTTCTAACCTGATTCTTTCCTAGCTTCAGAAATAATTCTCTAAAAATTCCTATATCTGTAGGGGTATTATTTAATATCTTACTTTATGTCACCCCGTTGTATTTTCATTTCTTAAGCCTGCTGCTGTGGTTCATTTTCTTCATAGTGGAGTTTTTTATTTGGCTTTTTTATTCTATCATCAATTTGAGCTTATTCTTTATAAACTTTCTATGATATAAATTGTGTATATTATTATCACTATAAACAAAACTTTGTGCTAGAAATTCTGAGTCATATATGTCCCCTGCTTACTGGTAGAGGGAAGGAATATATATAGTTATAATATGGGGAAAGGAGACAAAGAAGAGAACAGAGAGCTAAAGACTCTACTAGAGAGGCAGCATAGGGAAAATCTGAGGAGTACAGAAGTCATTGATTAAGGGTACTATATTTTTTCCTTTGTATCTCATGTACATAATGAGATCATTATTAAATAAATCATTTCAAATAGAAATCTAATGATTCAGAACAATGTAATATCAAGGTGTCCATATGGGGAGGGGGTATAGAAACTTATTTAGGATAGAATGAGTCATGGTCAGATGCAGTAGAATGAAGACTAAGGAAAACTCTTAAGAGAAGCCATTAAGAAGAAACTTCAGTAATGCTCATAAAGTAGGATGCAGATATTTAAATTCCATGTTGCAAAGAGAATGTTGGAAGGATTGTTACCCAAGCAACTGAGCATTTTGGTAGTGACAAGAGACAAGAAATCATAGAGGAGGAAATACATAAATGGCATGGGAATGCCCAAAGAATAAAAAATGATTAATAGCAAGGTGACCAGCACCTCTAAGAACAATATTGGCCAGCTCAAAGTATGACTTGAGATTTTTTTTAAAGTACTGTAAAAAAAATACTGTAAAAATAAAAATTTTGTAATTTTGTAAATTTGTAAATTTTGTAAAAAAAAAATACTGTAAAAAAAAAAGTACTGTCAACACCAAAAACTTTCAGCAATATTCAAAAGTTCACATGAACTAAATATTTAAAAAGGAAAGAGAAAAAAGTATCTTACAAAAACCTTTACATGTGTTGTTAAATAAAACAACAACAATAACAACAATAAATTATGGGGAAAGGAAGGTCTTCCAAACACATATAGTTGGAAAAAATGGATATCCATACCCAAAAGAATGAAGTTGCACCTTACTTTATATACAAAAATTAACTCAAAATGGACCAAAGACTTAAATGTAAGGGCTAAAACTATAAAAATCTTGGGAGGAAACAGGGAAAAACTTCTTGACAATTTAGCAATGATTTGAATATGACACCAAAGCAAAGATAATTTTAAAAAAATAGATAAATATTACAGTTTAAAACTTTTGTCTTTCAAAGGAGAATGTGAAAAGCCAACCAGAGAAATAGAAAAAAAAATCTATAAATCATTTATCTGATAAGGAATATCCAGAATATATAAAGAACTCCTATATTTCAAAACAAAAAACAAAAAAAATGGTCAAATGACTTGAATAGACATTTCTTCAAAGACATACAAATGGCCAAAAAGCACATAAAATTAAGTTCAACATTAATAATCATTAAGGAAACGTAAATCAAACCACAGTGAAAACCATCTCACATCCATTAAAATGGCTAGTATCAAAAAACAAATGGAGGAGGAGAGGCAAGATGGTGGAGGAGTAGCAGACTGAAAGGACATCAGGTCACAAGAGTTCAGCTAGCTAGTTATCAAACCATTCCAAACACCCACAAACTCAACAGGATATAGAAGAGAAGAAGAGCAGCGATTCTAGGAACAAAAAAATCGACCACTTTCTGAAAGGTAGGACGTGTGGTGAAGTGAATCCGAAGCAGTGGGAAGACAGACCACGGCGGGGAGGGGCCAGCTCCCAGTAAGCAGCAGAGCAGTGGAGCAGCAGAGCACAAAATCAGAACTTTTAGAAGTCTGCTCCACTGAGGGATATCGATCCAGAGGCTAATCGGGGGTGGAGCCCTCTCAGGTATAGTGTGGTCTTAGGTCCCAAAGGGTCACTGAAAGATCGGAGGTGTCTGAGTGTCTGAGTGTGGCAGAGCTCCCAGGTATTGGAACAGGGAAGCTGACTATAGAGACGGAGCTAAGCAATGAGCTCTCAGCTCAGGGTTAACTTAAACCATGATCTGCAGTACCGTCGGGCCACTGCTCTTTGAGTGGGGACCCCACAAGTGATAGATCCAGGGAGACTCACCTTCCCCCTCTGGAGGCAGGAACCTGCTGGGTTTGGAGACTCCAAATGGGGCTGTGCCAGAGACAGAAATGCTTGGTCACAGGCTGGGTGAGCCCAAAGCGCAGCCAGAGACCAGAGAGACAGGAGTGATTGATCCCTTTTCTCTGAAGGTGCACTGAGCAGTGGGGCCCTGAGCTCTTGGCTCCTCTGGGCTGGAGATTAGGAGGCTGCCATTTTCATTCCCCTCCTCTGGAGCACTGCAGAAATCATTCAGGGAACAAAAACTCCCAAGAGCAAACTTGAGCAGATTTCTTAGCCTCCTGGCAAGGGCGGTGCAATTCCACCTCGTGCAAAGACATTTGAGAATCACTACAACAGGCCCCTCCTCCAGAGGATCAGCAAGAACATCCAACCAAGACCAAGCTCACTGATCAAGGAGAACAGCGGAACTCCAGAGGTAGGGGAAGCAATGCATTGAATTCATGGCTTTCTCCCCACAATCCTTTAGTCTTAAAAAATTAAATTAAATTTTTAATTTTTTTTCTTATTCTAATTTTTTAACTTTTCCTCTTTCCTCTTTTAACATTTTTTAACTAGTTTATCTTAATAATACCTTTCTAAAAAAATCTTTTTAAACCTTCATTATTATACTCATAGATTATCCTTCATTGTATTTAACCTTATTTTTTGTATACATATAGGTTTTTTTTTTCTAAAAAATTTTGGAATACAATTTCTTCTAATAGATCAAAATATACCCTAAATCTAGCACAGGGCTTTGGTCTAGTCTCCAGCCTGAGCACATTCTCTCCCACCCCTTTTTTTTCTTCTTTCTTTTTCCAACCATCTTATCAATTCATTTTATAGAATTTTTTTTTCAATTTTCATGTTTTCAGTCATATTCCATCCCTTCATCATGTTTACCCATATATATATATATATATATATATATATATATATATATATAAAAGTTTTTCTTTCTTTAAAATTTTGGGAGGTAGTTTCTTCTAAGAGACCAAACTACACCCAAAATGAAGTGGGTGGCTCTGCTCTATTCACCAGTCTAATATAAATATATACGTTTTAATTTTTTTTTTAATTTTTTAAAAAACTTCTTTTTATCCCCTTTTACCCCCATAGAATGGCTAAAATTAACAATTCAGGAAACAACAGATGTTGGAGAGGATGTGGAGAAAGGGGAACCCTCCTACACTGTTGGTGGGAATGTAAGCTGGTGTAGCCACTCTGGAAAACAGCATGAAGTTTCCTCAAAAAGTTGAAAATACAGGTACCCTATGACCCAGCAATCACACTACTGGGTATTTACCCTAAAGATAAAAATGTAGTGATCCAAAGGGGCACATGCACTTGAATGTTTATAGCAGCAATGTCCACAATAGCCAAACTATGGAAAGAAGCAAGATGTCCATCAACAGATGACTGGATAAAGAAGATATGGTATATATATACAATGGAATACTATGCAGCCATCAAAAGAAATGAAATTTTACCATTTGCAATGACATGGGTGGAACTAGAGGGTATTATGCTGAGCGAAATAAGTCAATCAGAGAAAGACAATTATCACATGATCTCCCTGAGGAATTTGAGAGGCAGAGTAGGGGGCTTGGGGGGTAGGGAAGGAAAAAATTAAACAAGACGGGATTGGGAGGGAGACAAACCATAAGAGACTTTTAATCTCACAAAACAAGCTGAGGGTTGCTGGAGGGAGGATGGTAGGGAGAGGGTGGTGGGGTTATGGACATTGGGGAGGGTATGTGATATGGTGAGTGCTGTGAAGCATGTAAGCCTGACGATTCACAGACCTGTACCCCTGGGGCAAATAACACATTATATGTTAAGAAAAATAATTTAAAAAATTAAAAAACAGACAAACAAAACACGTGTGGGTGAGGTTGTAGAGAAACTGGAACCCTTATGTACTACAGGTGGGAATATAAAATGGCACAGGTATTATGACAAACAGTAGGAGGTTTTCTCAAAAATTAAAAACCAGAATTACAATCTGGTCTAGCAATTACACTTCTAGATATATATCCAAAATAACTGAAAGCAAGTTCTCCAAGAGGTATTTCCACATTCGTGTTCATAGCAGCATTATTCACAATAGACAAGATGTAAAAGCAACTCAAGTGTCCATTGGAAAGAAATTTTAACACATCTTACAACATAGATGAACCTTAAGAACATTATTCTAAGTGAAATAAGCCAGTCACCAAAAGATAAATACTGCATGATTTCAGTTACATGAGGTATGGAGTGTAGTCAAATTCATGGGGACACGCTGCCAGAACATCAAGGAGTTCACTGCCCAACACTTAGGCAAAATCTTCATGGCCCAGGCTCTTCAAGAATACAAAACTGAGAAAAGGAAGTTTCCAGAAAAGGAGTTAACATGGACTCTTGAAATCACAATGGGACAAATCTTGGAAGAAATACATTTGCATGGTGAGAAGTCTTTTATGCTAATAATAAAAACAAAACAAAAACACCAAAAGAAAGTAAAATAGTGATTGTGAGGGGAGAGAGAGATGGGGAGTTGTTTTTAAATGTGAATACTGTTACGCTGAAAATAAAAAAAAAATTAAAAATTAAAAAAAAATAAAGCTAACTACCTCTTTAAAAAATGGGTATAAATTTTCATTTGGGGAGATGGAAGTTTTCATCTTCTGGAGACTGGTTGCACATAAATTTGTATTTAATACTACTAAACAGTACACTTAAAAGTCGATAAGATGGTAAATTTTATGTGTATTTTACAACTAAAAATAAAAACATATATATACATATAAATGATTAAGATTGTAAATTTCATGTTATGTGTATTTTATCACAATTAAACAGACAGTGCTCATCATGTCCTGGAAAGCCTATCTACCCTCCCTTAGCCACATACTCTTTTACAATCCCATTAAGGTTCCAGGAACTTTCTCATCTCCCATCTTTGCTCTTGTTCTTTTGGCCTACAACCTTCCTCCCCACGCCCTATCCTTTTCTTCTCCTTCCCTGGCTATCTTCAAAGCTTTCATATCATGTTACTCTTTTAGGAGAAAAAAAACCACTTTTCTTGACCATCCAAATCAAATTATACTCCCAAGTTCTGATGCTTTACTTTACCTCCTACTTTTTCCTATTTAAGTAAACATTTTTGATGATTGTTTCTCACAGCCTATCTTCTTTTGAGGACAAGGACTACTGTCTGTCTACTCAATATATAGCTGCATCCTCAATGGGGAACTTGCCTGGCTCCGAGTGAATTTTCAGTAAACAGGTCTGAGAGTAAGGGAAGCTACTTGCTAGTAAAACAGTTTAGTATTTAGGTTAAATATAGCAAAATAATTTATTGTCAAAACTGACAGAACTCTAAAAAGGTGTTAGTAACATTTTAGGAGTAGAAGTGAAATCAATACAGTTGACTGACAGCTGTCTTTGATTCACATTCCCTTATATATGCCTTCATATACCACAATGCAGAAAGCTAAAATTACATTCTCATAATCTCTTCAAATTAGGTCTCTAAATGCTAACAAGTTTCTACCAGTGAGACCCACTCTGAGGATCAAATGGCACAGAAATCATCTTTTTACTATGGCTACTGTCAATACTTGCAAAGCATTCATAAAAATATGTCTGTTTGTGGCCTGATACAGAGTCACAGGGACAAGTCAGTAATGTGTAGGTTTGAGAGGCAGATGTGACACAGCAAGTATAGTGCCAACAGCATCTTCCTCCTCTTTGGATCTCAGCTATGGTGAGTCCAGTGGCAGGCTGTTGACCATTGCTCCTCCATTTTTAAACACCTAAATCTCTGTGTTAAACCCCTTTCTGCTGAAAATACACAGAATGGTCAGTGCACTACACTGAACCTAGAAAGATACACATAAAACTTTGAAAAGATCAGAACTGGAAAAATGTTAAGTTTTCCTATTATTGACATACAGCTCTAACCTCCAGCCATGGCAAAATTTTAGTACAACAACTAAATCAACAAGAGGTGATCATTTTCAAATGGAACCAAAGTGATCATACAAAGCTAGCAATAAATTACTAAATGAGTGTCGTGGCATGCTAACATTAATTGTTTCTTGACAGAGCCTTCACACTAGAAGATCAGTTCAACACCACACACATAGGGTACTTGCCGTCCAGGAAACATTTAACAAAAATCCCTCATGCAACTTCCTCTGAAAATCCTGTCCTGATCACTCAAGTATACCTGATAACTATCTTCTCTGCTCCTATATCATTGTGTTTATTCTTCTATTAGAATTATCATCATACTTGTTCACAGTTACATTTTAACATGTCTGTCCCTCATCCTGCTGCATTTGGAGGTTAGAATGTCAATAAATGTATTTTTTCCATAGAACCCTAAGACCTAGTACAATACTTGTCATACTGTCGGTATGTTCAATAAAATTGAATTTTTGATATTACATTATGACATAGGTAAACTTAACTGAATAATATTAACTACAGATACACTGATTAATGGGTCTATACAAACTGAAGATCATTCTCTTTTAGAATCACCCGGGCCTTTTCATTCTGAGTAACTTTTTTAATCCTAGAAAGTAGTGTTGCCTTGTCTTGTGCCACTGTGTCATAATGTATTAAATTGGTACAGCAGAATTTTTATTTTGCTTTAAAATTGAGCTCATCATTTTGTGTGGGTTGTATTCAACCTCATTAACTGGATTTATAAATTTGTGACAAGTTTAGGCTTTATCTACCTCTTTCCCTCTGCCTGCTTCATTACCTTCAGAGCTACGCCCACAGTGGGTGTGCAGTGGGACCTTTTTGAACGACCATATTCTTGTGACTCGCTCCCTCCCTCTTAGTTGATACCTCTGCTGGCCTCTAAACCTTTATGGCAGGTTTTCTTTCAATTTGAGAATTAGTAGGAGATCGACAGAAGCTATTGTATACTGTCTCTCATTTCATCCTTTAGAATAAACTGACTTTTTTAGACAACACCCATATACTTAAGACACCCACATATTTGGAGTAAATCACTGTAAATAGGAGATCAGGAGAAAACAACAGCCTGTAGAACACATTACCAAGGAGCAGCAGGCAGCCAAGTTTTTCTTAACTGGGCTACTAGCCACCAATTTAAAGCTTTCATCTGAACACACTTTCACCACACAGAAGTCTGTTTTTCTGCACAACATAAATGGAAGGGGACAAAACACTGCTGCTCTAAGTTATATTAAATTGATATTGTTAAACACAATCCTGGCTTTCAGTTGGTAAACATGTTTTCAAAAATGTATCTTCAAAAAATGAATGATGCTAAAAATAAAAGAATATATGTAAATACACAGGAAGAGGGGTCTTTCTTGTAAATTACTCCCACCCTCACCATCACCCTTCTATTTCTTAAGATGAACTTGAAACTAACTTGTTGGGGGAGGTATTGGAGTCAGTTCTTACATAATGCCACTGAATGTTTTCTCTGTCATTTAGTCTCTAACAATACTTGCTGCCAAAATGAAGGCAAACAACTACATTCTACTTCATTTGAACGCTGGAGAGCCTTTTTAAATCTTTGATATTTTCAGTTCCAAACCAAAAATAAGCATATTTCAAGAAAAAAAAAACTATTTGGAGGTGAGTTATTGAGAGTGTTCTATACTAATGATATTCTACCAGAGAGCAATGAATGTGAGCTTATAATCATAAAAATACTTGATGGTGCTTTTTTATCCAAATATCCCAGAGCATTAAAGGAAATTAAAATTCTATCCATTTGCATACTACTTCTAATAGAGAATAAAATAAACAGGCAGAAAATTGTTTAAGGAGTTTATGTGCAATTCACAGTACCAAAATCATTGCCAAGAATATTTCTGTTTCCCTGCCACCAAGAGTAACCAAACAGACCATTTTCCACAGAAAACTTACATGCGACCTAAAACCTATATTCTGTTTTTTTTTTTTTAACAATGAATGGATCACACTAGCATCTCTCTCCCTTTTTTTTTTTAAATTTATTTATTTATTTATTTGACAGACAGAGATCACAAGTAGGCAGAGAGGCAGGCAGAGAGAGAGGAAGGGAAGCAGGCTTCCCGCTGAGCGGAGAGCCCGATGTGGGGCTCGATCCCAGGACCCTGGGATCATGACCTGAGCTGAAGGCAGAGGCTTTAACCCACTGAGCCACCCAGGTGCCCCTATGTTCTGGTTTTAATTGTCAGCCCACTATGTACATTTTGCTCCTTAAAAAATTCTTCATAGATACTGTTTCCTTCATATCCCTTTCTCTATTCCTGTACTTCCAGAACTTCAAAACCTTGTCCTAAGTTGCATCTTCAGGGGCTTTACATGAAAAACCTTCGGGGATTTCAAAGAAGCAGGTAACCCATTCGCTATTCTCCCTGTGTGCAAATAAAATCTTTTCAAATTACTACAAAGATATACTTTGTTGGAGAGAAGCAAAGGCAACATCACAAATGGCAACTTAGCAGCCCCAAAGAAGGTCAACCTTGTGGGTCTGGGAGCCAGGTGGCCCCAATCGTGCCCCAGGAGACCTGCTTTTGGTTTTATTTCCAAATCCTTAACACACAGAAAAGAGATAGAAAACTTCCTTCACTCAGACAGGATGCATTCTTTTTCTTTTTTACTCTTTTTTAAGCTTTCACTTGAATTCCAATGAGCATACAGTGTAATATTAGTTTCAGGTGTGCCATATAAGGTAGGATGCATTGTTGTAGTTCTTACTTCTGACAACTGGAGCTGGAAGACTTGCAAAACACCAAGACCTGAAAAAGCTACCAAGAGTAACTCTACCTTAAGAAGAGCTTAGAAGATCGGAAAGCTCTTTCAATCTCCTCATTGAGACCAGTCATTCCGTTTAGCTCTTCTCCAGGCCCTTGCTACTTAAACTGTTGTTCAGCGGCACTGGAATCATCTGGGAACTTTTTCAAAATGACCCAACCTCTGATCTCCAAACAAGAAACTATGTTTTAACAAAATTCCCAGGCAATCCAAATTCACAATACAGTTGGGCAGCACTAGTCTCAAAGTGTGTTCAGCTTCTGATATGATTTGGCAAAATGGTCCTTAGACCAGAAGATATTTAAAGAACTTTTTAGGGGTGCTTGGGTGGCTCAGTCAGTTAAGGGTCTGACTCCTGATCCCAGCTCAGGTCTTGATCTCACGGTTGTGAGTCCAAGCCCCATGCTGGGCTCCCACACTGAGCATGGAGCCTACTTAAAAGGAAAGAAAGAAGGAAAGAACTTTTTAGCTCTCAGAGATTTTGATAGTATACATTCAAGCCTTAGATGGTGGCAACACTCTGCAATGCTCTACAAAGTCTTTGGCTTTGTAGAGGCTGAAGGGTGAGGGCCAAATGGTCTTGGTAAGTTTCCCTGGCCTTGCTTCTAACTCACAGCTCTTCAATTCAGACTTTTGGACAATAGTTTCTAAAAAATTTCAGAGCTCACACACCGAAAAACAGCCTCACGTGAGGGAAGGAAAGAAGACACAATGCCCGGTGCTTACTGGCGTCAAATTGATTACCCCACTCACTTTTAAACACATGGACTGAAAGTGTGCTCTTCAAGCAGTGGGAAGAAATGTGTCTGGGGCATAAGACCAGAAGTGTTACTCAGGAAAAAGCCCTTCCAAATGAACTTCCTGATGTCTTTTAGGATATCTTCTTCATTTAAAAAATAATTTATCAATCTGTATATTCAAATGTACAAAAATCCAACCTCCACCAGAAATTATAATGGATTATTTAATCATTTTGCTTAGAAATATGCTAGGAACACATGCACACATGCCTAAGTTTTGTGTAGTTCAAGACATCCCTACAGAGGACAAAATACATATTTTTGTATTAAGTGGGTAATTAATAAGTAATTGAAATGAACATGATAGTAAAACAGAAACTTAAAAGATGTTAGTATATCCTCATTCAGAGGTTTAAATATAGTTACAGATGGTCTGGGAAAGTCACAGGAATGGAGCTCAGTTACTAAGAATGACTGTGATTTCTAAATATTTAAGTTGGGCCTTGTGAATCAAAAGAATGGTGGACTAGAAATACAGACATCTCAATTCTTGTTCCACCTTTACTGCTCACTGACTGTCTGACTTGTCATGTTTGCTGTTTTCCCATCTGTCTCTGAAGAAAGTAAACTAGCTTAGGAGATATTTCCCATTCCAGCGTGCTATAAAATTGTTTCCAATGGCTTCAAAGACTTAAATATTATTAGCCATATTATACATAAAAGAATGAACATTAGTAATTTGCTTTGCTTGCTTTGTTCATTTCTTTTTACTTTTGGAGAACTAACAACTGCCCCTAAATTAGCATTATGGAAAAGGACATGTAGATGATGACTTCATCTTATTAAAAATTCCATCAAAGTTTTAACAAAAACTTTTCCCAAGAAGTTTTCCATAAAACTGTAGTAAGTGCTGTGCTTAAAAAATTGATTCCACTGTCAAATAAGTTGGGAAATACTGGGTTAAACAAGAGAAAAAGAGCTATGCACTGGTATTTAGAGCTTTAATATGTTCATGAGAGCTGAAGTATGGTACAGTTGCAAAATTCCCCACATTTATGTGGCCAATGGAATACTCTTCAGGTGAAATATCCCAAGGGACTGGTATTCTAAGGGAAGTGGAAGTGGAAGCTGGGCCCTTATATTTACAATGTCTGTCAAGTGGGGCACCTAGCAAAACAAGGAGGAAAAAAAGCTATCATAATTTAAATCTACTTTATGCCTGGAGAAGTCTTCTTGCCCATGTAGAAAAACTGACCTTTCTCAGCATGAAGAAAAGGATCACCATGGGGAATTTCTTGTCTACTTAAAGGGACACACTGCAGAGGATTTATCCTTAGTGGCTAAGCTGAGATCATTCCAATACATAAGAAGAAGGATGACCTGCAGAATTGGGACCTTAAGAGTGGAAATATTTCTAGATATAATTCAATATTTGAATTTAACACAAAACATAGCTGACTATATAGAAGTGTTGAAAGCTCAGCATTTATACTCAAGTAAGCAAATTGCAGCATTCTGCACCAGCATCAAATTCTGAATGTTTTTCACCTAGATATCCTTCTGCAATTCAGCTTAAATGATAGAAAATTATGTATTCCCAAATAAGGGTGGACACATAAGAAGCCAAGAATGCCAAAGAGATGATCAGAAAACCAGGATGACCAATAGGTTACATTGTATCAAAATTGTTATTCCTCAGTAAGCCACAATTTTAGATAAACAAATATTTATGACATGTTAAACATTTGTGCCCTCCTTTAGAAAATGAAGAGTTTGTTTACAAGAAAACCTACTGAAATGAAATCATATGTTTTGATCTTTGCAGGGTAAAAAAAATTTTAAAAATTAAAATGTTGCCTTAAGGCCCCAAAGACAGCCATATGCTTTTGCATACATTTTCACAACTCAGCAGCTGCTCACTGAACCTCTTCCATTTAAGTTTTCCTGTTGACCACTCTCTTCTGCAAGGCTTCTGTGACTGCCGGATGGAAATATTTATGAAAACACTGGGGCAGCCAGGATCGTCCAAGTGTTTTCAAAATGTTTGCTTGGCAAAGAGTTGCTGGCAGGCAAAATGTGCTCCTACAAGGGTTTCAGTAAGTGTTTATGCCTCCTCAGTGTATTCCATTTGTAAATGTGGGCAGAGACCTAAACTGTGATCTCTAGAAGCTTTAAATGAAGAAGCTGAAATTCACTTTGCCTTAAAAGTCTTCGCACCTGCCAATCCTACCCTTTCCAAATCATGTTAATGGATTCATAAGCAGTCTCCATTTTTAACCACCTCTATAATCGCAGGCACAAACTGAGAAATTTGAGGCTCCCCATGATCTCCATGAAAGAAAATTTGTTTCTGGAGAGTTGCTTCTAGAATGCTTGACATATAACTTTAAATGCTAAGAAAGAGAATGGCATAGATGGGGAGAATAGGGGGTTTCACATAAGAGGGTAAAAACATAGAAGAACTAGAGAGGATGATGCATTTAACGAACTATAATAATATGCAATGACTATTAGAACATTGGTCATCAGATGAGTGAGCCAGAAGATTAATCTGGAGAAACAGGCAAGACTCACATCATAAAGAACTTTCTAAATCATATGCAGGAAACACCACCAGCATTTCTCACAGAACTAGGACAAATAATCCTAAAATTTGTATAGCACCAGGAAAGACCCTATATAGCCAAAATAATCCTGAAAAAGAAAAGCAAAGCTAGAGGCATCACAATTCTGGACTTCAAACTATATTACAAAGCTGTAATCATTAAGACATTATGATGCTCATACAAACCAGAAAGACTGGACCAAAAAATTGCCAGAACTAATACATGAATTCAGCAAAGTTGCAGGGTATAAAATCAATGTACAGAAATCTGTTGCATTTCTATATACTAATAATGAAGCAGCAGAAAAAACAGTCAAGGACTTGATCCCATTTATAACCGCACTAAAAATAAAAAGATAGCTAGGAATAAACCTAACCATACAAGTAAAAGATTTGTAACCTAAAAACTATAGAACACTTATAAAAAAAATTGAAGAGGACAAAAAGAAATGGAATAACATTTCATGTTCATGGGTTGGATGAACAAATATTGTTAAAATGCATATGCTATCCAAAGCAATCTACACATTTAATGCAATTCCCTGCCACAATACCACCAACATTTTTCACAGAGCCAGAACAAACAATCCTAAAATTTGTATGGAACCAAAAAAGACCCCAAATAGCCAAAGCAATCCTGAAAAAGAAAGGCAAAGCCAGAGGCTTGATGATTTGGGACTTCAAGCTATATTACAATGCTGTAGTCATTAAGACAGTATGGTACTGACGCATAGATCAATGGAACAGAATAGAAAACCCAGAAATGGACCCACAAGCATATGATCAACTAATCTTTGGCAAAGCAAGAAAGAATATCCAATGGAAAAAAGACAGTCTCTTCAACAAATGGTGTTGGGAAAACTGGACAGCAACATGCAGAAGAATGAAACTGGACCACTTTCTTACACCACACACAAAAATAAATTCAAAAATCAATGAACGACCAACCATCAAAATCCTAGAGGAGAACAGAGGCAGCAACCTCTGTGACCTTGGTCACAGCAACTTCTTATTAGAAACATCTCCTGAGGCAATGGAAACAAAAGCAAAAATGACCCATTGGGACTTCATCAAGATAGAAACCTCTCTATGGGAAAGGAAACAAAAAACAAAACTAACAGGAAATGCTCAGAATGGTAGAATATACTTGCAAATAACATATCTGATAAAAGGTTAGTATCCAAAATCTATAAAGAACTTATCAAACTCAACACCCAAAAAAACAAATAATCTAGTTAAGAAATGGGCAGAAGACATGAATAGACAGTTTTCCAAAGACGAAACATCCAGATAGCTAATAGACACATGAAAAGACACATTATAATGGAAGGATTATATTGGAAAATTATAATATATATAATGGACTATTACTCAAAAAGAACAAAATATTGCCATTTGCAATGATGTAGATGGAGTTAGGGTATATTAGGCTAAGAGAAATAAGTAAGAGAAAGACAAAAACCATATGATTTCCCTCATATGTGGAATTTAAGAAAGAAAACAGATGAACAGAGGGGAAGGAAGAAATAAAGAGAGGGAGGCAAACCAGAAGACACTATTAACTATAGAGAACAAATTGAAGGTTGCTGAGGGGAGGCGGCTGGGGGATGGGCTAGATGGGTTATGAGTATAAAGGAGGGCACTTGTTGGGATGAGCAGTGGGCATTATATGTAAGTGATGAATCACTAAATTCTCCTCCTGAAGCTGTTATTCCACTATATGTTAACTAACTGGAATTTAAATAAAAACTTGAAACAAAAAAATCATGTGCAAGAACCTGTAGCATCATTGACATGGTTGAAGCAATTTTCTGGTATGATTTTATTTTTATTTTTAAAAGGCCATTTGCTTCAAGTAGGCCAGAAACTATATTGGAAACTGGAGCAACACTGGACTTGAACCAAATAAGAAAGGACTGGAAAGTTCAAGTGAAGCATGATAATGTTATACAGATGACATCATACGACGTGCAAACTTTTGAGAATAGGCTCTTTTACTCAGCATAATATTATAAGATTCATCCAAGCTGTTGATTGTATCAGAAGTTCCATCCTTTACATTACAGAGTAGTGTTTCATTATATGGATATACCACTATTTGTTTATCCATTTGTCCAACTAATGGCATTTGAGTTGCTTCCAGTTTTTGGAGATTATGAATAGAGCTACTTTAAACACTCATGCACAGATGGAACTGTTTTGTTTTCTGATTACTGTGGTGGGTACACACACAAGATGCAAGTCTATACATGGTTTAATATTTGTAGAACTATATACCATAATGTTAATTTTACTGTACATTAATTTAAAAATAAAATTTTAAAAATTGATAATGAGCTGAACTAAGTAGCAATGAGACTAAAGAAGATTTTATTTATCTATTTATCTATTCATTTATTTATTTTAAATTTTTTATTTAAATTCCAGTTAAGTAACATACACTGTAGTATTAGTTTCAGGTGTACAATGTAGTAATTCAGCACTTCCATCCATCACCCTGCGCTTATCATGACAAGCACACTCCTTAATCCCCATCACACATTTCACCCTTGCCCACCCCACCTCCCCTCTGGTAACCATCAGTTTCTTCTCTATAGTTAACATTGTTTCTTGGTTTGTCTCTCTTTCCACCCCCCAACCTTGCTTGGAAGATTTTAAACAATTCCAAGGTTGATTCAACAGATTCAGTTTTACTAGACCACAGAAATTTCAAGGAAGTAAATTTCAGCAACTGCAGGGACAAGAGTGAGCTTCATCCATTTATTCATCATTTGTTTTCTGCATTTGATGAGATCTTAAGAACAACAATAAAAATAAATAAATAAAAACTAACCTAAAAGGCTCTTAGGGAGTTGTTGTTTCTGTTGTCAAGGCTTCCTGGGAGAAACAGCTTCACAGTTGATCGAGTCACAGCTGCCACACCAACCCATCTGTACTCTGGAACTTGCATGATGCAGGCCCAATACTTCTTTGATTCTAATAGGCATCTGCATATGTGCCTATACAATTATTGCTTTAAAATCAAGTAACACCTGGATAAAGAAACAGAAAGGAAAAATCTTATGTAGAAAAAGCAGTATGCAGCATATGGTCTTTTTGTCCTCAGCTAAGCTGTGTTAGAAAGAGTTCAGAAAACTTGAGATCACACCCCATTAGTAATTCCACATGGGTGAGGCTTGTTAAGCCTAGAATCACATATTGAAAAAGCAATTTGGCAAAAATTTTTAGACACTTCGCTATTAAAAAATCAATTTAGAAGAGGGTGGGACAGGGGCAAATTTCACCAGGTAAATAGCTATGAATTTGAATGAATTCATTAATCAGATTCTTTCTTTTTTAATCAGATCTTTTCAAAAACGAATAGCCAACAGTGGGTTGTCAGCAACTTGTCAGTATATGGGTGTTATATAGAGAGAGGAAATTATGAAATGGTTTAGGGGGTGGCCAAGTGCAGGAGCTGAGAAATCAGGTGAAACTCAAGATAGATATTTTTCCAAGAGTGTGTGGTATGTTGATTACAAAAAAACTCAAATTCTTCACCTATCTATATCCACACCCTTTACCATATGACAGAAACTTCACCCACTAAGAAGTGAAATCTGTTTGACTAACCACTAAAACCTGGCCTTGTGACCTGCCTTGGCCAATAGACTGTGGTGTACATGACACTGTGTCAGTTCTAAGCTGAAGCATCAAGAGGTCAAGCATCCTTCCTGTTGTCTGTCTTGGAAATCTGACAACCCATCATTTGAAGAATCTTAAGCTAGTTTTTCTGGAGAACATGTGAAACAGAGATGAATCTCCCCTCCCCAGCTAAGGCCTCCCTAGACCAGGCAGCACCTAGCATATCTGGCAATGTGACTTCATATGCATAAGTAAGCCCATCTGAGATCAGCCAATCCCAGACTAGATCATCAGAACCCTACAGCTTGCAATCCAAACACTTGCAAGCTGAATAAATAGATGTTATTTTTAGTCACTGTGATTTAGAGTTGTTTATTACATAAGCTAGCTAACAGATATAGACCTCAAATGACTTCATCTCTACCTGCATTAATTTCTTGTTGCCACTCTAAAAAAACTACCACAAACTCAGTGGTTTTAAGAAATACAAAATTATGCCTGGATGGTGTAATTGGTTAAGCATCTGACTCTTGATTTTGGCTCAGGTTGTGATCTCAGGGACATAAGATTGAGACTTGCATGAGGTTCCATGCTCAGTGCAGAGTCTGCTTAAGATTCTCTCTCCCTGAATATGTTAAGTGAAATAAGTCAAGCAGAGAAAGCCAATTACCATATGGTTTCACTTATTTGTGGAACATAAGGAATAGCATGGAGGACATTAGGAGAAGGAAGGGAAAAATGAAGGGGGGTGGAATCAGAGAGAGAGATGAGAGACTATGGACTCCAGGGAAACAAACTGAGGGTTTCAGAGCAGGGCAGGGTGAGGAGTTGGGTGAGTCCAGTGATGGGTATTAAGGAAGGCATGTATTGCATGGCACACTGGGTGTTATACACAAACGATAAATCATGGAACTCTACATCAAAAATTAATGATGTACTGTATAGTGACTAACATAACATAATTTAAAAAAAAGATTCTCTCTCTCTGCCCCTCCTCTTCCCTCTCAAATAAATAAATCTTTAAAAAATAACCACAAATTTATTCTCTTATAGTTCTGTAGGTCAGAAGTCTGAGATCAGTTTCAATGAGTTAAAATCATTAAAGGTGTTGGCAGGGGTGGTCCCTTCAGAAGCTTCTAATGAAGAATCTATTTCCTCATCTTTTCCAGCTTCTGGTGGCTGCCTATATTCATTGGCTTGTGACCCCTTCCTCCATCTTCAAAGCACATCACTCCAATCTCTGCTTCTGTCATTATACCATCTTGTCCTCTAAATCTGACCCCTCCTGTGTCCTCCTGGCAAGTACTCACATGAACATATCAGGCCCATCTGGATACTCCAGGATCA
This sequence comes from Martes martes, assembly GCF_963455335.1. NCBI lineage: Eukaryota > Metazoa > Chordata > Mammalia > Carnivora > Mustelidae > Martes > Martes martes. Next base: position 22,393,378 of record NC_137897.1, read on the forward strand.
TCTCCCAGCTCAAACTGCTTCATGTAAACAGATATGCAAAGTCCCCTTTGCCATACAAAGCAGCGTATTCAGAGTCTGGAGATTAGGATATAATCATAGTCTAAAACCATTATTCAGGTTTCCCACTACCTTTTCTTTAAACCCACTACAGCCCCTTTTCCTCTTTTAAATTACCAGTAAAAAGTTCACATGTGGGAAGAGAAATGAATACCACATTTAGTTGTAGCAAGACGAAGGAAAGAAAGAATCATAACATCAATTTTAGTTGGGAGAAAAGTCAACTTGATAATAACAATAACTACCACTTACTGACCTCCTACTAAGAACTGGAAACTGTACTGGGCATTTTACACTTAATTTCTGTAATTATTAAGTAGTTTCTTGCCTACCTGAAGCCAAGACTAGATATTTAAATAGAACTTGTCTGCACCTTCTAAGTGGCTGAGCTGGGATGTGATCTCAGATCTTTCTGCCTCCAAAGTATATTATCCACATTGCTTAATTAAAATGTCCCTTACTCCTTGATACTGTTTCCTCAATTTGCAAATCTAATAGTCTACAGGCAAGATTCATACAATAGAAATGTCTCAAGGAAAGAATGAGGAACATTCTCCAATTCCAGGGTAGTGAGGGTTCTACTACAGTTTAATATAACTAGAAGTCAAATGTATCTTCAGTCATTTTTTAATGTTACTAGATCTTAGTCTTACAATCAGTAACTAAAAGTTCTTCTGACATTTTTAAAAGATTTTATCTATCTATCTATCTATCTGAGAAAATGCATGTTTGACCTGGGGGAGGGGGAGAAAGGGAGGGAGAAGGATAAGCAGACTTCTGGCTGAGCACAGGGCCCCATCTCATGACCCTGAGATCCTGACCTAAGTCAGATGCTTTACCGACCGAGCCACCCAGGTGCTTTTCTTCTTCTGATATTTTAAAACAAACTTTCAAATTTTGACCCATTGCATTAATTATTTCATTTGTCCTATGAATCATGTTTAGTATTGATAAAAAATTGCACTCAGCTTAATTTATTTTCACTTTGACCTAATTTTTGTTCAGGCAACAAAGTTCTAAGTTTGGGTTACTTTATAATTTCTCTGAAATTTTTACTTTGAGAAGTAAATACGAAGAGTCTTTCTGTTAATGAGGCAAAACTGCTGCTTTGCTGAAAAACATTTCATTTGCAACTGAAAAGTTAAAAGCTTTTCTGACTGGGTATGTGTCAGTGGCAAGGAACACAAAGTGCAAATGCATGGTTAAATGAAAACAATTTAAATATGTGCATACTAAATGCATCCTTATTTGAAATATTTGTTAATAAAATATTCATGCACAATTGTTACCAAATACCTGACTTCGGTGTATTTTTAAATACTTGAAGCTATTTTGGAATTTATAAGATCATTTTAAAGGGAGAGAGTACCTTCTGTTACATTGCAAACTAAAACCCACTGATTTATTTTGTGGTAGGGTCAAGTTTATTCACATCTCTTGGTGTACTAGTTTGGTAGTCCTACCATAACGAAGTATCAAAAACTGGATGCTGAAACAAACAAACAAAAAAGTATGGTCTCACAGTTCTGGAAGCTGAAAGTCTATGATCAAGGTGTTAGCAGGAGTGATTCCTTCTGAGGTCTATGAAAACTAATCTGTCCCCTGCCTCTCTGCTAACTTCTGATGATTTGCTGGTGGTCACTGGCATTCCTTGACAAATCATCTCAATGTCTGCTTTTATGTTCATATAACCTGTTCTCTGTGTGCATGTGTGCCCAAATTTCTCCTTTTTGTAATGACACCAGTCATGTTGGATTAAGAACCCACCCTACTCCAGTACCACCTTATCTCAACTAATCACATCTGCAAATATCCTATATCCACATAAGGTCACATTTTGAAGTACTGGGACTTCAGCATATGAATTTGTGTGGACAGGAGATAAAATTCAACCCCTAACACTTGAAAGTAAATAAGTTTCAGAGTTGAAGCTTGAGTGTAGCTTTAAGAAAGCAACTAGGAATAAACAAAGACCTACCATAATGATGAGAAAACCCCTGCTGCTCTTGCAAAGGAAAGGGACATTTCAGAAACAAAAGGTTTTAATTTGGGCACAGAAGGAACCAAAGAAGTCTGATGGTGAAATTCTAAAACATTTTCATTACATAATGGTGATGTAAATTTATAAATTTCATGGTCCAAAGTTTCATGCATGCAAGATAGTATATCCATCTAAATGAAGATGAAAATTACTAATAGAGAACAGCATAGTGGCAAGGATATCATAATATTAGAATGAGTGGCTCATCTATTTCTACTTTTTAGTCCTCAGCTTCTATTTCTTCAAAAATCTTTAGCTACCTGTCTATTTTAATCATTAACAAATCTCCCACCAATTCACAGTACTAAATGCAATAATAGAAAAGCTTCAAGATGTGGGAGCTTCATAGAAGAAAAGAATCCTTGATTTGAAAGAAACATGAAAAGTTATCTAGTTCAAATTTCTTCTACTTGCCAAAATCCCCTTAGAGAACCCATGACAGAGTCAGGAATACCTCCACTGAAGTTCTTCCAAAATCGATTCCTGCTAAAGATAAGCCATTTTACTTGTGACAGTTCATATTCTACATAGCAAAAATGTATATCTTTATAAATATACCTATTGGAACTTCTACTGCACTTTCTAACAAGTTACAGTAAGTTTATTCGTGTTCCATACAGCAGCTCATAGAACATTTGAAATGATTGGCATGTGCCTATAAGGTTTCTTTTCTGGAGTTAAGCATCTTCATTTCCCCTCTCATATGATGTGCCATTTGATTATGTTCCAGGAGCATCTCTCCAATGCAGTATACAGTGGGACTGTCACTACAATTGATTGCTTACTCTTCATCAGTGCACACCAAGATTAAAATAGCTATTGTATGCACTAGTTCACATTCTTGGCTTAATCTAACATATATTAGAGAAAAGAAAAGTCAACTCAAAGAATGGTTATGATTTAAGCTAGAAGCCCTAAAAATAGGAGAAGTGTAGTTAGATGTTCTGGTCTTTGCTTTGGAAGATTACCCTCATAAGGCTATTATAGAAGATCCATTTGGAAGATAGGAAATAAACAAAATGCTCTGCATAATCAAGAAGCAGAAATTTAGAGCTAGTCCTTTGACAATTCAAGAGGGAAATCATTAAGTCCTTCGTGAAAAGATGACAACTAAGATTAAGCAAAAACAATACTCTAAAATCACCTGGGAATCCTGGCTATAACAACAAAAAAGTTAAAGCTAATACATAGCTGATCTCATAAGAAAGAGGAACTCATATGTGAAATTTAAGAAACAAAACTGATAAACATAGGGGAAAGGAAGAAAAAATAAAATAAGTTAAAAACCAAGGGAGGCTAGATGTCCATCAACAGATGAATGGATAAAGAAGATGTGATACACACACACACACACACACACACACACACACACACAAACACACACACAACGGAATACTACACAGCCATCAAAAGAAATGAAATCTTGCCATTTGCAAGGATGTGGATGGAATTAGAGGTTATTATGCTTAGCGAAATAAGTCAATCGGAGAAAGGTGACTATCATATGATCTCCCTGATATGAGGAAGTGGAGATGCAATGTGGGGGGTTTGGGGGGTAGGAAAAGAATAAATGAAACAAGATGGGATCAGGAGGGAGACAAACCATAAGAGACTCTTAATCTCATAAAACAAACTGAGGGTTGCCAGGTGGAGAGGGGTAGGGAGAGGGTGGTGGGGTTATGGACATTGGGGAAGGTGTGCTATGGTGAGTGCTGTGAAGTGTGTAAACCTGGCGATTCACAGACCTGTGCCCCTGTGGCTAATAATAAATTACATGTTTATAAAAAATTTTAAAAATTATTTAAGAAAAACAGAGGGAGGCAAACCATGTGACTCTTAACTCTAGGAAACAAACTGAGGGTTGCTGGAGGGAGGTAGGTGGGAGTAACTGGATGATGGGCATTACAGAGGGCACTTGATGGAATGAGCACTGGAGGTTATACGCAACTGATAAATTCACTGAATTCTACCTCTGAAACTAATAATACAGTATATATTAACTAACTTGAATTTAAAGTTTAAAAAAGGGAGAAATGAAGGTGGGAAATCACAGGGGAAGATGAACCATGAGAGACTATGGACTCCAGGAATCAAACTGAGGGTTTCAGAGGGGAGGAGAGTGGGGGGATGAGCCTGGTAGTGGGTATTAGGGAGGGCACATATTGCATGAAACACTGGGTGTTATATGCAAACAATGATGTACTGTATGGTGACTAACATAACATAATTTTAAAGATTTTATTTATTTATTTGACAGACAGAGATCACAAGTAGGCAGAGAGGCAGGCAGAGAGAGTGGGGGAAGCAGGCTCCCAGCTGAGCAGAGAGCCCGATGCGGGGCTCGATCCCAGGACCCTGGGATCACATCCCGAGCCGAAGGCAGAGGCTTTAACCCACTGAACCACCCAGGCGCCCCAACATAACATAATTTAAAAAAAAAGAGTAATCCCCCATTCCAGTTGTCAGAAATAAAGAGAGAAATGGAAGCACTATTTGGTTCAGTTGTTATTGCTTCTGCTACTCTGTAAAAGGGTGATTGGATACAAAAACGAAGGTCTTTGTTTCTTACATCACATAGGAGACAACATGCAGGACCTGTTCAAGAGAGGAAATTGGAAGCAAGGCCCCAAGAAATATTCAGGACACCCAAAAATCTGCATCTTTGTTTAAACTATTAGAAAAAAAATTACTAACCAGCAATGAAACTTTGGCTGTCTAGTGGATGCTAGAAAAACACCTCTTCTAAAAATTCAAAACCTGTTCCTTGGGTCAGTACATATTTGGAAAAATAAAAACAAAAATAAATTTATATTAATTTATATTAACTTTTTATATCAAAAATATGATCAATGAAATGCATGTGTTTGTGTTTCAAAGCAAATTAGACCCAGCTGAGAAGTGGTGATCTGAGTAATATATGTGAAAAATAATTGCTCTAAATACAATGTAGAGAAAATAGAGATGGAAAATAGAAAAGATGTTTAAGAGTAATTGGAGATAAAATATAAGTCCAATACATTTTTAGTATATTTTCCTGAAGGAAAAAAAAAAAGAGTAGAGAGAATGTGCATTAGGCAATATTAGAAGGCAAAATGTCTGAGACTCTTCCAGTATTGACTAAACGTATTGATATTTAAGAAGAGAAAAGCATAAGTCCTCAGTGGAATAAACAAAAATTACTCCACATTTATATGAATAATAGGGAATTGTAGACTACCACTGAAAAATCTATGTATCAATACTTAGAATGAAGCTAAAAAGCACTTGGGGAAGAGGGGCAAGATAGTGGAGAAGTAGGAGACCCTGTTTCAATCGGTCCCGTACTATGAGCTAATTATCTACCAGAACACTCTGAACACCCATGAAATCAGCCTGAGATGTAGGATTATACACTTCTAGATCTCTGCGGGGGCAGAGGACACCACTGGAGAGGTACAGAGGAGTGGGAACTATCAGACTGATATCAGAGGATAAATAGAAGGGGGAGGGAGCCACCAGAAGTATTTCCACCCATTGGAAAGCAATACCCCAATATGAAAGTGCCTTGTAGTTGTGGACCAGCATTAACTTGGAGTCTGGTTAAAAGCACTCAAAAAGAGCAAAAGATCTTAAAGGGCAACTGGTGGAATCGGGTGGTCACGGGCATGGGCCTAAACCCATGGATCCAGGACAGCCACCACTGGTGATCACCCATGCCAGAGAGAGTATGGCAGAGCTGCCAATTCCTGGTCCCTGAGCCCCCAGTACTGCATGGCTTGCACCATCGCTCGGCCAGGGCACATTCCCACCCCACAGGAAGGAGTCTTGGGGTGCTCTCTAGAACCACAGGCTTTTGCACTCTGCACATGCTGCATGACCAGGGTCTAACCCACTCCCCACCTGAGCCTGAGAAAACTCCCTGCAGGCACTAGCTGGTAGTCTCAAGGACCAGCCAAGGGTCTGGACTCTCCCACCCCCAGCCTGAAGGAACTCAGTACAATCTCTAGTCCGGATCCCCCAGTGGCAACCTGTGCAACTGTGAAGTCTGGACCTAAGAGAGCAGTCCTGGCAAAAGGAGCCACTAGAAGTGGGCTCCCTGGCCCAGTATCACTCATGGTTTTAGTGGCATGGCAGTGCATAGTGGCATGGCAGTGCATAGACAAGCGGGCACTTCGGGCAACCCCTAAGAAAGTGGCTGGGGACATGCATTGCCGATGGGAAGTTGCATGGCTCAGCGGAGTGTGCAGAGGGGGAATCTGTGTGTTCTGGACCACCCAAAGGGGAGCAGACTGAGGTTTCTCTCTCAGATGGAGATCTGGGTACAGTTAGCTTTTCACTAAACCTCCAAAAAGCCACAAAAAGCCACCAAAGAACAAAAACCTCCAGAGAACAAGAGCCTGAAAAACCCGTTTCCACAGAGACCAGCCCCTTAATAGGTGGCAGAAGAACTCAACCCAAGCAAGACTGACTGAAAAACAACACAGCAGTCCTCTCCACCGGAAAGCCAGCCAAAAGAATGAGAAGACAACCACCACAGGGTCCCCATAAAACTGTAAAACCCCAACATCAGGAGAAAAAAATACATTATGCTCCCAGTATTGCCCTAAAACCTGTATATTTCATAGATACAACTTTTATTTTTAATTCGTTCTCACTATTCTTGTTCTTTTTATTTTTTTGACCAACTTACCATTACAACTAGAGGTTTAATACAACATGTTCCATAATAACCTTTTAACTTGAACTTTTTTCGTACATATACCTGTGTTTTTCTTTTTCTTCTTTTCTTTTTCTTCTCTATTTTTAAAAAATATACATACAGATATAAGCTTCAAGGTAATCCCCTTTCCCTAATCAATACTACCCCTATATATAAACCAGTTTTAATCTCTCTTTATCCATAGAAAGTTGGGTCCTTTAACAAAGATATCAAGACACATCTAGGAAGAATCAAAATAACCTTCCTCACCCACATCAAAGATTTATAATCATCCTCCCATCTTTTTCTTCTATCAGTGTTTCTATGTATTTGTTTTGTTCTGATATTATATAAATCTTATCCTTGGGGTTCATTTTGGCTGGGTTCCTTTTTTTCCTTGTCATTTACTTTTGTTGGTCTTTTTGTTTGTCCATTTTTTTTTTTTGTATACCTTACAAATCTTACAATTGGGGTCCATTCAGGCTAGGTCTTCTCTTTTGTTTCTCTCTCTCTTTTTCTCTACCTTTTTTCTTTCTTTTCAGTGGTGACTTTCAATTGCTCCAAAGCATTCCAGGGTGCAACTTGCCTGGATCATGGTTGATATATCCAGCTATACAACCACTCAACCACCTCTCACCAAAATGACTAGGAGGAGGAACACCAAACAGAGGAAAAATTCAGAGACTGTGCCCTCTCCATCAAAGCTATTGGATATGGACATAAACAGTATGTCAGAAAGGGAATTCAGGGTTACAATTATCCAGGCAATGACTTAAGTTGGAGAAAACCATTAGTGATAACATAGAATCCCTAAGGGCAGAAGTGAAAGCTGCCCGGGAAGAAGTTAAAAATGCTGTCAATGAAATCCAATCTAATCTAAATACTCTAACAGCTAGGGTAACCAAGGTAGAAGATAGAATTAGTGATCCAGAGGACAAACTGATAGAGAAAAAGGATCCGGAGAAGGCATGGAAGAAACAGCTTAGAAGCCATGAAAATAGAATTAGGGAAATAAATGACTCCATGAAAAGTCCCAACATCAGAATTTTTGAGTTCCCTGAGGGGGTGGAGAAAGAGAGAAGACTAGAAGATATAGTTGAACAAATTCTGGATGAAAAATTTCCCAATCTGGGGAATGGAACCAGAGTTTGTGTACTAGAGATAGAAAGTACACCTCCCAAGATCAATGAATCTAGAAAGACTTCGAGGCACTTGATTGTGAGACTGATGAATCATAATTTTAGACAAGAGCTTCTGAGGGCAGCTAGGAGGGAAGAGATTCCTTACGGACAGAGAAAGTCCATCAGAATAATGCCAGATCTGTCCACAGAAACCTGGCAAGCCAGAAAGGGCTAGCAAGACATATTCAGGGCACTGAATGAGAAGAACATGCAGCCAAGAATACTATATCCAGCAAGGTGACATTCAAAGTGGATGGAGACATAAAGAGCTTCCAAGACCAGCAAGGTTTAAAAGAGTATGTGACCACCAAGCTGGCACTACAAGAAGGGGGAGTTCTATAAAAGAAGAACAACCCAAGAGAGACATAGAACAGAAGTTTACAGAGACAATCTATAGAAACAAGGACAGCACAAGAAACATGATGTCAATAAAAACATTATCTTTCAATAATCACTCTCAACATGAATGGACTAAATGTTCCCATAAAACGGCACAGGGTTGCAGATTGGATAAAATAACAGGACCTATCCATGTGCTGTCTACAAGACACCCATTTGGAACAATAAAGATACATCCAGAATGAAAATGAAGGGATTGAGAAGCATCTTTCATGCCAATAGGCCTCAAAAGAAAGCTGGGATAGCAATACTCATTTCAGATAAATTATATTTTAAACTAAAGACTAGTCAGAGATAAAGGGTCTATCCACCAAGATCTAACAACTGTAAATAATTAGGCACCCAATATGGGAGCAGCCAACTACATAAGACAACTGTTAATCAAGATAAAGAGTCATATTGATATGAATACATTAATCATAGGGGATCTTAACTTGCCACTCTCAATAATAGACAGATCATACAAGCAGAAAATCAATAAAGAAACAAGAGCATTGAATGACACATTGGACCAGATGGAAATCATAGATATCTATAGAACAATCCACCCTAATACAAAAGAATACTTACTCTTCTCTAGCACACATGGAACTTTCTCCAGAATAGACCACATACTGAGTCACAAATCTCGGCCCAACTGATACCAAAAGATTGAGATTAGTCCCTGCATATTCTCAGACCACAGTGCTTTGAGCCTGGAACTCAACCACAAGAAAAAGTTTGGAAGGAATTTGAACACTTGGAAGCTAAAGACTACCTTGCTAAAGAATGTTTGGATCAACCAGGAAATCAAAGAAGAACATAAACAATTCATGGAAACCAATAATAATGAAGACACATCAGTCCAAAACTTATGGGATATGGCAAAGGTGGTCCTAAGGGGGAAATACATAGCCATCTGAGACACACTCAAAAACCCTGAACAATCCAGAATACACCAGCTCTCTTTACACCTTAAAGAACTGTTAAATCAAAACAAATTAAGCCAATCCCACACACAAGAAGGGAAATAATCAAGATTAGAGCAGAGATCAATGAGATAGAAACTAGGGATACAGTAGAGCACATCAACAAAACTAGAAGTTGGTTCTTTGAAAGAATCAATAAGATCGATAAACCACTGGCCAAACTAATAATCCAAAAGAAAAGAGAGAGGACCGAAATTAATAAAATTATGAATGAAAAGGGAGAGATCATGACTAACACCAAGGAAACAGAAATAATCATCAGAAATTATTATCAACCAATATATCCCAATAAGTTAAGTAACCCAGATGAAATGCATGCATTCATGGAAACTTATACACTTCCAAAACTAAATCAGGAAGAAATTGAACAGACCAATATCTAGTAACGAGATTAAAGCAGTGATTTAAAACCTCCCAAAAAACAAGAGCCCAGGACCTGAAGGAGTCCCTGGAGAATTCAACCAAACATTCAAAGAAGAAATAATGCCTATTTTAATGAAGCTGTTTCAAAAAATAGAATAGAATAGAAGATACAGATACAGTGAAAAGAAGGGCCATCTGTACCCCAGTATTCATAGCAGCAATGGCCATAGTCGCCAAACTGTGGAAGGAGTCATGATGCCCTTCAACAGATGAGTGGATAAAGAAGATATCTTCCATATATACAATGGAATATTATGCCTCCATCAGAAAGGATGAATACCCAACTTCTGTATCAACAGGGACAGGACTGGAGGAGATTATACTGAGTGAAATAAGTCAAGCAGAGAGAGTTAGTTATCATATGGTTTCACTTACTTGTGGAGCATAAGGAATAACACAGAGATCATTGGGAGATGGAGAGGAGAAGTGCGTTGGGGGAAATTGGAGGGGAAGAAACACCATGAGAGACTGTGGACTCTGAGAAACAAACTGAGGGTTTGGAGGGGAGGGGGTTGGGTGTTGGGTGAGTCTGGTGGTGGGTATTAAGGAGGGAACATATGGCATGGAGCAGTGGGTGTGGTGCATAAACAATGAATTTTGGAACATTAAAAAAATAAAATAAGATAAAAAATTTTTAAAGTTGAGTATAAATAAATAAATAAAATCTTAAAAAATAAAAAAATGAAAAATGCAAAGCACTTGGAAGGACATTTTAAAAATTAAATATACGGGAGGAGTCAAGGTGGTGGAGAAGTAGCAGGCTGAGAGGACATCAGGTAGCAGGAATCAGCTAGATAGCTTATCAAACCATTGAGAACACCTACAAATCTAACAGGATATCGAAGAGAAGAACAGCAACAATTCTAGAAACAGAAAATCCACCACTTTCTGAAAGGTAGGACCGGCGGAGAAGTGAATCCAAAGCGACGGGAAGATAGACCGCGGGGGGAGGGGCCAGCTCCCGGCAAGCGGTGGAACAATGGAGCACAAAATCAGGACTTTTAAAAGTCTGCTCCACTGTGGGACATCGCTCCAGAGGCTAAAGCAGGGTGAAGCCCATGCAGGGTCACGTGGCCCCAGATCCCATGGGGTCACAGAAGGATCGGGGTGTCTGAGTGTCCCAGAGCTCACAGGTAGTAGAGCAGGGAAGCCGGCTACAGAGACAGAGCTGAGGAGTGAGCTCTCAGCTCAGGGTTACCTTGAACCGGTCGCAGGCTGGGTGAGCTTGGAAAGCGGCTGGAGGCCAGGGAGACGGGAGTGACTGAGCACTTTTCTCTGAGGGTGCACTGAGGAGTGGGGCCCTGAGCTCTCGGCTCCTATGGGCCGGAGATTGGGAGGCGCCATTTTCATTCCCGTCCTCCGGAACTCTACGGAAAGCTTTCAGGGAACAAAAGCTCCCAAAATCGAAACCTGATCGGATTACTTAGCCCGGCCCCTGGTAAAGGCGGTGCAATTCTGCCTCCAGCAAAGACACTTGAGAATCACTACAACAGGCCCCGCCCCCAGAAGATCAACAAGAAATCCAGCCAGGACCAAGTTCACCTACCAAGGAGAACAGCAGAATTCCAGAGGAGGAGAAAGCAAAGCATGGAATTCATGGCTTTCTCCCCATGATTCTTTAGTCTTGCAGTCAATTAATTTTTTTTAATTTTATTTTTTTTCTTCTGCTAATTTTTTTTCAACTTTTACCCTTTCCTCTTTTAACGTTTTTAACTAGTTTATCTTAACAATACCTGTCATATTAAAAAAAATAATCCTTTTTGAACCTTCATTATTACAGTCATATTTTAGCCTTCATTGTATCTAACTTTATTTTTTGTATACACATAGGGTTTTTTCTTCTAAAAAATTTGGGGTACAACTTCTTCTAATAGATCAAAATATACCCTAAATCTAGCTCTGGGCTTGTTCTAGTCTCCAGCCTGAGCAAATTCTCTCCACTTTCTTTTTCTTTACTCTCCCAACCAACTTACTTTATCAACTCCTTTTTTAGAAATTAAAAAAATAAAAATTAAAAATTTTTTTTCATTTTTATAGGCATACTCCATCCCTTCATTGTGTTTACCCTTATATATGTTTTTCATTCCTTAAAATTTTGGGAGGTGGTTTCTTCTAAGAGACCAAAATGCTCCCAAAATTAAGTGGGTGACCCTGTTCTAGTCACCAGTCTAATATATATATATCCTTTTTTATAATTTTTCTTTATTTGTTTTCTTTTTTAAATTTTTTTCTGAACAACTTTTTATCCCCTTTGTCCCTCCCACAATTTGGGGTCTCTTCTGATTTGGTTAAAGCACATTTTCCTGGGGTCTTTGTCACACTTTTAGTATTTTATTTGCTCCTTCATATATTCTTATCTGAACAAAATGTCAAGGTGGAAAAACTCACCCCCCAAAAAAGAAGAGGCAGTACCAAAGGCTAGGTACCTAATCAATACGGACATTGGTAATATGTCAGATCTAGAGTTCAGAATGATGATTCTCAAGGTTCTAGCCGGGCTCGAAAAAGGCATGGAAGATATTAGAGAAACCCTCTCCAGAAAGATAAAAGCCCTTTCTGGAGAAATAAAAGAACTAAAATCTAACCAAGTTGAAAGTTAAAAAAGCTATTAATGAGGTGCAATAAAAAATGGAGGCTCTTACAGCTAGGATAAATGAGGCAGAAGAAAGAATTAGTGACATAGAAGACCAAATGACAGAGAATAAAGAAGCTGAGCAAAAGAAAGTCAAATAACTACTGGACCACGAGGGGAGAATTCAAGAGAAAAGTGATACCATAAGATGAAACAACATTAGAATAATTGGGATTCCAGAAGAAGATGAAAGGGAGAGGGGAGCAGAAGGTATATTTGAGAGAATTATTGTAGAGAATATCCCTAATATGGCAAAGGGAACAAGCATCAAAATCCAGGAGGTGCAGAGAACCCACCTCAAAATCAATAAGAATAGGTCCACACCCCATCACCTAATAGTAAAATTTACAAGCCTTAGCAACAAAGAGAAAATCCTAAAAGCAGCATGGGACAAGAAGTCTGTTACATACAACTGGCATGATATATTCAGAACACTAAACGAGAAAAACATGCAGCCAAGAATACTATATCCAGCTAGGCTATCATTGAAAATAAAAGGAGAGATAAAAATCATCCAGGACAAACAAAAACTGAAAGAATTTGCAATCACCAAACCAGCTCTACAGGAAATATTAAAAGGGGTCCTCTAAACAGAGAGATCCTAAAAGTAGTAGATCAGAAAGGAATAGAGACAATAGACAGTCACAGTCAACTTACAGGCAATACAATGGCACTAAATTCATATCTCTCAATAGTTACCCTGAATCTAAATGGGCTAAATGCCCCAATCAAAAGACAAAGGATATCAGAATGGATAAAAAAACAAAACCCATCAATATGCTGCCTACAAAAAACTCATTTTAGACACGAAGATACCTCCAGATTTAAAGTGAGGGGGTGGAAAACAATGTACCATGCTAATGGACATCAACAGAAAGCTGGGGTGGCAATCCTTATATCAGATCAATTAGATTTTAAGCCAAAGACTATAATAAGAGATGAGGAAGGACACTATATCATACTCAAAGGGTCTGTCCAACAAGAAGATCTAACAATTTTAAATATCTATGCCCCTAACATGGGAGCAGCCAACTATATAAACCAATTAATAACAAAATCAAAGAAACATATCAACAATAACACAATAATAGTAGGGGACTTTAACACCTCCCTCACTGAAATGGACAGATCACCAAAGCAAAAGATCAATAAGGAAATAAAGGCCTTAAATGATACACTGGACCAGATGGACATCACAGATATATTCAAAACATTCCATCCCAAAGCAAAAGAATACACATTCTTCTCTAGTGCACATGGAACATTCTCCAGAATAGATCACATCCTGGGTCATAAATCAACTCTCAATCAGTATCAAAAGATTGGGATCATACCCTGCATATCTTCAGACCACAATTCTCTGAAGCTAGAACTCAATCACAAGAGGAAATTTGGAAAGAACCCAAATACATGGAGACTAAATAGCATCCTTCTAAAGAATGAATGGGTCAACCAGGAAATTAAGGAAGAATTGAAAAAAATTCATGGAAACAAATGATAATGAAAACACAACGGTTCAAAATCTGCAGGACACAGCAAAGGCAGTCCTGAGAGGAAAATATATAGTGATACAAGCATTTCTCAAGAAACAAGAAAGGTCTCAAATGCACAACCTAACCCTACACCTAAAGGAGCTGGAGAAAGAACAACAAAGAAATCCTAAACCCAGCAGGAGAAGAGGAATCAGAGCAGAAATCAATGAAATAGAAACCAAAAAAACAATAGAACAAATCAACGAAACTAGGAGCTGGTTCTTTGAAAGAATTAATAAGATTGATAAACCCCCGGCCAGACTTATCAAAAAGAAAAGAGAAAGGACCCAAATAAATAAAATCATGAATGAAAGAGGAGAGATCACAACCAACACCAAAGAAATACAATTATAAGAACATACTATGAGCAACTCTACACCAACAAATTTGACAATCTGGAAGAAATGGATGCATTCCTAGAGACATATAAACTACCACAACTGAACCAGAAAGAAATAGAAAACCTGAACAGGTTTTCTGAACCTGACCCATAACTAGTAAGGAGATTGAAACAGTCATCAAAAATCTCCAAACAAACAAAAGCCCAGGGCGAGATGGCTTCCCAGGGGAATTCTACCAAACATTTAAAGAAGAATTAATTCCTATTCTCCTGAAACTGTTCCAAAAAATAGAAATGGAAGGAAAATTTCCAAACTCATTGTATGAGGCCAGCATCACCTTGATCCCAAAACCAGACAAGGATCCCATAAAAAAAGAGAATTACAGACCAATATCCTTGATGAACACAGATGCAAAAATTCTCACCAAAATACTGGCCAATAGGATCCAATAGTACATTAAAAGGATTATTCACCATGTCCAAGTGGGATTTATTCCAGGGGTGCAAGGTTGGTTCAACATCCACAAATCAATCAATGTGATACACTACCTTAATAAAAGAAAGAACAAGAACCATATGATACTCTCAATAGATGCTGAAAAACATTTGACAAAGTGCAGCATCCCTTCCTGATCAAAACTCTTCAAAGTGTAGGGATAGAGGGTCCATACCTCAATATTATCAAAGCCATCTATGAAAAACCCACCACAAATATTCTCAATGGAGAAAAACTGAGAACTTTTCTGCTAAGGTCAGGAACACAGCAGGAATGTCCATTATCACCACTGCTATTCCACATAGTACTAGAAGTCCTAGCCTCAGCAATCAGACAACAAAAAGAAATTAAAGGCATCCAAATTGGCAAAGAAGAAGTCGAACTATCACTCTTTGCAGATGATATGATACTATATGAGGAAAACCCAAAAGACTCTACTCCAAATCTGCTAGAGGTTGTACAGGAATTCAGTAAAGTGTTAGGATATAAAATCAATGCACAGCAATCAGTTGCATTTCTTTACATGAACAACAAGACAGAAGAAAGAGAAATTAAGGAGTCAATCCCATTTACAATTGCACCCCAAACCATAAGATACCTAGGAATAAACCTAACCAAAGAGGCAAAGAATCTCTACTCAGAAATCTATAAAGTACTCATGAAAGAAATTGAGGAAGACACAAAGAAATGGAAAAATGTTCCATGCTCCTGGATTGGAAGAACAAATATTGTGAAAATGTCTATGCTACCTAAAGCAATCTACACATTTCATGCAATCCCTATCAAAATCCCATCCATTTTTTTCAAAGAAATGGAACAAATAATCCTAAAATTTATATGGAACCAGAAAAGACCTTGGATAGCCAATGGAATATTGAAAAAGAAAGCCAAAGTTGGTGGCATCACAATTCTGGACTTCAAGCTGTATTACAAAGCTGTCATCATCAAGACAGTGTGATACTGGCACAAAAACAGACACATAGATCAATGGAACAGAATAGAGAGCTCCAAAATAGAACCTCAACTCTATGGTCAACTGATCTTCGACAAAGCAGGAAAGAATGTTCAATGGAAAAAAGACAGCCTCTTCAACAAATGGTGTTGGGAAAATTGGACAGCCCCATGCAGAAAAATGAAATTGGACCATTTCCTTACACCACACACGAAAATAGACTCAAAATGGATGAAGGACCTCAATGTGAGAAAGGAATTCATCAAAATCCTTGAGGAGAACACAGGCAGCAACCTCTTCGACCTCAGCCACAGCAATTTCTTCCTAGGAACATCGCCAAAGGCAAGGGAAGCAAGGGCAAAAATGGACTATTGGGATTTCATCAAGATCAAAAGCTTTTGCATAGCAAAGAAAACAGTTAACAAAACCAAAAGACAACTGACAGAATGGGAGAATATATTTGCAAACGACATATCAGATAAAGGGCTAGTATCCAAAATCTATAAAGAACTTAGCAAACTCAACACCCAAAGAACAAATAATCCAATCAAGAAATGGGCAGAGGACATGAACAGACATTTCTGCAAAGAAGACATCTGGATGGCCAACAGACACATGAAAAAATGCTCCACATCGCTCGGCATCAGGGAAATACAAATCAAAACCACAATGAGATACCACCTCACACCAGTCAGAATGGCTAAAATTAACAAGTCAGGAAATGACAGATGCTGGCAAGGATGTGGAGAAAGGGGAACCCTCCTACACTGTTGGTGGGAATGCAAGCTGGTGCAACCACTCTGGAAAACAGCATGGAGATTCCTCAAAAAGTTGAAAATAGAGCTACCCTATGACCCAGCAATCACACTACTGGGTATTTACCCTAAGGATACAAATGTAGTGATCCGAAGGGGCACATGCACCCGAATGTTTATAGCAACAATGTCCACAATAGCCAAACTATGGAAAGAACCTAGATGTCCATCAACAGAAGAATGGATAACAAAGAAGTGGTGTGTATATATATACAATGGAATACTATTCAGCCATCAATAGAAATGAATTCTTGTCATTTGTGGCAACGTGGATGGAACTAGAGTGTATTATGCTTAGTGAAATAAGTCAATCGGAGAAAGACAACTATCATATGATCTCCCTGATATGAGGAAGTGGAGAATCAATGTGGGGGTTTGGGGGGTAGGAAAAGAATAAATGAAACAAGATGGGATCAGGAGGGAGACAAACCATAAGAGACTCTTAATTTCCCAAAACAAACTTGAGGGTTGTTGGGGGGAGGGGGGTCGGGAGAGGGTGGTGGGGTTATGGACATTGGGGAGGGTATGTGCTATGGTGAGTGCTGTGAAGTGTATAAACCTGGCAATTCACAGACCTGTACCCCTTGGGGCTAAAAATACATTATATGTCTATAAAAAATTTTAAAAATAATAAAAAAAACATACATATTAGAGAAGAAGAAATATCAAATAAACAGAGCAATCAAGTCAAGAGTTCAAAAAAAGAAAAAAAAAACAAAAGAAACAAAGAAGTGAGTAAAATAATCTTTGATGAAAGAGAAAAACCAGTAGAAAAATAATTAACCAAAAAAGTCTATAAAAATAGATTAAAAATATAAAAAGTTCAGGCGCCTGGGTAGCTCAGTGGATTAGGCCGCTGCCTTCAGCTCAGGTCATGATCTCAGGGTCCTGGGATCGAGTCCCGCATCGGGCTCTCTGCTCGGCAGGGAGCCTGCTTCCCCCTCTCGCTCTGCCTGCCTCTCTGCCTACTTGTGATCTCTGTCTGTCAGATAAATAAATAAAATCTTAAAAAAAATAAAAATAAAAAGTTCTAAAATGTTTGCTCCGTTTGGTAGAAGTTGCAGTGTGTGTTTGTCAGAGGGTGGGGGTAGCGGTACATACCCACTGTTAAAAGTAAAAAGAACACAGGATTCTAGTGGTTATAGCAAAAAATTTTTAGCATGTAAGAGTATACCATGAACACAATAAATAGAGTAAAAAGACAACCTATGGAATAAGTTAAAATATTTGCAAATTATATATCTGATAGAGCATTAATATGCAGAATATACAAATAATATACTCTTATAACTCAACAAAATCAACAACAACAAAAAAAAACAGCCTAGTTTAAAAAAGTGGGCAAAGACTTGAAAAGACATTTCTCCAAAGATGATATACAAATGGCCAAGAAATTCACAAGATGCTCAGCATCATTCACCATTAGGGAAATCCAAATCAAAGCCACAGTGAGATACTATCTTTCATCCTTTGGGATGGCTACAATCAGAAAACAAAAATTAAAAAAATAATATAATATAATATAATATAATATAATAAATAAACCCCGAGTGTTAGTAAGGATGTGGACAAATTGGAATCCTTGCGTGCTGCTGTTAGGAATGTCAAATGATTCACCTTCTATGGTAAACTGTATGGCAATTCCTCAGAAAACCAAAAATAGGATTACTATATGATCCAGAAATTCCACCTCTGAGTATACCAAAAGATTAAGATGCAGGAACTTGAAATTATATTTGCATGCCCAAGTTCACAGCAGCATTTTTCACAGTAACCAAGTAGTGGAAGCAACCCAAATGTCCCTTGGCAGGTAAATGGATAAGCAAAATGTGACATTTATACACAATAGAGTATTATTCGGGCATGAAAAGGAAGGAAATTCTGGTACATACTACAACATGAATGAAACTTAAAGACGTTATTCTAAGTGAAACAAGCCATTCACAAAAAACAAATATTTTATGATCTCGCCTAGTTGAGCTATCTTGAATAGTCATATTCATAGAGACAGAAAGTACAAGGGTGGTTGGCAGGGGCTAGGGGAGAGGGGGAATGGAGAGTTGTTTTTTAATGACATTGAGTTTTAATTTTGTGGGAATTAGTTGCATGACAATATGAGTATACTTAACACTACTGAACTGTACACTTAAAAACAATTAAAATAGTATGTTTTCTGTTATATATTTTTTTTACAATAAAAATAATAGTCGAAAAGTTCACCATGTGCATCATTATGTCAATAGTCAAAAGGTGATAAGGTGGACAATTTCATATAAAAAATGTAATGCAAAAAAAAATTTGTATAAAAAATGTAATGCACTACAATCCATTCAATAAGAAATTTTTAAAAACCTAAACCAGTCCAGAAGTTTTCGCACGATGGTCTAACAAATTTTCCAGGACTGGTTCAGACTTATTTTAGACAAACAATTCCCAAGAACAGAAAATAGACAAATCACCTAAATCATCCTATCAAGTGAATATAACTCTCATACCTAAATCAGCACTGGCAGTCTGAGAAAAAAACAAGACAAACAAAACAAAACAAAACAAAACACAGAGATCAAGAGTTGGCATGTAACTCTTGATCTGAGGGTTGTAAGTTCAAGCCCCACACTGGGTATAGAGATTACTTAAAAATGAAATCTTAAAAAAAAAAAGACAAATCTTGCTTATGAAAATAGACAAAAATAAGAAAATCAAAGTCAGCTATATTTTTAAATAAACCAAAGTTTTTAACAGTTTTATATGAAAAATACAAGGGTGATTTAAAATTAGAAATTTTTACTATAACTCACATTTCTATTTCAAAAATAATTATTGAGTCAAAAATTTGCACATGAAAATAAATAAATGATAAAATTTCCTAAATTATTAAATGCAGAACAAAAAAGGATATATTTTTACAGATGCTTGCATTTGTAGTAAAAGGACAAAAAGATATTTGGAAAGAATATATAATAACTTCAGGGCAGTGGTAAAGAAAGAGGACAAGAAAAGAGAGGTTTGGGACTTAAGTTGTATATATTGCAATTTATTTCTTTAAAAAAAGAGATCTGAAATAATAAAATAAAATGTCCTTATCTTTTTTATAGGTCATATGCATCTCTATTATAGGAAAAATTATGCCTCAAAGGAGAACTGTATGTTTTCCAGTAGACACTTCTGAGTTATCAGATTCTATCTCTATTCACCTTCTTTGAGCTATTTTTCATCTCTTCATAATCTGCAGGTAACTGATTGGTGCAAGGCACAAAAAAAAGTTTGATATTATCACATTAAATTTCTGCAATCTATTAAATAAACTGGTAGAGATTTAACTGACCTCCTCTCCCATTGCCAAAAATAAAAACCAGGTTTTTTCTCCATTTACAGTCTCTACTTTACTCTGTATAAATGGTGCTACTTTGACTTTTTTTTAACCACTTTAGTGAGGCATAATTGACATACAAAAAGCTGTGCACAAAAAGCTGTACATATTTAATGTATAAAACATGATGAGTTTGGAGATAACTATACACCCATGAAACCATCTATACAATCTATGCCATGAACTCATTCATTGAACTAGTTATAACATCTGTCTGGTTCCCTCATAGCATGTGAATCCAATAAATTATTCAGCATGTGTTCACTTCTCTATCTGTATAAGAGTCATGATTTTAACTTTTCTGAAAATCATCTTTAACACCATTTCCTTTGTCTGTAACATTTCATAATTTTTAAAAATTAAGTGACAGAGGTTTGGAAAGACCCAGAAGAAGGAGGAACCAGAGTTATCCTAGTGGCAAGGAGCACTGGACAGAAGGAAAAGCACAGTGATAAGCTTCTCAGAATGGGGAGTCACAAAGAAACTTTGGGACAATGATTTTATTATATATTTTAAATTTATTTCCTCTTCTATATTCTGTTTTGCTTTCTCTTCATTTTCCCCAAACCTTTAACAATATATTTTACTTCAAAGACCCTTGAGGAGAAGGAGCAAGATGGCAGAGGAGTAGGAAACTGAGATCCCAGAAGCTCACCTAGATAGTTATCAAACCATTCTGAACACCTACAAATTCAAGAGGAGATAGAAGAGAAGAAGAGCAGCAATTCTAGGAACAGAAAATCAACCACTTTCTGGAAGGTAGGATGTATGGAAAAGTGAATCAGAAGTGACAGGAAGAAAGACCATGGGGGGGAGGGGCTGGCTCCCAGCAAGTGAGAGAGTAGCGGAGTACAAAAGCAGAACATTTAGAAGTCTGCTCCACTGAGGGATGTCGCTCCAGAAGCTAAGTGGGGGTGGGGCCCTCATGGGGACAGTGTGGTCTCAGGACCCACGGGGACACAAAAATGCTAGGGGTGTATGAGTATGGCAGAGCTCTCAGGTATCAGAGTGGGAAAGCCAGCTGCAGAGATGGAGATGAGCAATGGGCTCTCAACTCTGGGTTACCTTAACCATGATCAAAGGCATAGTTGGCCACTGCTCTTCAAGCAGAGACCCCACAAGCAGCAGATCCAGGGAGACCCCCTCCTTCCTCCTCCAGGAGGAGTGGCACTTCAGGAATCTACTGGGCTTGGAGACTCCAAACAGGGCTATGCACCAGAGATAATTCTCAGTCACAGGCTGGGCGAGCTTGGAGTGTAGCTGGAGACCGGGCAGACGGGAGTGATTGACTGCTTTTCTCTGAGAGCACACTGAGGAGTGGGGCCCTGAACTCTCAGCTCCTATGGGTCTGGAGATTGGGAGGCCACATCTTCATTCCCACCCTCCAAAGCTGTAGGGGAAGCGTTCAGGAAACAAATGTTACCAAGAGTGAACCTGAGCAGATTACTAAGCCTGGCCCCTGGCAAGGGTGGTGCACTTCCACCTAAGGCAAAGACATTTAAGAATCACTGCAACAGGGGCACCTGGGTGGCTCAGTGGGTTAAAGCCTCTGCCTTCGGCTCAGGTCATGATCCCAGTGTCCTGGGATAAAGCCCCGTATCGGGCACTCTGCTCAGCAGGGAGCCTGCTTCTTCCTCTCTCTCTGCCTGCCTCTCTGCCTACTTGTGATCTCTGTCAAATAAATAAATTTAAAAAAAAAAAAGAATCACTGCAACAGACCCCTTCCCCAAAAGATCAGCAAGAACAACCGGCCAAGACCAAGTTCACCAATCAGTGAGAACAGTGGAATTCCAGAGCTAAGGGAAAGCAATGCATAGAATTCATGGCTTTTTCCCCATGATCTTTTAGTCTTTCAAAGTTAAATTTTTTTAATTTTATTCTTTTCCTATTCTATCTTTTTAATTTTTCCTCTTTCTTATTTTAATGTTTATTAACTATTTTATCTTATCAATACCTTTTTAAAAATCTTTTTAAATTTTCATTATTATACTCATATTTTATCCCTTCATTGCATTTAACCTTATTTCTTGTGTACACATAGGTTTCTCTTTCTTTAAAATTTTGGGATACAATTTCTTCTAACAGATCAAAATATACCCTAAATCTAGTGCATGGCTTTGTTCTAGTCTCCAGCCTGATCACATTCTTTCCTTTTTTTTTTTCTTTTTTCAACCAACTTCTTATCAATTCCTTTTTAGAATCTTTTTAAATTTTCATCTTTACAGTCATGTTCCATTCCTTCATTGTGTTTACCCTTATTTTTATATATGTACATGAGTTTCTCCTTCTTTAAAATTTTGGGAGGTAGTTTCTTCTAACAGACCAAAATACCACCAAAACCAAATGTGTGGCTCTATTCTATTCATCAGTCTAATATATATATATATTTTTTTTTCCTTCTTTTTCCCCCCTTTCCCCTCACTAGTTTCAGGTCTCTTCTGATTTGGTTAGTGTATATTTTTCTGGGGTCTTTGCTACAAATTTAGTGTTTTGTTCTCTCATTCATCTATTCCTACCTAGATAAAATGACAAGGTGGAAAAGCTCACCACAAAAAAAGAAAGAAAGAAAGAAAAGAAAAGAAAAACAGTACCAACTTCTGGGAACCTAATCAATACGACATTAGTAATATGTCAGAACTAGTGTTCAGAATGACGATTATCAAGGTACTAGTTGGGCTCAAAAAAAGTATGGAAGATACTACAGAATCTCTTTCTAGAGAAATAAAAGAACTAAAATCTAACCAGGTTGAAATTTAAAAAAAAAAAAAAACTATTAATGAGGAGCAATAAAAAATGTAGGCTCTTACTGCTAGGATAAATGAGACATAAGAGAGAATTAGTGATATAGAAGACCAAATGATGGAGTATAAAGAAGCTGAGCAAAAGAGAGACAAATCACTAATGGGCCTGGATGGGAAAATCTGAGACATAAGTGATAACATAATATGAAACAATATTAGAATAATTGGCATTCTGGGAGAAGAAGAAAGAGAAAGAGGGGCAGAAGGTATATTGGAGCAAAGTACAGTAGAGAATTGCCCTAATTTGGCAAAGGGAACAAACATCAAAATCCAGGAGGCACAGAGAACACCCCTCAAAATCAATAAAAATAGGTCCTCACTCTATCATCTATTAGAAAAACCTACAAGTCTCAGTGACAAAGAGAAAATCCTGAAAGCAGCTCAGGACAAGAGATTAGAAACATAGAATGGTAGAAATATTATATGGGCAACAGACCTATCCACAGAGAGCTGGCAGGGCAGAAAGAACTGGCATGATATATTCAGAGCACTGAACGAAAATAATATGAAGCCAAGAATACTATATCTAGCTAGCCTATCATTGAAAATAGAAGGAGAGATAAAAAGCTTCCAGGACAAACACAAATTAAAAGAATTTGCAGCACCAAGCCATCTCTACAGGAAATATTGTGTGAGAGAGAGAGAGAGATCCTAAAAGTAACAGACCAGAAAGGAACAGAGACAATATATAGTAACAGTCACCTTACAGGCAATACAATGGCACTAAATTCATATCTTTTGATAGTTACCCTGAATGTAAATGGGCTAAATGCCCCAATCAGAAGACACAGGGTATCAGAATGGATTAAAAAAAATCAATATGCTGTCTACAAGAAACTCATTATAGACCAAAAGACATTCCAAATTTAAAGTGAGGGGGTGGAAAACAATTTACTATGCAAATGGACATCAACAGAAAGCTGGGGTGGCAATCCTAATATCAGACAAATTATATTTTAAGCCAAAGACTATAATAAGAGATGAGGAAGAACACTATATCATACTCAGAGGGTCTGTCCAACAAGAAGATCTAACAATTTTAAATATCTATGTCCCTAACATGGGAGCAGCCAACTATATAAACCAATTAATAACAAATCAAAGAAACACATCAACAATAATACAATAATAGTAGGGGACTTGAACACCTCCCTCACTGAAATGGACAGATCACCCAAGCAAAAGATCAACAGGGAAATAAAGGCCTTAATGACACACTGGACCAGATGGACATAACAGATATATTCAGAACATTCCATCCCAAAGCAACAGGATACACATTCCTCTTAAGTGCACATGAAACATTCTCCAGAATAGATAACACCCTGGGTCTCAAATTGGGTCTCAACTGGTACCAAAAGATTAGGATCATTCCATGCATATTTTCAGACCACAATGCTCTGAAGCTAAAACTCAATCAGAAGAGGAAGGTTGGAAAGAACCCAAATACATGGAGACTAAAGAGCATCCTACTAAAGAATGAATGGGTCAACAAGGAAATTAAAGAACAATTTTAAAAATTCATGGAAACAAATGAAAATGAAAGCACAACTTTGCAAAATCTATGGGACACCACAAAGGCGGTCCTGAGAGGAAAATATATAGCCATACAAACCATTCTCAAGAAACAAGAAAGGTCTCAAATACACAACCTAACCCTACATCTATAGATGCTGGAGAAAGAACAGCAAATAAAGCCTAAACCCAGCAGCAGAAGAGAAATCATAAAGATCAGAGCAGAAATCAATGAAGTAGAAACCAAAAGAATGGTAGAACAGATCAACAAAACTAGGAGCTGGTTCTTTGAAAGAATTAATAAGATTGATAAACCCCCGGCCAGACTTATCAAAAAGAAAAGAGAAAGGACCCAAATAAATAAAATCATGAATGAAAGAGGAGAGATCACAACCAACAACAAAGAAATACAATTATAAGAACATACTATCAGCAACTATATGCCAGCAAATTTGACAATCTGGAAGAAATGGATGCATTCCTAGAGACATATATAAACTACCAAAACTGAACAAGGAAGAAATAGAAAACCTGAACAGACCCATAACCAGTAAGGATATTGAAATAGTCACCAAAAATCTCCCAACAAACAAGAGCCCAGGGCCAGACAGCTCCCGGGGGAATTCTATCAAACATGTAAAGAAAAATTAATACTTATTGTCCTGAGACTGTTCCAAAAAATAGAAATGGAAGGAAAACTTCCAAACTCGTTTTATGAGGCCAGCATTACCTTGATCCCAAAACCAGACAAAGACCCCATCTAAAAAAAGAATTACAGACCAATATCTTTGATGAACACCGATGCAAAAATTCTCACCAAACTACTAGCCAATAGGATCCAACAGTACATTAAAAGCATTACTCACCACGACCAAGTGGGATTTAATCCCGGGCTACAAGGTTGGTTCAACATCTGCAAATCAATCAATGTGATACACTACCTTAATAAAAGAAAGCAAGAACCATATGATACTCTCAATAGATGCTGAGAAAGCATTTGACACAGTCCAGCATCCTTTCTTGATCAAAACTCTTCAAAGTGTAGGGATAGAGGGTACATACCTCAAAATCATCAAAGCCATCTATGAAAAACCCACCTCAAATATCATTCTCAGTGGGGAAAAACTAAAAGCTTTTCCCCTAAGGTCAGGAAAACAGCAGGGGTGTCTACTTTCACCACTGATATTCAACAAGTACTAGGAGTCCTAGCCTCAGCAATCAGACAACAACAACAAAAATAATAAAAGGCATCTGAATCAGCAAAGAAGTGAAACTCTCACTCTTCGCAGATGATAAGATACTTTATGTGGAGAACCCAAAAGACTCCACTCCAAAACTGCTAGAACTCATACAGGAATTCAGTAAAGTGTCAGGATATAAAATCAATGCACAGCAATCAGTTGCATTTCTATACACAAACAGCAAGTCAGAAGAAAGAGAAATTAAGGAGCTGATCCAATTTACAACTGCACCCAAAACCATAAGATACCTAGGAATAAACTAACCAAAGAGGAAAAGAATATGTACTCAGAAAACAATAGTGTACTTATGAAAGAAATGTCTCGTGTATTCTATCTTCCAAAGACACAAAGGAAGACACAAAGATATGGAAAAACGTTCCATGCTCATGGATTGGAAGAACAAATATTGTGAAAATGTCTATGCTTCCTAAAACAATCTACACATTTAATGTAATCTCTATCAAAATACAATCAATTTTTTTCAAAGAAATGGAACAAATAATCCTAAAATTTATATGGAACCAGAAAAGACCCTGAATAGCCAGAGGAATGTTGAAAAAGAAAACCAAAGTTGGTGGCATCACAATTCCAGACTTCAAGCTCTATTACAAAGCCATAATCATCAAGATAGTATGTTACTGGCAAAAAAACAGACACATAGATCAATGGAACAAAAGAGACCCCATTTCTGGGGTCTCTCAACATTATGCTCAACTAATCTCCAAAAAAGCAGGAAATAATGTCTAACGGAAAAGAGACAGTCTCTTCAACAAATGGTGTTGGGAAAATTGGACAGCCACATGCAGAGAAATGAAACGACCATTTCCTTAAACCGCACACAAATACAGATTCAAAATGGATGAAAGACCTCAATGTGAGACAGGAATCCATCAAAATCCTTGAGGAGAACACAGACAGCAACCTCTTCAACCTCAGCCACAGCAACTTCTCCCTAGAAACAGTGTCAAAGGCAAGGGAAGCAAGGGCAAAAATGAACTATTGGGACTTCATAAAGATCAAAAGCTTTTGCACAGCAAAGGAAATAGTTAACAAAACCTAAAGACAACTGACAGAATGGGAGAATATATTTGCAAATGACATATCAGATAAAAGGCTAGTAACCAAAATCTATAAAGAACTTATCAAACTCAACACCTAAAGAACAAATAATACAATCAAGAAGTGGGCAGAGGACATGAACAGACATTTCTGCAAAGAAGACCTCCAAATGGCCAACAGACACATGAAAAAGTGCTCCACATCACTCAGCATCAGGGAAATACAAATCAAAACTACAGTGAAATACCACCTCACACCAGTCAGAATGGCTAAAATTAACAAGTCAGGAAATGACAGATGTTGGCAAGAATGTGGAGAAAGGGGAAACTTCCTACAATCTTGGTGGGAATGCAAGCTGGTATAGCCATTCTGGAAAACAGTATGGAGGTTCCACAAAATGTTGAAAATAGAGGTACTCTATGACCCACGATTCACACTACCGGGTACTTACCTTAAAGATATCAATGTAGTGATCCAAAGGGGCATGTACACCCAAATGATTATAGAAGCAATGTCCACAATAGCCAAGCTATGGAAAGGACCTAGATGTCCATCAACAGATGAATGGATAAAGATGATGTGGTGTGTGTATATATATATAATGGAATACTACACAGCCATCAAAAGAAGTGAAATCTTGCCATTTTCAATGATGTGGGTGGAACTAGAGGGTATCTATAAGCAAATAAGTGAAATAAGTCAATCATAGAAAGACAATTATCATATGATCTCTCTGATATGAGGAATTTGAGAGGCAAGGGCCGGGGGTTATGGGGGGTAGGGAGGGAAAAAATGAAATAAGTTAGGATTGGGAGGGAGAAAACCCATAAGAGACTCTTTATCTCATGAAACAAACTGAGGGTTTCTGGGGGATGGGTGCGTAGGGATAGGGTGGCTGGGTTATGGATGCTGGGGAAGGTATGTAATATGGTGAGTTCTATGAAATGTGTAAGACTGATGATTGACGGACCTGTACCCCTGGGGCAAATAATACATTATATGTTAATAAAAATAAAGAAATAAATAGCCTTGTGGAAATGGTTTAGGAATAAATAAAATTTGGGCAAATCTAATTAGAGAACACAGCAAACACTACACAAACACTCCTCTAGGCGCATTGGTTATTTCCCCATATTAAATTTCAAATGTTGTTATTCTTGCCAATTATCACTTTGGTTTTGTCCATGGGGATGATTAAATGGCAGGTAAAGTATTTTAAGCCAAAATTTTAAAATAACTTAGCTCCTTTTAGTAAATTATTTCACAGTATTTATGGTATAAGATTTACTGGATCATTATAGAGTCATATTAATTTTTTTCTGATAAATATCATGAACCACAATAGTGAAGGGGTTATTTTCTATTCAAGAGCCCTTGCTCTTGCCTATGAAATAAAATGTATCACTTTTTTGGATCTTGATATTTGTGAAAGAGAGATGCACTAGACAATTAAATAAGTGATTTTATTCAGACTATTATAACAGGGAGCATGTTCATTAATGAGAAACATCTCAAAAAAAAAAAAACAGAGGCCTGGGATTTTTATAGAGGTAGGTAAACAAAAGAGTAATTAGTGAGGTTTTTTTTAAAAAACTGTGAAAGCTATTTTTTATTTCTATATTACCAGTGAAAAACAAAATACAATGACATCATACAATGCTTTCCCTTATAACATAGAAATGGTAACACATGGTGAGATCATGATAAATTACCTTGAAAACAACACAATCATAGTAAATATTAATGTATTTTTCTTAATGAGTTTTATGAAAGTCATAGGAAGGATGGAGAGGGATAACTCTTAACTGAGTCAATGAGAAAGTGTGGAAGTGGTCTTATCTCAGAATGTGGGAGAGCAGGGGTGCCTTTATGGTTAGCCTATTCTCAGAACACAATAGTGTTGGGGATTTTTAAATCTTCACTGCTTCCCAGGAGCATAGGGCTCAGATATATTTCAACATTGCTAGTTCTCTTTTTTGTTCTTGATGAATGAGTATAATTGCTGTTGAATAACTCAGAAGTGTTCATAAACCTGAGTGGGGCAAATCAGAGTTTAAGACAATAGTCGCCCAAGGACTCTTGTTGGCATTGTTCCTGTAACACCAGTTGAATGATCTTTTGAGAGTTGGTGACAGAGGTCAGTGGTTTTAGGGTTCTGGGAAATAGTCATCTTAAAAGATTGTCTAAATGAATTAGGAGAAATATACAAATGGTTGCCTTTAAGTAAAGATGCAGAAATTGAACTCTGAGAGTAACTAGTCTAGTGGATTCCAAGAGGCTAGTGGAAGAAAATCTTTCAGTTATGTAGCACCACTCCCTGAATTTCCTGAAACTCTCAGCTAGGATGCTAATGTTCTTAATGAGGTTGTCTACAGTCCTGCTTACCTCTCATAAAGGACATTTATGATCAAACATCTTGCTAGAATTCCTTAGTGGTCCAGATAGTGGTTTTCCCAGAGAGAATTCCAGCTCATGCATAGTCTGGTGTGGTGATGAGTTCTTCAAAGTTTACAGCAAGTCACTGAATTTCAGCTGGCAAGGCTTCTTCAGATCTTGGGGGAAAAGGTCAACTTCAAGCAAACCCAGAGTTCCAATGATGGTCCGGGTGGTGAGATTTTAGTTCTTATTGACTCAAAGTCAGGTGGTCAGGGGAAAAGTCATAAATATAAGTTTCAATAATTGTAACCAGATATTGAAGGAGACACAAAGAATTAAAAATTTGATTATGTACCACACCCAGTGTTCCATGCAATATGTGCATAAGCAATGAATCTTGGAACAGTGAAAAAATAAAATTAAATTGAAAATGAATTAAAAATTTGATAAGGTTTGACAATTTGGGCAAGATACCAAATTGTCCATTTCAAATTGCTGCTAGATACCAAAACTGGGTTTTGCATAGTGGGATAGTCAATACAGTCTCTACCAGGAAAGTGAGTTCGGTATCTATCAGTTACCCACAATCTACAAAAAGCTGGAAAATAGCTCAAAGACAATAATATTATTATTAACATCTGATAACCCAGAAGACTATACTAAAGATACTGCATAGTTTTCCATTGAAACTCAAAATTCCTATCTCTACCTTTTTCATCAAAAAAAATCAAAGAAAGATTATTCTTTTTTTTTAATTTTTTATTTATTTTCAGCATAACAGTATTCATTGTTTTTGCACCACCCAATGCTCCATGCAATCCGTGCCCTCCCTAATACCTACCACAGAGTAAGACTGCTCTCATTAATCTCATTAATTATTTACATAGGTGAAGTAACATCATTAATTTACTATATAGGCTTCTTTTGTTTTTTCTTTTCCTGTAAACTGGAATTGGACTTTAAAAGCCCTTGAGGCTGAGGTGCCAAGCCAAGAACTCACCAAAAGTTTCCATCTGCAGTAAAATATAGATTTGAGCAAATTCCTCTCTTCTTGTCCCCCAAAATGTTCTAAGTCTCCTGGGCCTGCCTGGAAGTAACACTCCTTACTCACCTGTAAGCCTGAGAACCCTATAAGCCAGGCACCAAACCGATTTTCCCAATAGGACTTTGTAAATATTGGCTCCATAAAGTGAACCTTAGTTTATCAAAAGCATCTGGTAACATTTGATTACATAAGTATCATTCTTAAATATGACCATCCAAGCAAGGTCTTGATTATATAAGCAATGTTTCCATATATGTCCTGTTGTTGTCTAATATCAATCAAAGTATTGGGACTCCAATAAATAGAAACATATTATGGACAGGTGGGGCATTGATAATTCTCTAGAATTCTCTAGAAACTTTTCATACTGCATACACCATCTGAAATATACTAATAATGTTTTACCCATATGTATTTAACCCAGAAAAGGCTAAGTCATTGTTATACATTATCATCATGCTGCACATTATGTCCCCATGAACTTAATTATTTTATAACTGGAAGTTTATACATTTTGACCCCTTTCATCCATTTCCCCTACCCTCCACCCACCCCAACCTCTATCAATATCCAATCTGTTCTCTGTGTCTATGAACTTGTTGTAAAATGTTATTCTGTATTTTCTATGTAATCTGTTTTTATAGCAAAGATTCTATGTCATAACAGAATAACCATTTATGGTTTGTGTTGACTTTATTAAATCCTTAATTACTTAAGAAAACAAAGATTTCTCAGTTAGAAAAGAGCTAAGGTTCTTTATCTCCTATGTTTACTTTTAAAAATATATTATTGGCAGGACACAAAAATATATTATTGTCAGGTGGCAGAGTCAGTTAAGCATATGACTTTTGATTTTGGCTCAGGTCAAAATCTCAGGGTCATGGAATTGAGCCCCCATTGGGCTCCATGCTCAAAACAGAATCTGCTTGTTCCTCTCCCTCTGCTTCCCAACCCCCGCCTCAAATAATTATGTTATACATCTGAAACTAATACAGTGTTGTATATCATTTATACTTCAATTTAATAAAAATATTTAAAAAGAAAAACATTTTACAGCTTCTGATTAAAAGCAAATCAATAATCTAAGAAATTTTTGTCATTTTAACAGAAAGAAACCAACTTCTAGTTTTGCATCAGTATAACATGTAACACTAAACCTCTTTGAACTGAATATATTATCTTAAAACCCCACTAAATCTTTGCCGGCTTTGAACACAACATATAAAATTCCCTTTTTGAAAATCTCCTACAGATTTCTATATCCATAAATATCCCTTATACTATATCTTCTCATAGTGACAACAATCAATATGTTCATTTGCTGATCCAAATATGTATAACCTTTCAGTAGTATATATAAATAAGAAGCAAAAGTACATAAACTAAAGTTATGTTTACTAATTAATATCTCAGTATTCCATATACCTAGGAATGAACTAGATACACAATTGATATCCACTTAAGTAGCCCAAGTTAGCATCAGTACAAGACTTTTTTTGTTGTTGTCAGAACAAGACTTTAAATTACCAGAGATCTTGGAAATTTTGTTCAAGCTAACATAATACAAAACATAATTTCTGTTGAAATAAAGCTTGTCAAAATAATGATATGACTCACTTAAATACAAGTTTACTTTTTTCATAATCTTAAGCATTTAGTACAAGAAATGCTAGCCTATTCAATAAGTAAACCTGTATAATTTAGGAATATACCCAAGTAGAATAATAGTCTAGCAGTGTACTATATTTAACACTCATAAATCAGAGAAGATAAAAATTTTTATTAAACAAAAAATGTCAAGTTAGAGTCATTTTCCAAATACAGTGGTGAGTTCATTTCCGGGATTCTGTTCTGTTCCACTGATCTACGTGTCTATTTTTTTGCCAGTACCATATTGACTTGATCACTACAGCTTTGTATTATAACTTGAAATCTGGAATTGTGATGCCTCCAGCTTTGCTCTTCTATTTCAAGATTGCTTTGGCTATTTGGGGTCTTTTGTGTTTCCATACAAATTTTAAGAGTGTTTGTTCAACTTCTGTGAAAAATGCAGTTGGTATTTTGATAGGGATTGCATTAAATGTGTAGATTGCTTTGGGTAGTAGTACAGATATTTTAACAGTATTTTTTTCTTCCAATCCATGAACATGGAATGTCTTTCCTTCTCTTTGTCTTTGATTTCTTTCATCAGTGTTTTATAGTTTTCAGAGTACAGGTCTTTCACCTCTTTGGTTAGGTTTGTTCCTAGGTATCTTATGGTATTTGGTGAAATTCTAAATGAGATTGATTTCTTTTTTTTTTTACTTGTTTATTTACCTTTATTAGTTTCTTTCTTTAAGCAAATTTGAGATACTGTTTAGTGTCTTTTTGTTTCAACCAAAAGGAGCCCCTATATGATATCTTATATAGAAGATTTAGGGACTATTTTTCTTAGTCTTTGTTTTGGTGGGTCTTAAGTGCTCCCTCATTTTTATTTTTTATTTTTTTATTTTTTTCCCCTATTTACGGGTCACTTTATTTTTATTTTTTTTTTTATTTCTTTTCAGTGTAACAGAATTCATTGTTTTTGCACCACACCCAATGTTCCATGCAATACGTGCCCTCCTTAATACCCACCACCTGGCTCCCCCAACCTCGTACCCCCCGCCCCTTCAAAACCCTCAGATTGTTTTTCAGAGTCCATAGTCTCTCATGATTAATTTCTCTTTCTGCTGCTTCATTATTGGTGTATAGAAATGCAATAGATTCCTGTACATTGATTTTGTATCCTGTGACTTTATTGAACTCATTTATCAGTTCTTACAGTTCTTTGATGGAGTGTTTCAGGTTTTCTCTATATAGTATTATGTCATCTGCAAGTAGTGAAAATTTGACTTCTTCCTTACTGATTTGTATGCCTTTTATTTCCTTGTGTTTTCTGATTGCTGTGGCTAGGACTTCCAGTACTCTGTTAAATAACAGTGAGAGTGGACACACCTGTCTTGTTTCTGACTATAAAGGAAAAGCTCTCAGTTTTACCTATTGAGGATGATAGCTGCAGATTTTTCATAGATGGACTTTATTATGTTAAGGTATGCTCCCTCTAAGCCTGCTTTATTGAGAGTCTTTATCAAGAATAGATGTACACTGCCAAATGATTTTTCTGCCTCTAATGAAAGGATCATATGATTCCTACCCTTTCTTTTATAAATATGATGTAGCATGTTGATTGACTTAGGAATACTGAACCACACTTGCAACCCAGGAATAACTCCCCCT
Source organism: Martes martes (assembly GCF_963455335.1). Lineage (NCBI taxonomy): Eukaryota > Metazoa > Chordata > Mammalia > Carnivora > Mustelidae > Martes > Martes martes. The sequence goes on from NC_137897.1 coordinate 22,426,557, forward strand.
TGATCATGGTGACTTATTTTTTATTGTACTGTTGAATATAATTTGCTAGCATTTTATTAAGAATTTTTGCATCTATGTTCATCAGGGATATTAACTTGTAGTTCTGTTTTTTAATGGTGTCTTAATCTGGTTTTGGTATCAGGATAATGTTGGTCTCATAGAATGAATTTGGAATTTGCTTTCCATTTCTATTTGTTTTTTTTTTTTTAAGATTTTACTTATTTATTTGACAGACAGAAATCACAAGTAGGCAGAGAGGCAGGCAGAGAGAGAGGGGGAAGCAGGCTCCCTGCAGAGCAGAGAGCCTGATGTGGGGCTCGATCCCAGGACCCTGGGATCATGACCTGAGCTGAAGGCAGAGGCTTTAACCCACCGAGCCACCCAGGCGCCCCCTATTTGTTTTTTGAATAGTTTGTAAGAATAGATATTAACTCTCCTTTAAACATTTGGTAGAATTCCCTTATGAAACTGTATGGCCCTGGACTTTTGTTTGTTGGTAGATTTTTATTACTGATTCAATTTCTTTACTGGCCATTGGCCTGTTCAAGTTTTCTATTTCTTCCTGTTTCAGTTTTGGCAGTTTATATGTTTGCAAGAATTCGTCCATATCTTCCAGGTTGTCTAATCTGTTGGTATATTGTTTTTCATAATAGTCTCTCATAATTTTTTATAGTTCTGTGGTGTCAGCTGTTATTTCTTTTGTCTCATTTGTGATTTTTATCTATTTGAGTACGTTCTCTTTTCTTTTTCATACATCTGGCTAGGGTTTTATGAATTTTATTAATTTTTTCAAAGAACTAGCTCCAGTTTTGTTGATCTGTTCTATTGTTTTTTTAGTTTCTATATTATTTATTTCTACTGCAATCTTTCTTATTTCCTTCCTTCTGCTGGCCTAGTTTTCATTTGCTGTTCATTTTCTAGCTCCTTTAGGTATAAGAATAGATTGCTTATTTGAGATTTTTCTTGCTTTTTGGAGTAGGCCTGTATTGCTATATACTTCCCTCATAGGACTGCTTTTATTGCATCCCAAATCTTTTGGACCACTGTGTTTTCATTTTCATTTGTTTCCATGTATTTTTTATTTCTTATTTGATTTCCTGGTTGACTCATTCATTTTTTATTAGCATGTTGTTTAGCCTTTATATATTCATGGTCTTTCCAGATTTTTTGTTGTGGTTGACTTCTAGTTTTATAGTGTTGTGGTCAGAAAAGGTGCATGGTATGTTCTCCATCTTTTTGTATTTGTTGAGGACTGTTTTGTGACCTAATAAGCGATCTATTCTGGCAAATGTCCTATGTGCACTTGAAAAGAATGTGTATTCTGCCGCTTTAGGATGGAATGTTCTGAATATATGTTACGTTCATCTGGTCCAATGTGTCATTCAAACCCATTGTATTCTTTGAGATTTTCTATTTAGATGTTCTGCCCATCGATGTAAGTGGGGTGTTAAAATGTCCTATTATTAGTGTATTAATACCAATGAGTTCCTTTATGTTGCTATTCATTGTTTTATTTATTTGGGCAAGCCCATGTTGGGTGCATAAATATTTAAATTTGTTATATCTTCTTGTTGGATTGCCCCCTTTGTTATTATATGGTGTCCTTCTTTGTCTCTTGTTACATTCTTTGGTTTAAAGTGTAGTTTGTCTGATATAAATATTGCTACTCCAGTTTTCTTTTGAACTTCATTTCCATTTAAATATTTCTCCTTGGGGTAAATACCCAGCAGTGCAATTGCAGGGCCATAGGGAAGCTCTATTTTTAATTTCTTAAGGAATCTCCACACTGTTCTCCAAAGTGGCTGCACCAGTTTGCATTCCCACCAACAGTGTAAGAGGGTTCCCCTTTCTCCACATCCTCTCCAACACACGTTGTTTCCTGTCTTGCTAATTTTGGCCATTCTAACTGGTGTAAGGTGGTATCTCAATGTGGTTTTGATTTGAATCTCCCTGATGGCTAGTGATGATGAACATTTTTTCATGTGTCTGGTAGCCATTTGTATGTCTTCATTGGAGAAGTGTCTGTTCATATCGTCTGCCCATTTTTTAATAAGATCATCTGTTTTGTGTGTGTTGAGTTTGAGGAGTTCTTTATAGATCCTGGATATCAACCTTTTGTCTGTACTGTCATTTGCAAATATCTTCTCCCATTCCGTGGGTTGCCTCTTTGTTTTGTTGACTGTTTCTTTTGCTGTGCAGAAGCTTTTGATCTTGATGAAGTCCCAAAAGTTCATCTTTGCCTTTGTTTCCTTCGCCTTTGGAGACATGTCTTGAAAGAAGTTGCTGTGGCTGATATCAAAGAGGTTACTGCCTATGTTCTCCTCGAGGATTCTGATGGATTCCTGTCTCACGTTGAGGTCTTTCATCCATTTCGAGTTTATCTTTGTGTACGGTGTAAGAGAATGGTCAAGTTTCATTCTTCTACATATGGCTGTCCAGTTTTCCCAGCACCATTTATTGAAGAGACTGTCTTTTTTCCACTGGATATTTTTTCCTGTTTTGTCGAAGATTATTTGACCATAGAGTTGAGGGTCCATATCTGGGCTCTCTAGTCTGTTCCACTGGTCTATGTGTCTGTTTTTATGCCAGTACCATGCTGTCTTGGTGATCACAGCTTTGTAGTAAAGCTTGAAATCAGGTAACGTGATGCCACCCGTTTTATTTTTGTTTTTCAACATTTCCTTAGCAATTCGGGGTCTCTTCTGATTCCATACAAATTTTAGTATTAGAACAGTGTGGAGATTCCTCAGGAAATTAAAAATAGAGCTTCCCTATGACCCTGCAATTGCACTGCTGGGTATTTACCCCAAAGATACAGAAGTAGTGAAAAGAAGGGCCATCTGTACCACAATGTTTATAGCAGCAATGGCCATGGTCGCCAAACTGTGGAAAGAACCAAGATGCCCTTCGACGGATGAATGGATAAGGAAGATGTGGTCCATATACACTATGGAGTATTATGCCTCCATCAGAAAGGATGAATACCCAACTTTTGTAGCAACATGGACAGGACTGGAAGAGATTATGCTGAGTGAAATAAGTCAAACAGAGAGAGTCAAGTATCATATGGTTTCACTTATTTGTGGAGCATAACAAATAATATAGAGGACAAGGGTAGATGGAGAGGAGAAGGGAGTTGAGGGAAATTGGAAGGGGAGGTGAACCACGAGAGACTATGGACTCTGAAAAACAACCTGAGGGCTTTGAAGGGGCGGGGGGTGGGAGGGTGGGGGAACCAGGTGGTGGGTATTGGGGAGGGCACAGATTGCATGGAGCACTGGGTGTGGTGAAAAAACAATGAATACTGTTACGCTGAAAATAAATTAAAAATTTAATTTAAAAAAAATAAATATTTCTCTGTCTCCTCATTTTCAATCTGCAGATGACTTTAGGTCTAAAATGAGTCTCTTGTAGGCAGCATATAGATGAATCCCATTTTTTATCCATTCTGACACCCTATATCTTTTTATTGGAGCATTTATTCAATTTACATTCAAAGTAACGATCAATATGTACTTATTGTCATTTTATTACTTGTTTTATGTTGTTTCTGGAGATTTTCTCTCTTCTTTTCTTATCTTTGTGGACTTTTGGTCTCTCCTTCCCACTCAAAGAGTCTCCTTTAATATTTCTTGCAGTGTGGTTTAGTGGTCATGAACTCCTTTAGTTTTTGTTTGTCTGGGAAACTCTTTATATCTCCTTCTATTCTGGGTGGTAGTCTTGGTAGTTTTTTAGCACTCAGTACTTTTGACATATCATACCACTCCCTTCTGGCTTGCCAAGTTTTTGTTGAAAAATCTCCAGCCAACC